>NC_086161.1:5920000-6235000 GCF_035149785.1 Candoia aspera | reverse complement strand
CATCTTTATCATCCAGGAGTGGACTAAAATCTTAAGGGTTAGGGTTCTCTTTCTTTCTTCTTCCTTCTCTTCCTTCTTCCTTCTTTCTTCTCATCTTCCTTCTCATCTTCTTTCTCTAGTTCCTTTCTGCCATATCTGCCATAAGTCATGCTACAAATTGGCACAACCATGCTAAACTTTTTAGATGTCTCATAAGTCTATGAAAAGGGCCGCAACTCACTTTATCACATGACTGTAGTTATCAGAAAATGCACATTGCCTTCAAAGAGATCATATGTTTTTTCAAGACCCCTTGGCTGGGTTTGCACAAGATGTTAGGATAAGCTAAAAAGAGCTTGGGTAGATGGTATTTTAGTATGCTGTGGAAACTCAAGCCATATCCTAGCATTTGGTATGAACCAGGTCATCACATTAAGCCATTACAGGTTTTAATTGTTTGAGTATAGTATATTGTGAAACACAGCAATTATGTTTGTTTCAACTGCCATCCAAGATGGTGGATAGACCACCAAGTCTGAATAAGCTTTATACAAAGATCAGGGCATACAGTAATTCCAAGGCAGACAGCATATGCTTAAGGGTTGGTTTGGGCTGAATTATCCTATCCCACACTATGTAGACATTCGTCCTTGGCAGAAACAGCCCATATTTGTCAGAGCCTCAAGGTTGAGATTTCAGTGCTCACACTCACAGACAAGGAAACGTTATCAAAACTCCCATTGCTCACACATTTGCTAAAACCAAATCATGCACAAAATCATCAGTACTGACCTTGTTCCAGGTTTCTTGCACTGAGCAATGACAATAAGGAGCCAATTTCAGGAGATTCATGGCTAATCTAGACATGGTACATCTTTCCATTAGATACTCCTTTCTGTAATGGTGGTAAGTGCCATATAAAGGGAAAATACTGTATGTCACAAGACACACCATCGTGAGCATTAGTGCACTGATGCAGTCTGAACAGGACTTTCTTCTGTTCTCTCTATGTAGCTCTCCAGAGCAGGACAAAATGCCTTTTAAGTTAAGGTGGGATTACTCCAGTAATCTCTTTTGTGTGCCTGGCCTAATTGAACAGTTATAGTCAGACTAAGCAGGGCAGGTGTTATGAGACCAGAGACAGGTAATCATGTTATTTTTGGCATGACTGAGCTTGGCAGTATAATAAGAAAGAAAATGGGAGACTGGAAAAAAAAGCAAGGAAGGAGGAGAGGGAGAGAAGATGATGCAGAAGTTATTCCAGAGCATGGTTAAAGAATGTGGTGGGGCTGCTGGAGATTTTCGATAAGGACAGGTAATTCCCACCACATACTCTTTGGTAGAAAAAGGAGTTAATATATCTCTCCCTGTTTATGTGGAATAAATGATATTTGCAACGAGATCATCAGCAACAAGATTTTTCGTTAACCCCAATTGAAGAACCAAAAGTTAGCATGGGAATTGCTGAGAATTCTGGAGTTGAACTGCACATATATGAAGAGTATGCAGACCAGTCTACAATTCTAGGTAGAGACTGTTTGATCATCAAGGAGCAACCTTCCTAGCTTGCCTTCTGGTGATCGTTTTGTGACTGACTGTAACTACTATGGCAGACAATTTGTGATTAGGTGCTTTCAGAATCCCAAATGCACCTAAAAGCTACAAATGTTTGCATGTCCCAAAAGTGGATGTGAGACACATGCCATACTTTCTGCTTATGTAAATGGAGGTCATGAGGACTCCAGTGTTGATTGGAACCACAAAGATCGTGATGAGTAAACTCCTCTTATACCCAGCCACACACAGTAAAATCAAGCAACTTTTTCTCACTGTAACACAAAAGATGATATTCAATTGCTCCATACTGCACAAGTATAGCAATTCTTGAGTTGCAACACAGCAAATGCTGGTTTAGATGCTCAAAAGTGCTCCTCAGGAATGGTGACATTTAAAAAAGGAGATAAAAACCTGTTCACTTGATGAAAAGTGGTATAGCATTTGGAATTGTCATTCTTTAATCCCAAAATATCTGTAATACAGCCATCTTACTGCATTTTCATTTGTGTTTGCTATGACATTAGCAAAAAGTATGAAAAACAAGAAAGACCAATAAAGATTAATCAGATGAGACCAGGAAAGAGAAATATCTGTTTATGCCCAGCCTGAAGCAAAGAATCTTTTGCAGAATAATCAACAGACTTTGATAAAGTACAATAGGGGAAGGGAAGGGAAGGGAAGGGAAGGGAAGGGAAGGGAAGGGAAGGGGGCAAGCAAGCTAGGGTGTGAGAATTAATATACCAGATATCTTGGTGGACTTTAATTGCAAGTATAAATGAAACATCTGTTCACTGTATTGTACATATGCTCGCTATGCTTACCTGAAGTGAACTGAAGTCACTGGCTTCCCACTGCATTCTAACTGTATACAAAAAGACAAAGAAGATGTCATTGCATATTAAAATCAGTGTGTGTGTGTGTGTGTGTATGTATACAGTATATATCCTTGCATCTACTGTTTTGATTCTGTGCCTGGATTGCCAAACACTGCTGGATTGTTCAAAACAGCATTAACTGAGTGTTAATGAGCTGTCAGATCCACTTCCCACTGTCCTTATTATTGGATGTCAGAGTCCCAGTGATGTCCCAATTAAGGAGAACTTAAATGCTATTTAATAATACCATGGCTGTATAGTAAACTTTCCCCTTGGTATTTTCCAACTCATTTATCGGGAGATTTCCATTATCAGTATTCTGATTACATAGCACGGAGCTCTCTGGAAAATTCAGACTCTGCAGGGATATGTACAAGATTTTTTTATTTTTTAATGGAAGCATCCCATCTAGCTTAGATTGATTGCTATTGGAGGAGACATAGTCGAGGTTCCTTTGCATTTTGTGAAGCATTTTCTTCACATTTTGTGCAAAAGGTTTTGTCTTTTCAAAGGACAAGACACTTTCAGTGCAATTCTCAGAGATGGAGCACAGTATTCTTGTACTTTCTTAAGTTACATAGCAGCTGTGAAAAAGAAAGAAAGAGGAAGGAAAGAAGGAAGGAAGGAAAGAAGGAAGGGAGGGAGGGAGGGAGGGAGGTAATGTATGTCCTGATTTGCACTGTACAATCGTCTCTCCAGCAACCTGAAGCCTCTCTGACTCCTCATACTTTCCAGAAACACCACAAAAGATTAATATGGAAGCCTGCCTCTGAACCTTGGAGTGGTGGAGAGGTTATATAATTATCACATCTACAGTAGTTATCACATCTATCCCTGATACATCTCTCTCTTCCTTGGAGAACTTTAGCAAGGGATTTTCTTCTAACGCAAAAAAATACCATTAGGAAATACTGGCAAGCTGAGCTCCACATGGGCAGGAAACAGTACTGGGAACCAGAAGACAATGAGACCTTGAGAAGTAAGTAGAGTGGAAGCAACCAGAGACAGCATAAGGAATTGACTTTGAGCAGCACAGCTCCAAGATATTGCCCTAGAAAATTATGAATAGGAAGGAAAAGGCAGGGACCGATCAGAGTGCTGAATATTGATGGTGAATCTGCAGCTTTTCAAATATTGATGAACTACAGCTCCTATCATCCTTCAGCTTCCAGATGTGTTGATCAAGCCCAACTACTGCACCCAAGGGCCATGCTGGTTGGGAATGGTGGGGATTGTAGCAAAGAATCTCTGGCAAAATAATTAACAGACTTTAATAAAGCACAATAAGTGTAGGTCAAAATTAAGTAGGCTTAGAAAGGGCCTACAGCGGCTCACCTAGCAGATCTAAAACTTCCTCAATTCATGTCCCATGGCTTAGGGCTGCCCACTACCTGGTAAGTTATAATGAGATTTTTGTTACAACTGTTTGTAAGCTGATGTGAAGATCAGGCAATTGTAACTGGATAAATACAGTTAATCAAGTAATAATTAAGTGTATTGTCTGAACATAGCCTGCTACTAAAGGGTGCAAAATTCCTAGGTTAAATTGGCTACAATTGTTCATTCATCCTTACATCTGAAGCAAAATGTTCTTTGCTCCAACACAAAGAAGATGGCTGGAGAAAAAGGCCATCTCCTTTCAAGGCCACCTCCTTTGGGGTAGTTTTGCTGTCCCTTTTGCATCCTCACATGACAGACTATCTTCCTCCTTCCATTCTGTCTTCATCTTCCAATCTTCAGAAAATGCATTCATGCAGAAGATCTCCCTAATTGCAATTGCTGGCATTCCAACTCTTGATTTGCTTGCTTTCTTTTTTTCTGGCAGAGGGACCAAGCAATCATCAGTTGTAATTATTCCAGAACTTGTCACAGATGGAATTCTGAGGTTCTCAGCCTTGAAACAGAATTCATTATTCAAATTTCAGTTCTGGCCTTCTGTAGGGTGCTTTGAATAGACTCATGACTCAATTGAAGTAGAGAAAGCATCTCCAAAATTATGCAGAATTTGTTGCAATTGAATCAGCTCCATTGCCCTATCTTGTGTTTCTATTTCCTATTAGCAAAACCACCTATGCTCTCAATGGAACAGTTTACTGGGACCACTTCCTACAGTTGCATACCAAACTGGTGTTTGGCTCTGAAGAGGAAATGATAGAAAATCAGAGACCCAAATATGTGCATTTTTTTAAATATCCATTGTGACATTCCATTTCATAGCATACATTCTCTGTGAATAGATTATGTCTGCATGAAGACTTTTTGAACCTCCTTGCATTGTCAGAAATTTTAGAATATTGAAGAGCATAAGGACAGGACCTACTAAGCCATAAATCATGGTTCATAAATCATAAAAATTGGGCTCACCAATAGGCAAACCCAAACAAACTACTGTGTGCTTTAGTTTAATGTGTGAATTCAGTCAAGAGCAGACTTCATCTAATGATGGTGGGTGGTGGTGCTGGTGGTGATGGGCACACCATGAATTTCCATGGCTAAGTGTGGGCTTGGACCTGGTATTTCCTTGCCCCTAGTTCAGTAACCTAAGAATGATCTCTATTTAGACACACAAATACAGTATCATACCTAGTTTAGGCTTGAGCATCTATAGAAACAGGACTTGCAGCTAAATGCTGCTACTCCTATCTGGAATGCCAACCAGCCAATCCAACCATGCCCTTTTCATCACCCCCATTCACATCAGCCAATATTCCATAATTCTTGAGCATGCTCACTCCTCCTTCCAGGATTTTATGAAGGAAGTTTTGTCTGTAATTGCCAAAGTTCCCCTACACACATTCTCCTGTGCAGAAATGATGCCATTTGGGCTTTAGAAGGACTGGCATCTGGAGAGTTATGTTGGCTATTGAATATGAAGCAGATGGAGCTGAATGAGACTGGGTGGATACAACTTGCCTAAGATTGCTCAATGAACCACAGCAACAGTGAAATCCAAACAGGTGAACTTCTCCCAATGGAGAACAATGGAGTGGTCTGCTTGCCAGCAGACTGCCGATACAAGCTCCCCAAACAGGTGGGAGACATTGAAATGGTAGGTGCAAATACCCTGGCAAGATTAAGTAGGGAGCAGTTGCTGAAGTCAATCACCTTGGAAAGTGTTCAGTGCACAGTCCTGACTATTGGCATTGCAAACTAGATGGGGAAGGGGAGGATCAACCAAGCAGAAGCTGATACCTGGCCCAGGAAGCCAGAAGCCATGCAGCAAAGCTGGTGGCTGGATTCAAGGAGACAACATATATCCCTTCTGCTACTTAATAATGGCCAGCTTTGCCTTGCAGGCTTCAACCTTAGAGCTGTATAAATGCTTTCAGCTTGCTCACGGAGCCTGTCAGAGGCAGCTTGCTGCCTATTCATAATCAAGCAAAGCATCAAATGGCTCCAACTCAACTCAGCTTTGGAAGTGGGTTTATCAAGCTCAATCCAAAAGAGATTTAAATGGGTTTATGCTTAGGGAAGACTCGCTTTAGACTGGAGAAAACCAGAGTCAAGGGGATGGGTGGTGCAAAACTGTATCATTCTATCAGGGACTCTTTTGGTCAAGGATCAGGAAGCAAGACTGTTTATCCACACTTTTAGTAGCAGGCACAGGGTTGCCACTTCAATTAAACTGCCACCTACTCGTGATGAATACTGGAGCTTCATGGGCTGTTAATTACTCAAGCTGAAAAAAAGACCCAAAGAATCACCAAATCCAATTACGAATTAATATATCTCTGCAGCAAACACTATGGGACAATTTTGCTTTGGAGTGGACTGGCCTCCACTTTGTGACAGGTTTGGAAGGGGCTTCAAACTTCTATTTCTAGAGGACCTTTAGAGGTTCCTTAGTCTTTTTTTAATAAAATGCTGGTAGGTTTTAAAGACTTGATAGGTTAGATTTGATTATATGTGGATCATTGTAGGTCACTTAGAACCACAAAATTGGAGTCGTAGAATTAGGCTGACCACACGTCCCGTTTTGAATGGGACAGTCCCATTTTTTTAACATTTCCAGACCATCCCGTCAGTTTAATATAAATGTCCATTTTGTCCCGTTTTCTTAAAAACCTTACTAAAATTTGAAATTTCCTGCAAACCTGTCAGAATGCAGTCTGACTTCGAGGGGAAGGAGGGGGAGCTCAGCAGAAATGGCGGGAAAAAAGCCACGGAGCTCAACCCAGCAGGAAACCTAAAAAGAAAAAAAACAGGATCAGCTGATAGGCGGTGATCAAAGCAAGCCGATTGGCTCCTGCCTTGAAAGGGCGGGAAGAAAAGAACGTAAAAGCACGGCCAGAGGAGGAACGGCTTGTCGGGGACAACCATTCACTAGACTCTCCAGCCCAGCCTTGCCTCTCACAAAGGAAGGAATCCGAAGATTCCCAGCCCAAGAAAACCGGAGAAGTTCCTGCCTGTTGCTCAGCCCTGCCCCGTTTTGCCATCCCAATGTCCCGTTTTTGTCTCAAGGAAATATGGTCAGCCTATGTAGAATATACATTTCAAGGTAAACAAACAAGGATGGCCTAGAAGGAACCTTCCAAGTCAAAAGGCACTGTGATGACATCTGAAAGCAAATGGGCAAAGCAAGGCATCTTGTTGCTTCTGCCAAGAAGTCCCACTGCGCCAGTGGGTTGCAGAACTGCTGGCACAGTTCCATTTGACACCTTTGTGAGGGAGGAACTGGATTGGCCATAGCCTTTGTGCATTTAATTGGCATTAAAGTTTAAAGAGCAGATTACCGAAAGCAATCACAGAGAATCCACTTGTCTATATTTCACAACAGCTCGCAAGCAGTTTGATATTTACTGTCAGCTGGCATTTAATTACAGCGCCAGATTCAGAGAATATAATTGACAGAATGCCGAGGACTAATTCTTGCAAAAGGGATGTTTTAGCCATGCTGCAATGTGCTGGCTAATTGATGAAAACTTCCCTTTTTTCACACAAAGCAAGGAGATTTGCTAGCTCCCTCTTACAACCTCTTTCCTCAAACATTGGCCCTGTTCCCACAATATGCTAAATAAGTCAATGAGGGGCTAATATGTTGTGGGAATCCACCAAAAACATTAATTGACCCAATGAACTAATCCCCACAGGGTTACATTTAACTTGAAACAGACCAGTTGTTCATAGGGCTAAACTAACTCCACCCAATCAGTCATGTTGTAAGAATACTTATAGTCAACTGACCTTTTTGGCATACATAGTCCTCCAAAAAAAAAAAGGCTGGAGAGGAGCATGTTCCCAACATTTATTGGCTGCAGTATTCAAGTCATATATACTGCTGCTGGTCTGACCAGGAAGGGAGTAGTGAAATCATGAAGACTTCCATTTTGGGACTCTGCATTCCCTCTGTTGGTATGCCTGTGTGTCACCAAAATCATTAGAAATTAGATTTGACTAGTTGGCTAATGTAGTGGGAACACAAGATCAGTTAGAAGTACAACAAAGAACTCTTGGATGACTGCTTGTCAAGCTTCAGAAGAGAAAATGGAAACATTCAGAGCATGGAGAGATGGTTGGCTGCCCTCTGTGGTGCTACTCAGATGCAATATAGGCATTGCAGTAGCAAGCAAGGTGGAACTTCAGTGGGCTTCATTCAAGGGAACCTGTGAGGCACCTGCTTTACCATAATTCTACTTATGTCAAATTCAAATGAAAATTTAAGGAGGATGGTTTGACCTAGAAGTTTCTGGAATCACACCTCAGTGCTAGCCCTGGTATAGTCTGATTCTGGCTTTGCATGTTAAGTAAACGCAACCCGTAATGGTTTATTCAATAAATTGCAGTTAGGCAAACCATGATATGACATAGAAGCTAAGCTGTGTGATGAACAGATACAGATGTGGATTAAAAGCTGTTCCACAGGCTGCCTTGGAAAGGAGTCCCCAGCAAGCACAATGATGTCAAAATAATGACACGTGCCATGAGATTTTCATGCAAATGATATAATGACACAGGTACCAAAGTCACATCATCTTCATGATGAGCTATGATGCATGTATCATTATTTGCTTCTCTCCTGTTTTCTGGAAATGGTGGGGCAATGCTATTTTTCTTTCTTAAAATATGTGATAGACCACATGCTGTGAAACCTTGAGCCTGTTCTCGAAGGAATGGTTTTGCTCACACACAGACATCTGCAAACCAGTGGCCATTTATTATTGGCAGTCAAACATTTTTGCTCCTCTTTAGTCCCCTGACAGCAGGCCCCTTGGTCATGGGAAGAATTTGCTTTCCGGGACATTCCTTCTGCATTGGAGAAGCTAACTCCTCATCATGCCTTTGCCTTTGAAATCTGATTTCCAAACTGCTTTTCATGCACTCTTCTATGGCAATAGCTGGAAATTCTTACAAATCCAACAGAGGGTAAATTGGCAGAGGTTATGTCAAAACGTTATCCTGAAGGCATCATGTATGATGTGCCTTCACTTTGCAGACTGTTACAAGGTTTAATACAACTCTAATCTGAAAACCACAACTTTGCTCTTTGTGGGTAAGGATCCCAGATTGGAAACTGAATTCCAAACAACAGAACTAGATTTTGTGAGTTGGCAAAGGGTAGGGAAGTAATGACCCGTTGTGCAAGTATATCTGAACATAAAGAGCACAAACAATGATACAAATCTTCCTTAGGTTCCGTAGGGAAATCTGCCTCTTGAATGTAGAATAAAGATTTCACCCAAGTTCTGTTGTGAGTCACTGCAACAATGACCAATTTGCTTTTGTTAGACATGGCTCGGAATGTCTCTGTTTTGGAAAGGGGGAGACTGTGGGTAAAAACGGAGAGTCTTTCATTTTGCCTACAAGCCACTTGCTTGTTTCATGCAATGCACATGTGGTGATTGTCAAGTTTAGCTATTGTCAAATGTCAGAGAGATGGTGATTCTTTAAAACAAAAGAGGAATGCTGGCCATCACTTCACGGAGAAGAACTGACCTGCCTTAGCAACAGGCTAGCCAAATGATTTCATTGCCCTATTTGAAGCCGCCTTTTTTACTAAAATACCCAGAAAATACTATTAGCAAGTCATCAGAAAAGGAAAACAATCGAGTCTTTTACAGAGCTGAGGGTTAATAAAATATGGTAATGGGAGAAGCAATAAAAGGGCAAGAGACACAACGCTTGTGCTTCACTGGGGCCAGAAAAATACAAAATATAAATGAACCCGAAGGTGTTTGCACAGCAAATGTCCCTAGTGGTACCTTAATAACTACAAATAGAGAAACCATTAAGGTTTAAATATAGCTTTGGGGAAGGGCATAATTGACAATCAATTGATTAGAGCAAAGATTTGATTGAGAACATTGATGCTGGCACACTGTTTAGATTTCTGTCAGCAGCTTTGTAAAACTGGAGCTGCAGATTGAAGACTGTGATTTAATTTCTGCCATCTTGAGCCTCTGTTTAAAATTTGGAAGGGCATTTGAAAGAGAAAATTGAAAAGGAAAACAAGGTGTTGGGGGTGGGGGGTCTTTTTCTTTTTTTCTTTTTCTAGCTGTTGACGACATTGGGTAGTATGCACATATGGTGAACACTCGATGCAACGCAAAAACCTACGTAGGAGAGAAAAGAAGGGCTCGGACACATAGGATATTTTAAACTGGGGGGCAGATCAAATGGGTGGATTATGGACTGTACATTTCTCTAGGGAATGGAGAAATTCTCAAAGAGTAGCACAGAACTCCACTTTCGCTAGGGGCTTCTTGCACCTCCAGTGTGGCAACCGAAGTTTTATTCCCTCTCATCCAAATCCAGTCTTTGTGAATTGCATTTGTGAGCATACAAATGATCCTGTTCCATCCAGCCATTGATCCAGTTAAACCTCCTTTCTGATGGGTCTGGTTGCACACAGTCACATTAATCACCACTTGGAGGAAAGAGTCCCGCTGGTTGTCTCACTTGCTTCTGGTGATTGTCATATTTCATCAGCCCTCACACTTGGGTTATGGAAGTCTTCATGGCATCACCAGCCTCTTCACCACTGGGCAGATAGCAGCAGTAGATGTGGCTTCATCACTGCAGCCAATCATTGCTGGGAAGCTTAATTCACACAGCCAGTCTTGACCACAGGTTTGGAAACAAATTATCTCCCCTTTGCATCTGTTCTCTCTCCAGCTTTGTTTCTTGGAAGATTCAGTATGCCCGATTAGTCAATTGTCTGTGTTTAGATGTTCCCCCAACATGATTGTCTGGGTAGAATTCATTTAAAGCTGCAAATGACTGTACAGAATGTAGTCTGCATTGCCAGGTCTTCACAGTGAGTTCTTGCTTTTTCCCTCCTTTCTCTACCTTTATTTCTTGAAGGACTTGGCATGACCAATGAGTCAATTGACTGGGTTCAGGTATTCCCACAACGTGATTGACCGGATGGCCTTAGTTTAATCATCTGAATGGCTGGATCAATTAACTCCTTTTTGGGTCCCCACAACAGACAACATACTCCTCACAACACATTACCTTCTCACTGAGCCAGTTAAATGTATTGTGGGGATGGGGCCATTGTGTTGCCTTATCTCTGAACTGTTTCTTTCATTCTGTTAATTCCACGTTTTAGACTATGAACATTGTTGTTGAAATGTCATTAGTCACAATCAGACAGATGGGTCAACAGAGTTGAAGTTTGCAGACAAACAAAAATGAAGGTGAGGGAAGGATCTTGTGGCAAGGCACACATGCACTCACACAAATCAAGGCCACAGCATGCAGATTATTGTGAGAACAGAGATGAGGTGAGATTAATAGCTGGAGAAATGAATAAGGACTCCTCCTTGTCTGAACATCTTATTGCAGGTCTCACTCTGTATGTTCCATTAAAACTGTATATTCCATTAACCTGGCCTCATTGACAGGAATGAGTGTTCCACCAGCAGAACAAGAAGAATATTTATCTGTTGACTAATTTTAATTCTACACTTGTGGGAGCAGGTGGCATATTGTTAGGCAACTGAATTATAACTGTGGTAGACATTCTGCCAAAATCTACAACAGAAACAGCAGGCAAAGGGGCTGTTAAGTTGTGCCCACTTGTATACATACGGAGGGTCATTCATGGAAGTGAGCACATTTTGAGAGAGAGGTAGTGTAAACGCCTTTCGGCTGGAATAAAGTAGGCAACAGGGTTTTCACCTAAACGTCCTTCTAAAAACAGATGTGGATTTTTTTTCCTGAATGTTTTGTACATCATTTCATAGAGTGCCCTGCTCTTCACCTGCATCGCAGCCAGCCAGACGCATGAAAGTGCAACCTCCCAATCTTTGAGCCAATAAAAAAATAACAGGGCATAAAATTTGCTCTCCCGGGTGCTATGCCCTCTTCTACCACAGAAACTAGGCTGCTGACTGTTTTAATGCAGGACATGTTAAAGAAAGTGATCAATGGAATCCCCAGCTCCATTTCCCTTCCCCACAGGCATTACCTGCTGATGGGAAAAGAAAGCACCAACCACCCTTCCTCATGTGAGGTGGTGTCATGAGCACTGATGGTGAGCAGGAGGGGGCCTCTATCCAGGGGGGAAAACGTATGTGTAGTAGCGAGAATTTGAGCTGTCATTCAAAGAGACACAGAACAGACCCGCCTTGACTTTTGGGGTTTATCTGTATGAGTTTTCTCACGCTTCTTCAGTTTGTTAGGATTTTCTGTCTAATGTAGCAGTAATAAAACACTAGAGACCTATTCCTTGTCTCGGCATGGTTCCTGCTTTTTAGGAAAGGTGGGGCAGGAACAGGCAAATGTTGGCAGGCACCGGAAAGAACATCTACAGTCTCCTGCTAATTTGTCTGACAGGTGGCTTCTTGAAAGAGCATTAGACCCAGGTCAAAAAATAATCTGTCTGACAGGGTGCAACTACAGAGGGAGGGAACTGAAGTGAGCAGAGTGATAAGTCATAAATTAGCTCCACTTCTGTCCTCATGGACAATATCACTTGGAATAGCCCACAGATGGCCAAGGAGCCAGAACAGAGAAGGCAAAATGGCAGTGACCACCATTGAAATAATAAAAACCTTAAAAGGAAACTTTGATCACTACGAACCCCTTGTAGGCAAAAACTGGGAACCCTGCAGCACATCCAACAGTGATAGAATCAGCAGCACACATCAGGCAGAACCCACCTTTGCCTTCTGTGCAATCCAGGACTAGTACTTTCTCAGGAAAGACCTGGTCCTGTTTTTAAATACATCTTGGCACTCTTTCAGAAGAGCACTGAACCCATGTTTGAAGAATAGGTCTAGTACTCTTTCAGGAAAACAGTATTGATGCTTCTGATGTTGGGTCATCAAATCAAGTCCGTGTTGACACTTAGCAACCACATAGACAGATTTTCTCCAGGATGATCTGTCCCCAGCCTGGTCCTTCAGATCTTCCAATGGTGCACTCATCACCACTATAATTGAGTCCATCTACCTTCTGCTGCTTGTCCTCTTTTTATTTAATTTTTATCCCACCTTTATTATTTTTATAAATAACTCAAGGCAGCGAACATACCTAATACTCCTTCCTCCTCCTATTTTCCCCACAACAACAACCCTGTGAGGTGGGCTGGGCTGAGAGAGAGGGACTGGCCCAAGGTCACCCAGTCGGCTTTCATGCCTGAGGTAGGACCAGAACTCACAGACTCCTGGTTTCTAGCCCAGCACCTTCACCACTAGACCAAACTGGCTCCCCTTTCTTTCCACCTTTCCCAGCATTATAGACTTCTCAGGAGAATTGAGTCTTTGCATAATGTGTCCAAGATATAATAATTTGAGCCTGGTCAAGTGAAAACTTTGGACTGATTTGTCTGGGGAGGGGGGATGCATTGTATTCTTGAGAGTCTTCTCTATCACCAAAGTTCAAAAGTGTCAACACTCTTTCTATCCTCCTTCTTCAAAGAACACTAAACTCCTTTTTTATAAGGAACCAATCTAAGACCTGACATATACTTCAGAAAGTGCCAGCCAGGCATTATGAAGGCAGATGCCAGCAACTGGAGGGAGGAGGAATGCCCACTGCAGGCTTAAATGGCCATTAGGAGCTGGCAGATCCCACATCGGCAACCATACTGTTGATGAAGTCTGCTACATCATAACCCCTTCAAGAACTGTATTGTAGAAAAAGAAAAAACAGTAACTTTGGAAGAGCTACAGTTTGCTGTGGACCGAAGATGATGCAAAGGCAATGGTAAGAGGACACAACATAAAAAAAAAAAAATCCTGGGCATGTTTGTGCTGTAGTTGAGAGGCTGTTTGATGATCTTCTTATCAAGCTAAAGAGCTCAGAACATCCTTTCAATTACAAAATACAGTAGAACTAGCTGAACTTTGCAACAAAGAAAACCGTGCAATTTTTCAGCTTTCTTCCATTATTATGCAGTCAAACTTCAGCTCTAAATCTTCCATCCATATCAACCATGATATTTTATTAATTTCTTTTCTTATTGTTCCCACCCCAACCCAAAGCTAGATAGCAAACGAAGAGAGTTATACTAAACTCCCACATCAGAGTCAAGTTCCCGGTGGTTTTCCCACTTAGTGGTATCATGATCAGAAAGCGCTGGGCCCCAAAGTCTTGTCTTAAGACTTGAAAGCCATTTTCAGCCAAAATTCTCTGTAAACAAACAGAAGATCTTTACAAGTGAAAAACAGTCATCCACAAAGGTTGAAAAGGAGGAGAGAGCATAGCCAGGAATAGAATTCTGGTTTGGGGAATTCAGAAGTTACATTTAGAAAACAATAGAATAGAACATAATAAACCAATGTGGTTAAATATTCATGTAGAATCTCTATATTAAAAGAGACACCCCTCCTAAGAGGAATCAGACAAAGACACTAAGTTAACTGAATTTGTGAAAGCCAGTTAGTAAATAATATGTATACAGAAAAATGTTATTATATACATTTATGCAGGAAGGGAAGACAGCACAGGGATTGGCAAAATTCATCCTCCTCCTCTTCATCAAAACAAGTGCATCCTCCACCTTGGATATATTCTGTCTCTGCCTGTCCCTCTCTTTTCCCCAGTATCTCTGAAAAACTTTGAAGGGTCAAGGTGATCAATTGGTTAGGTTTATTCCAAGCTTTCAAAGATACATCTTTAAAAATCACTGGATTAGCAATTGGAGGTGATTGGTATTATTTTGTAGGTCATAAAGAAACAGCCTTCAGCAAAGAATCATTAACTTGTCACGGTGCTGGAGCTTGAGCACCTCAGTGATGCCATGAGCTAAACCATGAAGGGCCACCCAAGACGGGAAGGTCATGACAGAGACGTCAGACTAAATGCGATCCCTGGGGAAGGTAATGGCAACCCACCCCAGTATTCTTGCTGTGAAAACTAAATGGATCAGTACAACCAGAGATATGTTGGTATACCATCGGAAGATGAGACCCCCAGGTCGGAAGATGGTCAAAATGCTACTGGGGAGGAACAGAGGATGAGTTCAACTAGCCCCAGACGTGACGACGCAGCTAGCTCAAAGCCGAAAGGACGGCTAGCAGCTGACGGTGCTGGTGGTGAACGGCGAATCTGATGTTCTAAGGATCAACACACCATTGGAACCTGGAATGTAAGATCTATGAGCCAGGGCAAATTGGATGTGGTTATTGGTGAGATGTCAAGATTAAAGATAGACATTTTGGGCGTCAGTGAACTGAAATGGACTGGAATGGGCCACTTCACATCAAATGACCACCAGATCTACTACTGTGGACAAGAGGACCACAGAAGAAATGGAGTAGCCTTCATAATAGTCAAGTGGCTAAAGCAGTGCTTGGATACAATCCAAAAAATGATAGAATGATCTCAATTCGAATTCAGGGCAAGCCATCTAACATCACAGTGATCCAAATATACGCCCCAACCACAGATGCTGAAGAAGCTGAAGTAGAGCAGTTCTATGAGGATCTGCAGCACCTACTGGACAACACGCCTAAAAGAGATGTTATTTTCATCACAGGAGACTGGAATGCTAAGGTGGTCAGTCAAATGACACCTGGAATTCAGATTGACTACGTCCTTTGCAGCCAAAGGTGGCGGACATCTATACAGTCAGTAAAAACAAGACCTGGAGCTGACTGTAGTTCAGCTCACGAACTTCTTATTGCACAATTTAGGATCAGACTAAAGAGATTAGGGAAGACCCACAGATCAGCTAGATATGAGCTCACTAATATTCCTAAGGAATATGCAGTGGAGGTGAAGAATCGATTTAAGGGACTGGACTTAGTAGATAGGGTCCCGGAAGAACTCTGGACAGAAGTTCGCAACATTGTTCAGGAGGCGGCAACAAAATACATCCCAAAGAAAGAGAAAACCAAGAAGGCAAAGTGGCTGTCTGCTGAGACACTAGAAGTAGCCCAAGAAAGAAGAAAAGCAAAAGGCAACAGTGATAGGGGGAGATATGCCCAATTAAATGCAAAATTCCAGAGGTTAGCCAGAAGAGATAAGGAATTATTTTTAAACAAGCAATGCATGGAAGTGGAAGAAGACAATAGAATAGAAAGGACAAGAGACCTCTTCCAGAAAATTAGAAACATGGGAGGTAAATTCCAGGTAAAAATGGGTATGATCAAAAACAAAGATGGCAAGGACCTAACAGAAGAAGAAGAGATCAAGAAAAGGTGACAAGAATATTCAGAAGACCTGTATAGGAAGGATAACAATATCGGGGATAGCTTTGACAGTGTGGTCAGTGAGCTAGAGCCAGACATCCTGAAGAGTGAGGTTGAGTGGGCCTTAAGAAGCATTGCTAATAACAAGGCAGCAGAAGACGACGGCATCCCAGCTGAACTGTTCAAAATCTTGCAAGATGCTGCTGCCAAGGTAATGCATGCTATATGCCAGCAAATTTGGAAAACAGAAGAATGGCCATCAGACTGGAAAAAATCAACTTATATCCCCATACCAAAAAAGCGAAACACTAAAGCATGTTCAAACTATCGAACAGTGGCACTCATTTCACATGCCAGTAAGGTAATGCTCAAGATCCTGCAAAGTAGACTTCAGCAATTCATGGAGCGAGAATTGCCAGATGTACAAGCTGGGTTTAGAAAAGGCAGAGGAACTAGGGACCAAATTGCCAATGTCCGCTGGATAATGGAAAAAGCCAGGGAGTTTCAGAAAAACATCTATTTCTGTTTTATTGACTATTCTAAAGCCTTTGACTGTGTGGACCATAACAAATTGTGGCAAGTTCTTAGTGGTATGGGGATACCAAGTCATCTTGCCTGCCTCCTGAAGAACTGTATAACGACCAAGTAGCAACAGTAAGAACAGACCACGGAACAATGGACTGGTTTAAGTTTGGGAAAGGAGTACGGCAGGGCTGAATCCTCTCACCCTACCTATTCAACTTGTACACAGAACACATCATGTGACATGCTGGGCTTGAGGAATCCAAGGCTGGAGTTAAAATCGCTGGAAGAAACATTAACAATCTCAGATATGCAGATGATACCACTTTGATGGCTGAAAGCGAAGAGGAACTGAGGAGCCTTATGATGAAGGTGAAAGAAGAAAGTGCAAAAGCTGGTTTGCAGCTAAACCTCAAAAAAACCAAGATTATGGCAACCAGCTTGATTGATAACTGGCAAATAGAGGGAGAAAATGTAGAGGCAGTGAAAGACTTTGTATTTCTAGGTGCGAAGATTACTGCAGATGCTGACTGCAGTCAGGCAATCAGAAGATGCTTAATCCTTGGGAGAAGAGCAATGACCAATCTCGATAAAATAGTTAAGAGCAGAGACATCACGCTGACAACAAAGGTCTGCATAGTTAAAGCAATGGTGTTCCCCATAGTAACATATGGCTGCGAGAGCTGGACCATAAGGAAGGCTGAGAGAAGGAAGATCGATGCTTTTGAACTGTGGTGTTGGAGGAAAATCCTGAGAGTGTCTTGGACTGCAAGAAGATCAAACCAGTCCATCCTCCAGGAAATAAAGCCAGACTGCTCACTTGAGGGAATGATATTAAAGGCAAAACTGAAATACTTTGGCCACAGAATGAGAAGACAGGACACCCTGGAGAAGATGCTGATGCTGGGGAGGTAAAGGTAAAGGGAGAGTGGAGGGCAAAAGGAAGAGGGGCCGACCAAGGGCAAGGTGGATGGATGATATTCTAGAGGTGACGGACTCATCCCTGGGGGAGCTGGGGGTGTTGACGACCAACAGGAAGCTCTGGTGTGGGCTGGTCCATGAAGTCACGAAGAGTTGGAAGCGACTGAATGAAGAAACAACAAAACAAAGAAACAGCAAGTTCTACTGAGAGAATGTTTTTCAGCAAACGTCAGTTTCACCAAAGTCTAAGATGCTGCCTTCAGCAATGTGGTTCACTTTAAGCTGAACATGGTGCATAAACCCAGCCCGTGGCTTCTAAACCATGGTTTTCAGCTCAGCATGTTGTGGAAACCTAGCCAATCATAGTTTATTCATGATTAAAACATAGCTTAATGTGAGGTAGAAAGTAAGCCAATGATTGGCTCTACCAATGTTGCAGGAAGAAGCTTACATGACTGAACCAGTTCCAGATCACCAGCCTTCACTCAGGTGCTCTGAAGAGAGGTCAATGTGCCCATCTTTATCCAGGAACACGTTTATTTCCAGTCCTCTCTTTCTGACCAAATGGCCCTCTTCCTTTTATCTTTTGGCAATAATTTGGGGAAAAATTATTGCATTTCTTCATGCATCAGAGATCATCTCTGGAATGAAAACCTTGGAATCAGTAGAGAGATCTATGCTGTCTGTGACCCAAATACAGTAAGTCTTACTGCAGCACTATAAAATGTGCCATTTCCTAAAGCATACATTGCCAACTGTATGGATTTTTTCCCTCCCCGAACTACTGGATAAAGAATTTCAAGGGCATAGTGCAGTGATGGCAGTTAAATTTGAAGCTGGTGGGGCCACTCTGGCTCTTTGTCATACCACTGTAACACAGATACTTTCTGTGGCAGTTCCTACACCTTTGGATAATGAGAAGCTCTTCAAGGTTCAAAGGCTAATAGTGTGACATCTGTAGGAATGTAGGACATATCCAACTGCTATCACTTGAGTCCACTGCCCCAGCTCACCTAGTTTTACAGTACTTTTACCATGGTTCATTATATCATTCATAACTGGGAAGTACTTCTAATGCCCAGAAACGTAATGCAGATACTATTTTCAGTATTGAACACCGGTTCCCATATTTCTCAAAGACACACTACACACAAATACAAAAATGTAGACACACCACTAGACACAATTTTGCCTTTCTGCAGCTGTATTTTGAAGATGGGACTCTGCATCAGCCCCCAACATCCCCTTACCGCTGTCCCTAAACCTCACAGCAGATCAATCTTCATTTACAAAGAAAGGTTGCCCAGCATTCTTCTAATGGGCAAGCATGTCTTTTTATTACTGTCTTTTTATTAAAATCATTCATGTGCTATATCATTTGCTTTTCCAGTGACAACATTCCCAAGGCTATAAATACTATTTTTGTTATCTGCTCCTTAATGGCATCTACTGCAACAATGAGCACACAGTACAGAAGTTCATTTTCAATAGCTGTGGTTGCACAGTTGCCATTTCCAAACATTCTTCCATGAAATTCACCTGGATTTGAGGATGATTTTGGTTTATCACACCCCTTAAAGCAAGTCTGAAAACACTACAGAATTTTATCTACTCAACTGCAAAATACATGGCAATTCTTTCCAACCTTTTGGATTTCATTTTGGTAAGCATAGTTAATCTGCTGTGAATATTCAGTTGTCCCCCAAATTTTCAATTGCATTGCAGGGTCTATGTGGTTCATACTCTGCTCATCTTCTCCTTTGCATTCAGATGCTTCAAGCTGGCCACACCTGCAGTGTCTGGCTTCATTCCAAAAGACCACCAGGAAAAGAAAGGAAAGGAATTCCCAAGGGGGCATTTTTAATAGGGCCACTTTGCTTTGGAGTACCATGCATTTGTGCATCTACATGTCTATCCAGTACCTTTTTATGAGGTCTATAGATCAGGCTCATGACATCCTAATAATTTGACATGCAGCTTTTCCTGATAGATCAGTCTTGCTGGAGTTGATGTACAGAATTCATAGCTTTTCTTCCCCTTAAGAAAACAAGCCTATTTTTACTCCATTGCTACCTAGATTAATAATACAGATGCCTCTGGAGGTGATTTCTCTTAGAGGACTGGATCAGGCTTCCTGTTATAACAGCCAAATGGGTCCCGCCCCTGGTTTAATATTGGGAGAGGGAAATCCAGGAGAAATAGCTTCAGCAGAGGTTTGCAACTTTTAACTGAAACCCAGGTGAAAGGAAAAGCTTCACCTTGAATTCTATGCACTGGTTGAAGACCCTCCTTTTCTTCCAAGAAAGGGAAAGAGAATCATCTGGTCTTCCAAACTGTGTGTTTCTTCCCAATATTTCTCTTGGGTTCTTTGAGGATGGTCCTGCCTTCGCAAGGGAAAAGTAACCAAGCAGAGGGATTTGAAAGAGTATCAAAAGGGCCAGCCCTGCCCCACAGTACACTCTGCCATTGCGTTTTATAACATTGCCTGAACATCCCTTTGCTCCAAATTGCTACTGATCGCACATTTGCTAACTCATCAGTGTCCATGGGACTGTTCTGCCCAAAGGGGGCCCAAGACAATAGAAATGCCATATTGTATTGTATTGTATTGTATTGTATTGAGAAGATGGATTGTACTAAAATGTACAACGTTGAGAAGATGGAGCAAGGAATACATGCCATGTAACTCGTAATCTGATGGTCCTTTCCTCTGCCAGCAAGATCCCAGATTCAGGATTCAGGCTTGAGAGAAGCAATGGAAAAACCCAACTGAACTAGGATTAAGTAGTCAGCAGTGATTAAGATCATACAGAAGTCTTTGTTTAATTTGTTTAATACAAATGTTCCTCTTTTATCTCTGTTTTATTTGCTGGTTAAAGGCTGTAATAAAATGGATATATCTAGCTATCTGTTTTTTGTTTTTTTCTTCTTGAGAGGGCCTGGCTCCATTTAGCCCTAAATAGAAACTTCCACTGATATATTTCTTACTTTCCTGGATTTGGTTTCCACTGGGAGGAGATCACTGGAGAACTCTTGATCTTTTGAAGTATTTGAGTTTATTTATTATCTCACTAGACTGCCATGTAACCCCAATTATTTACAAGTATATAGGATGAGCACATCACTAAACTGTTATTTAGATAAGAACACCCACAAGGTCTTTCTCTGCCTATAGGCTAGCCCTTCCCTAGGGTATATATTTTGTAATTATTGCCTTTTCTATGCATTTCTCTGGCTTCTGGGTTGGCAGCTGGGTGATCAGCTAATGATTTTCAAGTAGCAAGTTTTGCCCAGGTGCCCCAGCTGCTAACCCCTACATTAAAATTGGCTGAAAGCAAGTAGTAGCACTTAGCCAAGCTTCACTGATTTCAAAAAACTAAGCAGTGACTATCTCAATTAATACTTGGATGGATACTTTGCCATTAAGAAAGCAAAGAGTTGTAAGCTAGAGTAGAAAGTCCCCCCCCCCAAAAAAAAAAACCATCTGGAGGAAGACAATAGCAAATGAATTCCATGTTCTTGCCAAGAAAACCACCCAGATGTGCCCATGAAGTCATGTGGTCAAAGTCAACTCAGAGGCATTATCTTCACTTTGATTTAAAATCATTTTAACTGACAACTCCATTAAAAGTTGCTTCTCTGACAACATGAGGCTCCAGAACGAAAATAGAAGCACTAAATAGCAAAAGGATGCAAGTAAGTTTAGATTCACTCCCCGCCCCACAAAATGCCAATTAAGCTTTTCTTCTCCTTTCCTTCTTTAAGCAGCATATGGGTTAGGTAAATTTTAGTTCAGTAACCTATAGCAGCCTGTGCAACAGAGAGAAGGCTGGTTAAAAATAGCATTTTAAAAAACCGCAAGACTGTGTCTCTTTCAATCTGGGAGAGAAAGCAAAATGAGTTGAATATGAAACTTTTTCAGGAAGCAAGTTGCATAGCTCCTTTGCACTCTAATAAATGAAAATTCCTATCGACACCATGACAGGCAGCTGGGAGATGGCGTTTCTCACGGCAGCAGTACAAGAAAGTGAGGATTTACAAAATTGCGCAATAACTGGTTGAACTACTTGGTCCAAAGTCTCCATAATTTTAGAACATCTGCAGCCCTACCATGCTCTTCTTTTTAATATTGTTTCCTACAAGAGGTTGGCGACCATCAGTGCCATTTGTCCTTCTGATGTTACTGTCCAAAACAGGGACATTGTACTTGGGCCAAACCATGCACAGAGATTCTTCAGCCAGGATGTGCAATATTTTCCAGTGCCACATTTCTCCTAATTTTTTCCTTGTGTAGTTAATTGAAATAATTGATCTTTCTTGTTATATAGTATGTGTCCTAAATATTCTAATTTCCTTCTTATGACAATTTTCAATTCTTTGGAGGGCTGGTGGGACAAAAGATTAAAACTGATCTTTGGAACTTTTTGGGCGGAAGGTATGTGACTTGCTGTTGAGTGACAAACTAACCACTATGCACATACATTGTTTGTACTAAGTGGGAACAATTGGGATAGTCATGGCTGCAATCCTCTTCTTCATTGTTTAGCAAAGCATTCATGTCTGAGTCGAAGCCATGCCATACGGATGCTTAAAGTCCAAAAGAAAAGGCAATGTTTATTATGGAAGTTACGTGGCTTGATTGAAAGCTTTCATCTTGGAGCTTTCTGTCCCGAGAGAGGATAAAAGGAGATGGAAGAATTAATGTTCTGCTCTTTCTTTCTTTAGGAAGCAGGCTGAAAGGGAGGGTCTAAGAGTATCAGTCTTGTTCCTACAATGCCTTTTACCCAGACACTAACCCAGTTAAATCTCCTGTTGGTACTGGAAGCACACACTAACTGGGTCAGAAGTCATCATTTCAGAAATGATTTAGGAGTCTCCATCTGCTTGCAGGAAGTTTATGGAATTTCAAATAAGTAGAATAGGGCCATTGTGTAGAAGTCTATCCAGGATTATGAGGAGGAAGAGGGAAATCTGTTGTCTCCTTTACAATGGAATTCTACCTTATCATCAACCAGGGTGCAGAAGGTACAGTTTCGCTTCCCATAACTTAATTTCCAAATTAAGGAGGATTAAAGATGGAATTATTTTGTTAGCTAACTGGGGAGTCATTTTCCTCCTCTCCCCCCACCTGCCCTGCCTTCAGACACCACAATGGTTGTTCCCTTGGAACAGAATGGCCCAACTCAAACAACAGGATCCCTGATGCCTCTGCTCAGAAAAGCAAGTTAGCATTTGTGAGCAGCTAGAAAGTGTGCCAGGGCACTAGACAATTTCTTCAATGGGAGCAGATTATTCATTCAGGCAAATAGAAGTGCCATCATCCCAAGCTCAGCTGAGCTCAGCTCCAAAATATTTTGAAAGACCTGTCAAGTTCCAGTGAAGTATGTGAGCTGAGCCACAACAGGGAAGAGCTGGTTTAACTGTTCTCCTAGAAATCTTGGGCTGAAGAAGACAAGGAAAAGTAAGGAGGAGACCTGAGCCACTTGCCCAACACAAATAATTCAGTGAAGGTGGTAGAGATCAACAGTCAAAGACAGAAATGAATTGAAAGGGTACTTTGCTTCTATGGCAGCAAAGTCCAGAATAAAAAGTCCTTTTTTTTTTCTTCAGAAGGAGAAGCTAGTGCAGAAAGCACTGATTTGCTAACATGATGGCTGTCCCCAAATACTGTACTTTTTCTGCATTTCCCCCCCCCCAAACAATCTCATTCCGTTGTATGGACAAAAGGGGAAGAAAAGTCTAATTATATGTCTGTGGGTTGGATGATGGCTTTTGCTTTCATGCAGGCAGCTAATCTCTCTAACAGACTGCAGCTTCCTTTGCCTCCCACATTTCAGTTCTATCCCAAGTATGGGCATGGGTAGGATTGTTCAATGGTCAGCGCAAGTGGTGGCTCCCATGTTTGGTGAATGCACCAAGCTTGCCAGGCACCATTTTTCACACACACACATGAGCCAGTCTGTTTGCACTAATGGCAAACCAGTTTGGGTAGGCAAAAACATGCTTTTTTTTTTCCTAGACTAGGAAAAGCAGGTAGTCAAGGGGGTTTCAGAGGGATGCAGGACAGAGAAAGCAAGAGAAAGACATCTTCTGCTATCTTAGAAGGATAATATGGGCTCAATCTCATCAGTAAAAGAAATCCTAAAGACTATGAGAATGAATAATAAGAAAAAAGGATCGTGTTCTGAAGGGGAAAAAGCGCCGTCGGGAAATTACTCCGAGGATTTTGGCATGGTATTGAAAAGTGTAGCGCAGGGGGGCTATGTCTGGGCTGCTGGAAATGCAGGCTAAGCTGCCCTCCCGACTATTTTCCTGATGAGCCTTCCTTCCTGCAAAGCTGAAGAGGGTGCCTTTCTCTTGCAGTAGCTGAATTGAACGCAAGGGCAGAGCCGATATCCATAAATCAGCATATTACTCATTTTCCAGCATTACTGCCTGACAGCTGTTACAAGAGCACATTGTTACAAACTGTCAGGCGGTGAAGCATGGAGCTTTTTACAACATATGTTGACTTTTATCTAATGTTGTTTCATAATTAGCCCCAGGGAGTTGGAATCTGGGCATCCGACTGGTTGTATGATCTCGGCTAACCTTTGCTTCTACCGGGAGAAAGTTAAAGCCAGGAAAGGAGGAAACTCCAAGACAGAGAGAGACACTGTTTTCCTTAGCATCTCTATCACTGCAACTGTGCCTCAGTAGTTTCTCATGTTTCTTCCCCGATGCCTCAGCAAAGTTGGACGCTGTTGCAAGAAAAGCCTAGAAGAGCTGACGTGGCACCATCCTTCCTGAGCCCAGGTCTGAAAGCTGAGAACTGACAGTGCAATTCCGAACAGCCACACACATCTACAATGATCCCCACATTCTTCTTGTCCAGATTTACGTTTGCATTTGGGGGGTGGTTTAGTATTTATGTATAAAATATATCTCCCACAGGTTCAGTGATGATAGATATGGAGATGAGAGAGATGAGAAAAAGAGGGAGTGTGTGTGTGTGTGTGTGTGTGTGTGTGTGTTTGGGTATTCTGAAAGGACAGTACGTTATTGCTGTTGTTGTTGTTACATTATTATTGTTGGTCACACACTCAGCCAGATGTTTAGACTGGATTTGGCAGTTTTGTCCAATTATCAAGTCCTTCCCAAGGACCTGGGACTGGCAGATGTTGCTGTTTAACAATATTAAAGGTATTGTCGCAGAATGAAAGCTGTTCCAACTAAAGCTGCCTTTTGCAATGGACTGATGGTGGTTTTGTCATTGCCGATGATGTTCAAGAGGTGCTCCAGATGGAACTGCACCCAAGGCACCTATTATTATTGGTACTATCTTTGCTTCCTTTCGCCACAGTCATTCTACCTCTATTTGCAGGTCTTTATGTTTTGTGATTTTCTCCAGTTCTATCATTGTCGTCGTCATCATCATCATCATCATCATTTTGTTGCTGTTGTTATTGATGAGGAGATGTGCTTCTAGGATATGGCAGGGAAGTTCCCAAGACATGACTGCTATCACATCTGTAATTACCTGGGTATAAGCTCCCCCAAACTCACTGAAGTTACTTCTCAAAGCATACGCTAAGTCTAAGGTCTGCAGGCAGCTAAAATGCAGCCTTTCACTTTTGATTGAAAATGCAAATATTACAGTTGCTGCTGAAATAGGCAAAGCATTCCAAAAAAGAAAAGGAAAGAGAAACCAAACGCTCCTTGCTCCTCATTCGGGGGACTTCTCTTCTCTGAATCAAATCCTTATTTATCTTTTCATTTACATGGCAGCGCAAAGAAGGCCACTGGCCCAGCATGTGTGTGTGTGTGTGTGTGTGTGTGTGATGCAGAATAAGCCGACTTGATTTGATCAGGCAGAAACTCACATCCCTGTTCTTCTATGTTATGCTACCCTGGAGCAGATTGTGCCTTGGTAAAACTCACCCACAAACATCATTTTGGCTCTTTCTTTGCACACATTTATGAATCCCTAGATCTACACATTAAAAAAAAAAAAAAGACTAGAAAGCTGTGAACCACATATCACTGAATTCTGAATAATTTCATAAGCTCTTTCCTTGACATCAGAACGTGGAAGCTGTGTTTACAGTGCAGGACACAATAAACCTACAGAATTGAAAAATCTGCCCCACTTCTTAAAAAGTAGCAAAGCTGCTTCCATTACTGTCTTGCTGAATGTGGTGTAATCTTTCCACAGCACTGGAGAAAAAGCTGCAGGGAGGGTTACACGTTCCTCCAATCTGAGCAACTCTCTTCCCCCAACTTTAGGATTTCTCAAGGCCAGTGGGAAGCATCTTTTCAAAAAAACACCGGTGTTCTGCAAATGCATGCCTTCCCCCCACCCCCACCCCTGATTCTAGGCTGCTCTTGTCTGTGAAATTCTCTTGTGGATCAAACATCTGCTAACTGAGAATAACGACAGCCACCTCGTTCATTTCAACAAGCAGGCATGACAATTTCTCGTCAACCAGCAGTTCCGCTGCTGTGCACACCCAGTCGTGGCTCACAAGCTGATACAGTCGATAAGCTCCCTCGTCTGCTTCCCTCATCCCTGAGAGCAATTAGAAAGGGATGATGATGGTGTCCCAGGTAGTTTTGCTCTAACAGAACCAGGCAGCTGTGTGCTCTGATGGTGGCACTGTGGATGTGTCCTAATACTCTTCCCTCCAGCAGTTCCAAGCAGCAAACATATTGCCCGCTGTGTAATGTGTGTAGGTTGCCTTCACCGGCCTCAATTTAAGAAATCTTATTGCCCCCTCAAAAATGTCAACTTCTACAGGGCTATAGCTGTGTTGTTAAGTAGAAAGGATCAACAGGACAGAGCAACCTGTTCCTGCTTCCATACAGGCAGAGGAGAAGGTAGAAGACAAGTACAACAAGGTTAGGCTTTCTGGGTAAGGCAAAAAAGGAACTTCTGTTCCAGAACAGTGTTTTTGATATGAGCTAAGCAGGATGTCCATAAGCCCACAAATAATGGAATAGATGGTTCTCCACTTATTGACCCCAGCGCTTAGTAATCGAACGAAGAAAGGAATGGCTCTCTACATCAGGAGATACAATGTAGGACTACAATCCCCAGGCAGTCCCAAAAGGATTCTCTGAAAAACAAGCTTCCTTGTACAAAAGGAAGGAAACATGAACTGTATTTGACCATTAACCAAAAAGATGGTGGTCCACACCAAGCAGATCTGTGTTATAAGAAGTATTGTAGCACAGCAGGTTTGGACTGTACTTTGCCAATAAGGCTGAATATTCTGTGTTATTAGACTTTGAAGAAGCAGGATAGAAAGAGTATTGACACTTTTGAACTTTGGTATTGGAGAAGACTCCTGAGAATACCATGGGCAGCCAGGAAAACAATCAAATGGATCATCAGAGAAATCAACCTAGAGTTCTCACTTGTATAAATAACCAGGCTCAAAGTATCCTATTTCAGACATATTATGCAAAGACCTAGCTCTCTGGAGAAAGCTCTGATGCTGGGAAAGGTGGAAGGAAAGAGAAGAAAAGGATGACCAGCAGTGAAGTGGATGGACTCAGTTACAATAGTAATGGATGACCATTGGAAGACCTGAAATACCAGATTAGGGACAGATCACCATGGAGACAATCTATCTGTATGGTCACTAAGAATCGATACATACTCACATAATCAATGAATCAATCAATTTGGGGGTGCAGAACCCAACTCCCCAGTTAAAATTTCCAGTAAAGAAAAGTAAAGTTACCCCTGAACCAAGCTTGACTTTTGATGACAATGTGGACACAACAGGTAGTCTTCTTGCTAATAGAAGTGGGTTACCACTGCCTTCTTCTAGGATATTTTTTTGATTTCTCAGTCTAGCCTATCATCCTTACATTCCCTGATAGACTCCTGTCCAAGTCTTAAACAGGCTTAACCCTCTTAGCATCCAAGCCCAGAGAAGATCAGCCAGATATTAACATTTGCTGAGACCGGGAGAGAAAACAGCTATTGAAATAATATTAGGCTGGGTCCAGATGGACCTTGTAACGTGCAACGCAGAAAATGAGTTGTACAAGTTTATGGAGCCTTCAGTTGACACCGTATTTCTACAGTGAGCAGCCAATGTTTTATCTTCATTTTGTCCATTTCTTATCCAAGCAGGGATAATCTGTTCAGCTACAAAGGCCCAAAATAGAAGTACCATTTCTTAATATTAGAGATGCTCTGCGGTGCCTAATTCCCCCAGTTGTTTTGTGCGTTGGCTTCTTCACCAGCGAAGGTTTCAGTCATTTTTCTCCTCTCTCTTGTGCACCCTGATGTTCCAGGGATCCCACAAGATGGATTCCATGCTGACAAACCTAACTTTCCCTCCTCAGGAATCCCCATCCTTTTCCTTGGCCGGGAGAAGCAAATTGTGCTTTAAAATTTCCAGCCTCGTCAGCCTATGACTCCAGCTGTGCACGAGAACAGATGAGGACGTGAGAAACCAGGCGGCACACAGCTGGACCTTCCAATTCCAAGAAGGGGCTTTCCAGGGCCAGCTGTTCTAAAGCCATCTGCTGCCAGATTGGCCAAGCAGGGTGGCTAGAAGGACGGCTGAGATTTCTATTCAAGCTTGAGCTACATGGTGGCCAGGACAGGATGCACTGTCGATGGAAGGGACTGGAGCTGGCTGCTGCACAGCAGCTTCTGTGGAGAGAACAGAAAATCAGCTTTTAGTGCTGGTAGAAAAAAAGCCCTGAAATATATTAAAAGCACAAGAAAGGGAGGAGCTAAGCACAGCACTAGCAGTGCCTGAAGGTTTCATGTTTCTGTCCCCCGGAGCTCGAAGGAAGGCTGGAAAAATTCAGAGTATAACAGCATTGCTGGATCTGACTATAAGACTCCCCTAGTCCTGCATTTCCTTCCCCCATAAACCAAAGGGAAGGTCCAGGTGGTTGCATAGCCATCCTGACTCCTAGGCGTTGCTAGCTGTACCTCTCCTCTTTTAAAACCATCCAAACGGAGGACCGCTGCTACGTTCTGTGGCAGGGAGTTCCACAGATTAACTGCACACTGGGAAAAGAGATTCCTCTTTTGGGTAGTCTTGCATCTCCACCCTCCCCCACCCCGTGTGGTGTCATTGGATGACTCTTGGCCCCAAACTGTGTTAGAAGACTGAAGGTTAACTGCTGGCTGTTCAATCCCAACTTTTCTGGAATTCTGTTCCCCTGAGGGCCAGTTCAGAGAGGGGGTGTGCTTTTAAGCACACCCTTGCTTTCATAGACCACACAACATCCCAAATTATTCTGGAAGGTTTCCAAAAGAGCCAGGGGAGGGGATAAGCTTTCCACACCCCCAGCCTTACCTCCTGATCATCCTTAAATGCAAGCATGGGCTTGTGTGTTTTGCAAGGAAATTAATAGCACACCAAAATAAATATAGTGTGATCTTTTCTTTTTTCATTTTCTTTTTTCTGGAACTGGCTGGCTGGTCGCAGCAGCCAGCCCTGTTTGGTTTCCCAACAGCAGCTGCATAATTCATAAACTCCTGACTAATACACAAATTCTCCCTCTCCCCACAGGCCGTCCCAGGCAAGCTGGTGTAGCTCTTGACGAGGCACCACAAAGTTGAGGGAGCACAACAGGAAACATGAAAGCCTGTTGGCTGAGCCTTAATTGTGAATTATGCAAAGCCCTCTGCTCATGCATTAAACAGGAAGCTCTGACACGCGCCTACATGGATGTCGTCGCTCAGGCATTGGACTTGTTTATATGTTCTGCTCCAGTGAATCTGAACTATAGATCTCTACTTAACAGTTACATCCTCATTTTCTTAGAAGCAAAAAAAAAAGGGGGGGGGAGGGGGAATATATTCCTAGCTCTGCCAATATATTCTTAGATTTCTCCCCAGCTGACTGCAGAAAGCTTCACCTCCATAGGCTTTAGTCTCCATGGGAAAAGCCTCACTTGATGGCAGTCATTGCTCTGACTTCAGATGCTAGCAAGCAGGGCAGGAAGGGGGAGAGAGAAGGACATGTTTGCCCATGGTTTGACTCTCTAGGGAAGAGTTTTACAATTTGTTACCGATCCCCTGTTAGCTAAACAAACATGTAGCTGAAAAATGGGGAAGAATTTCCAGGAGGCAAAAAAATAGGTATCTGGAAGGATGTTCCCCAACAAACATCTCCCAGAAAGTAGAAATCTAGGCTGGCAAGAAGGAAGAAGAGGGTTGGGTAACAGCTGACTTCTTTTGTTGAATGACGTTCCAACAGGAATAGAGCATTTTGCATAGAGGGGGGTTCAGAATCTGATCCCCACCTGCTTCTCCCTTTGCTATTGCAGGATCCTTCCTCCCCTGGAAGCTGTAGTCCAACTCCTCTTGAAAACACAAAGCTGGGTACCAAAAGATGTTTTTATCACATGGATTTAACATCTAGTACCCCTGGATGTGAAGCCCTGTCTAGTAGACTCTATGGATGACCCTTGCCCAAAGCTCCTTGACCTTTTTGCTTTCCTAACCAGAGTTCAAGCAGCATTTAGTCACTAAATAACTATCATTTTTAGTTTCCTAGAACATTCTTCCATAAAAGGTAAAGCCTCATTTGAGCTGAGCTTCAGGAGGGCTTCCCAACCCCAAATTAGAAAAGTATTATGCTCTGAATTCAGTTGTCACCTGCAGCAGCTCTAGCAGAGAGAGGAAGAGAAGGAACACAGGGACCATTCAAGGTGTAGCTGAAGGCCCCACCATTTGGGGCTCACCCACTTTTTCAGGGGGTTTGAATTTTAATGAATTACTAGAGCCTGTTGGTGTTTTGTCTTTCCTCTTTCCTCTTTATTTTCCTTTTGTGTTGTGTCCCTTAAACAGCATGTCTGGAGGCGGGAAGAGCTTGCTTTTTTTAATATTTTTAAGATGTTTTGGAAGCCAAAGAAGATGTACTTCGAACAGGTGTTGGTTTTGTTCTTTGAGATCAAATTAAGATAATGGTCCTTTCTCACTGGAATTCAACTTAATTATTCATTGCAATTCATAATGAGCAGGATGGCTTACCTTCTGGACACCTTGCAAATCCTGTCTTCCAGGATTGCCAGATTCATATCCCACCCTTCCAAGAGACCATCATTTCTACTCTTAAATCTAACAGACCATCACTATAATCAGATGAGACTCAATCCATTGTGGTTTCTGCCTCTTCAGCTAGTTCTCACTCTCTCTGTTAATAAGATCTGGGTTACGCATTTTTGCTCTGACTTGCTGTGTAAGATTGAGCTTCTTGCAAATTTCATAGGACTTATTTGCATTCCACCAATCTGGGCACATATTATTCTATGCTGGTTATTAAGTAGCCAATTTCTTGCTTTTGTTGAAATTACTTGATCCTGAAACAAATGGAGAAAGGGATGGGGTAGAAAACACTGGCAGGCACCAGGAGTCAAGACTGACTCAAAGGCAACAACAACAGTAACAACAACAAAAAAGATGGTGGCCAAGAGGTAGCTCAACCCCCATAATGATTCGTATTTTTGCAGCCCTTAGCAAAACTTGAGGGTGAGTTTGGTGTAGTGGTGAAGGCACCAGGCTAGAAACCAGGAGACCGGGAGTTCTAGCCCTGCCTTGGGCACAAAGCCAGCTGGGTGACCTTGGGCCAGTCACATTCTCTCAGCCCTAGGAAGGAGGCAATGGCAAACCACTTCTGAAATCTTGCCAAGAAAACTTCAGGGACCTGTCCAGGCAGTCACCAGAAGTCAAAAACTGGCTCGAAGGCACCAAAAAAAAAAAAAAAAGGAGGGAGCTAAGCAATCTCAGCTTCCTTTGTTGCAGCACCTGGGGTTTCCTCCAAATTTCAGTGGTATGGTTTTCTACTATTTTGAAGTGAGAAATCCATGAAATTTGTATGTCGATGCAAGTCATGAATGCCTGACCACAGTTGAAACAACACTCTTTCCCCTCCCCCCAATGGGGAAAAGATGGGAAAAGATGGAAAATCCCTCCCTGCCCATAACCATGACTTGACCCTGCCCACTTTTCTCCACTGTTCCATGATTGCGACCTTTGTTGGCCTTGTAACTGAGCTTAGCCCCAACACCATGCATCCCACAAATACAAAATTCACAGGCATTTTCTTCTCCTTTGGAAAAATAAATAAGGAAAAGCAATGAATTTTCCCTTGAATGAGAATTGATGTAGGAACTATCACCAGAGAAAAACTTGGCATGGTGCTGAGTCCAACACTTCAGCACTTCCCAAACACCAACTGCATAGGCAGTTTTTCCATTTCGCCCAGCAGCCCAGCCAGTTCCGCCATATTTCTAAGCAAGCAAGCAAACCAGCCTAGAGTTAAGCTATGTGACAACTCATTCTGACAGTAAAGCAAAGTGAGGAAGCTCCTCCGAAGGCACCGGGAGTGGGGTGCGATGTATTCTGAGGAAAATCAAGCAAACCATTTAGTTACTTATTGTTCACATTTATATGGCCGCCTGTCTCACTTGAGGTGACTCTGGGCAGCATACAACAATGAGACAAAAACGACAAATGCATAAGAACAATCCTTATAAAAAATGAAAACGATTATTAAAAAATATTATCACAAAACTATAAAAGCACTATAAAATATACCAACCCTGCAGAGACAGCAAGAACTTCAATCATAGTGGAGCCATCTAAGAATGTCTCCCATTCCCAAAGGCCCCCAGGCCTGACAACACAACCACGTCTTGACGGACTTCCTAAACGATAGCAGGGAAGGATCAAGCCTAATTTCTGGAGGGAGAATGTTCGACAAGGAGGGGACCACGGCAGAGGAGGCCTGCCTCCTGGGACCCACTAAATGCACATGCCTGGCAGATGGAACCCATGACATGCCTTCTCTGCTTGATTTAATGGGATGGACTGTCAGGTCCAGCCTGAGAACGTCAGAGAATCAATCCAGCCGCACTTCAGTTCTTTATTTGCTTACACCATACAGACAGAATCTTGCCAGACTGAAGCTACTCTACCTAATCTAAGGGGAAATAACCTGGGAATGCTCTAGGGCGGGGCTACTCTGAACCCCTTAGTTTTCCTACTTTCCATTTCTGGACTGTGTCTCCTTGTATCTTGTCCTCCTCCTTGGAATGTGCTCCCTCCTTCCTGAGAACCAGCAGCATTACTGAAATCCACCGCATTGCTTCCTCCTTCAGAGACACATTCCATAACGTGGGCTGATGTAATCGGGGAGAGGCGGTCCCTCAGATATCCCAGCCCATGCCATGAAGGGCCTTAAAGGGCAAAACCAGCACCTTGAATTGGACCCGGAAGCAAACTGGCAGCCAATGCAGCTCGCAAAGCAGATATGTAATATATGCTCTTCTAGGCAGGGCCACAACTAGGGGGGGGGGGCAACTGGGGCATGTGCCCCATGCACCACGCTGGTGGGGTGCCAAAATGAGTGCGGGGGGGCACCAAAATGGGCACGGAATCCATGTTTGCCCCGGGTGACACAGACCCTAGTTGTGGCCCTGCTTCTAGGGGCACACATAACTGCCCATGCCACTGCATTCTGCACCAGTTGAACCTTCCAGATACTCTTCAAGGGCAGCCCCAGATAGAGTGCATTACAATAATCCAATCTGGAGGTGACTAAGGCATGAGTGACAGCAGAAGAAAGACTCGATGTTTCTACATCTAGGAAAGTCTTGCAAGCATCCAGCCTGCTTTTAACTTTCTGTCTCAGGTGTTTCCAATCCAGGAAAAAAGTTTTCCAGCTGCATTTGCAGACTGAATAAACCAGCCTGTTGATTCTTTGTAGGAAAGGGCACATGAATGCCACAAAACAATAATCTTTTCCCCTATTTTGTCAGCCACGAGCATCAAAGCCCAAGATTGGGTATTTTTTAAAACAGTGGATTTTAGGTATTTCTTTTCTTTAAAAGGCCGGCGCGAGGCTAGCTGCAAAATAAGAAACCTTGAGGGGACAAATGGGGTGGGTGGAAAAAGCCTTGTGGGTTTTAAGAGAGATTAGGCCAAATTTAGTTTTGTCTTAAGCCACTAAAGACTCATAAAAGCTCCACTGAAGGCTGGTGAGCCTCAGAAAACCCCACAGGGCTTAGGGAAGAAAAGTCAATTTAAAAGACCAAAGCCTTGCTTAAAGAGTTAGCAAGGTTTTTGCTCAAGTTGAAAAGTCACAAGGGCATTTCCTGATTGTAGGAAAACGGGACAAAACTTTGAAAAGCAGTTGGGTAAACATACAGCATGTTCATCACTTTTTGAATATGTTATTCTCTTAACTTTTATGCTGCACTGGTGCTTTTTCACTAATTTTATTGCTGCTTATTTTTCTACTTATCTCTGTCTATCTATCCATCTATCTATCTAACCTTACTGCTGTTTTTATTTAAATTTTAAAGGGTGGTTTTCTAACCTCTGTAAGTTTCCTTGGGAAGACATCATGAAAGGGGAAAAACCATTTTAAGAAAATTGATTGATTTTGCGCCATCAAGTTGATGTTGATTCTTAGCAACCACAAAGATAGGTTTTCTCCAGGAGTATCTGTCCCTACCCTGGCCACTGTAACTGAGTCAGGATAATTTGAGCCTGGTCATATGTGTTTCAAGTGAGAACTGTCATGAGTAAGGATGGCGAGCAGGGGGCTCCCATCCAGACTGTCAAGCACATGCGTAGCACTGATGAATTGTTCAGCCATTCAAAGAGACACAGATCGGGACCGCCTTAACCTTTGGGGTTTATATGTCTGGGTTTTCCCACGCTTCTTCAGTTTGTTAGGATTCCTGTTAAGTACTAGCAATAAATATTAGAGACCAGTTCCATGTCTCAGTGTGTTTCCTGGTTGTTAGGACAAGAACTCTCGATTGATCTGTTCTAGGATCCGCTTGTTTCTTGGCTATCCATGGTCTTCTCAGGAGTTTTCTCCAACACTAAAGTTCAAAAGGGTCAATACTCTTCCTATCCTGATTCTTTAAAATCCAACTTTTGCTTCCATAGAGTGTCAGAGGGAATACCATTGCATTGGCTTGCACAATTCTGATCTTTGTAGGAATAGACGCATCACAATATCTGAACAGCTTTTCTAAGGCCTTTATGGCTGCTCTACCGAGTGCAGGTCTGCAGCGTATTTCTTGACTGCTTATTTCTTTACCCCTGAAATATTTTTTACAATAAAATAAACTTTTTAATATTTTACAATAAAGTAAAGTAAAAGCAACTCACAGCTGCTCCACTCCACTCCACAAGCTGACCACAACATTGTTCCTGTGGTTTACTCACAAGGATCAGCTGTCCAGAGTACAAGTGGGTTATCCCACAATCTCTCCTTGATATGGAGAGATTTTGCCAGCGAGCACCTGCCCTCTGGCCGGTATCCTCAGCCATAATACCAACTCTGCTCCCTTGGAGACGTCTGGTCCACCATAATCCCCACCGGAAGCTGATTTTTCTCTGTTTTTGGGTTATTCTTAGCTCAGTTTCTTGTCCTTTTAGTTTAATATTATCAATAGAATGTTGTACCCATACATAGAAAGTAATCAAAATTGATATTTTCTGTGTGTTGTTAGATAATTTCAGTTTTGCTTTGTTTTTGTCCTTGTTTTTGTGCTGGTGGTTGACTGAAATAAAGGATTGATTGATTGATATCAGAAATTTCAATCAAGTTGCTGTTTACCTAATTCAATCTTGAGCAGTGGTCGAGAATTCCCCTCTCCCTGCCAACACACATTTATTATTTATTTTTCAAATTTCTATCACCACCCATCTCTCCCAAAAAGGGGACTCTGGGCAGTTTACAATAAAATCACAATTAAAACGTATAAATTACACATGTCTTTAACTTAAAATGGAGAAAGCCTTGTGCTGCTGTAATGAACAGTAGGAATAACCTTGAGGAACAGGAGGAAGACAATGGTGAGATAAAAGAAATTTGAGTCCGAGGCAGAAATGTAATTTGGGAAAGCATCTTCAGACCTGACCCTCCTTATTTCTCACAAAGATAAAGGAAGGGAAGAGGGAATTGCAAGATGCTGCTAATATAACGTTATAATAAAAGTAGCATTAGCATTCATAACATTTTTTTTTAATCTAGTCTACCTCAAAGGGCTGACAGCTGCTCACAAGAACCAAAGCTTCCCCCTTGGGTTGCTGCTGGCTGCATTTCCTGCACTGCCTTGGACATGCCATCATCCCCGACCCCATTTCTCTAAAGGCATTTCAGGAAGCGCAACTGGCATTAATATTTGGAGGCAATATTGTACTTCTTGGAATGGGAGGGATTTTTAAAAATGATTTAAGTGATAAATATTCTGCCCTCATGCAAGGTTTAGTAAGTTAAGTACAACTCCACCCTGAAACATGAAAAGAAATTTCTCTCCCCAGCTTGAGAAATAGAGTCCAGGACTCATTTTTACACAGGAGAAACCTTTTCCAAGCAACTGGCAAAGGTGAGGATTTCCACCCATTTTGCTTTTAATATTATTTACCTGATTGCACCAGACTGCACTGAGTCCCATTCCAGAATCCAGTACCATAAATGTATGGTGTTTGTTGTAAATTATGTTGCCTTAATAGGTAGATTTCAAAGCTAACAGGACAATGGGACTGCATCTGAGAACATGAAATTCAGTCTGTTACAAAAATTGCGGGCATTCGTTTTGATAAGGAAAAAAAAGCTCCTCTCACTTGCTTTAATTCCCTTAGCTTTTGATTGCCTAATGAAGCCTAAATTCATTCTATTAGTTCATCGCAGCTTTGGTTTATTTCATTAAACTTTGTTATAAAAACTTCTCGTTTGCTTTATCAAAGCAAGGGAGACAAAGCTAATCAAGATTATTTCAGCTTGCTGAAACAAGTAAGCTTAGCAGGTGAAACCAAGGGTTTCCTTCAGAACAGGAAGAGGGGAAAATAGATTGTCCTACCTGCTTCAGACAGTAGAGAAGCAGGAATAGAATCAATCACAGGCATTTTTTTTTTCCTGAATGCATGAATCTACCAGAGACTGAGCAAATTGGCAACAAATGATGACAGGGAAACTTTTTTCCTGTCTGGACCACATTTGGCATTCTAACAGCCTATTACAAGTCAGGCTACCATAATGAACACAGGAGTCCAAGATAAGCCATAATGATGTCATGTGTATTATAAAATCATTGTGTAAATCACATGACGATGTCATAATGCTCATATTCAGTTTCCAGGAGTCTGAATCTTAACCTCTTTTCCTTTCAATTAAATCTGACTCATGAGAATCTGTGAGTGTTTTTGGTTGCGAGTGGCTACGAGGGGGTTGGATCAGACCAAAAGAGGCCCAAAGTGTTTTGGATCTCATTTGCTATACTGGCCAACCAGAATCAATGCTTCCCATTAATTGGGCCAATCCCATTCTTGCTGCTTAGAATCTCAGGATTACAACCCATCATGAACCAAAAAGTAAAAATCTCCACCAACAGCTATTGATTTAGCTGAGCATTGGAGACACAAGAAGAAACTTGGCCGAGGAAAGTAGGAAAAGAAAGCAGGGTTGGTCAGTCCCACTGATGACAAACCAAGAGAGAACTTCACATTCATCGGAGGCCAAGCTGCGAGGTGAGCTGGCACAGAAATTCTTCCCTTTTTCTCTCCTGCAACTTTTCCAGATTTTTTCTGCCACCAGCTAGACTGTCCTTGGCAGCTTTCGTTGTGATGCATTGAATGTTTGTTTTAAAACTGAGCTTATTGAATATAGATCACCATTATTGAGTTTTCTATATTTTATGTGATATTAAATATTGTTCTATTCTCATGTAAATGACTTCAAGCTTAAGGAAAGCAGCATAAAAGCGTCCTAAATGAATCAATGCACATAACGTTTTAAAACTCCAAAGCTGGCAAAATATATTGAGTCACTGGAGAAGAATTGCTGCCTGTCCTCCCTAAACACGGAAATCTAAAAATGTGGAGAATGGACCTGGTATTTTTCTTCTTGGAGACATGGAAGTTCTACAAAAATGCATGGTTTTGACATGACTCCCAGGCTAAACTGTAACACTTGCCTACTTTCTTAAGATTAAACTAAGCACAGTTTCTCTGGATGGTCTCAAAAATCTGTTAAAAATGGCTACTGCAATGAGAAAAAAATCATGCTTTGCCCATGCTCAGATGTAGAAGTGCAGATAGGACTTAGCATATAGTTGTGAATATTGCATGTCCCAGTTGTGAAAATGCAGTTCTTGCCAGAGATATCCTGGCTTGAATGTTGCTCTAAGTTTAATATAAATGCCTCCTAGTATTTATCCATCTATCTATCTGATTATGTTTAAATCCTATATAGGACTGAAGTCAGAGTGGGTCCAGTGGGTAGACCATCATCCAACTGATTCACCTGTCATGAGTACGGATGGTGAGCAGGAGGGGGGCCCTATCCAGGGGGGAAAATGCATGCGTAGTTTAGAGACTTTGAACTGTCCTTCAAAGAAAGCCAGAACAGACCCGCCTTGACTTTTGGGGTTTATCTGTCTGGGTTTTCCCATGTTTCTTCAGTTTGGTAGGATTTTCTGTCTACAATAGCAGAAATAAAACACTAGAGACTTCTTCCTCATCTCAGCGTGGTTCTTGCTTAGTCAGGACATCACCCTTTCATTTAACAGTTTTTGTTTAAAGAATAGCATGTTCATTTCAGAATAAGGAAAAAAAATCTGATTTAAAATAAAGTGTTGGTGACCAGAGATACAAAGGAAACCCAGCAGAGAGAAAAATGAGTTTCAGTCTTTATTTTCTTGAGGTGTCTTCATGAGGCCTAGAAACTCTAAATCCTTCAGATGTGATGGGCTGAAATTAACTTGCCAGAAAGAAAGGAAATGATGAATTGTTGCTTGGCCCTCTCCAACATCTCAAGACATGTTGAACTTCAACACTCGTACTGGTGAGAATGGTGAGTGCTGAAAGCAACACATCTGGAGGGCACCAGGTTGGGGATTGCCCTGTGAGAGGTGTTTTCTTTTGTTTCTGGAAAGTTAATTACGTTCTTCGGTCTAGTTGCCATGCCTACAGTCCTGATAGTCAACAAAAAGTCTGCTTTTCAACTGGGCACTGATATTTTAAAGATATGCCCATCACGTCCATATTAAAAAAAAAAAATCCATCTCACAAGCTGGGCAGAATCTTGTTTTTTATCCACACAACAGCTTCCCCCCTCAGAAAGAACTCCACTTGCATTTAGACCCAGGCAGAGGAGGAGGAGGACAATTACAGAATAATACAAAAAATCAGCCAGGGAACTTTGCTTGGGCAGTGAGGAGGGGCGATTGGAGAAGTTTGCCGGAGCCAAGGAGGAAATTTAATTAAAGATGGCACCCGAGCTTGGCAAGGGATGTTGATGGCCATAGAATATAAAACACGATTCCTACTCTGAGATCAGAAGGCAATATTAATAAACCTGTGGAGTGGGAATGGCAGAATCAGACGGTAATATTGATAAAATGCAAAGCAAAGACAAAACACCAAGGGAATATTGGATGGCAGCATTGATAAAAATGTAATAGGGGCCATATCAGTAGCAGCTGACACATCCAACTTTTGGCGGCCTGCTGGAGCTGTCTCTGCTATCATTCAGGAAGGAGGCCACCTCTCCCTAGAATAAGCGGTGAGTGCATGGACAGAGTTCTAAAACAATTCCCATTATTCCCAGATGCCGGGCATCTGTCCTGGAATACCTGTATCCTAGGTGGATCTTGAGAGGAAAATCCTCTGAGTCTCTGTGTGGTGTGGTAAGTACTACTAACATGTGAGGAAGTCCTAGAAAATGGTTTGGGGAAGCAAGAAGAATATAATCTTCTAGGTTTGATTAAATGCATGCATTTTTTTAAAAAAATCTTGGTCCTGATGTCAGGGGAACACATCAGCAGCTCTGAAGCACAACCAGTGGGAGCTATCCTACATTAAAATCAAAACTGCTCACATTAGAACGGTCTTGTCTGCCTTGTTGCAGGAAGGTAAACAGGATCAGTGGTCCCACCCAGCTTAGTGGCATTAAAAACATATTTATTATGAGATTTATACCTCACCTTTCTTCTTAGAGACTACCGGCAGGTACGTGTCTCCCTTCAGTAGCTTCATGACATCTACGCTATGAGATTGGTTGGACTTAGAAGCTGTGATTTGTTCAATCTTCATGGCCAAGTCTGAAACTGAATCTTACCTCCCTGGTACCAGTCTAGTATCCTCATCACTACACCAGTTGATCCCTTGTTGGCCCTTTGATCAAAAAATATCTCGGAACCTCCATAGAAAAAGCAGGGTATCTTGACACTATCAACTTACTCACTAGGCCCCGCCCCTGCAGCTGCCTGAGTCTCTAAGCAAGTCCCCTAACCCTGCCCCAACTGCTGGACTCCACCCTTTGTCTTAGCCTGTGTCATGAGTAAGGATGGCGAGCAGGGGGCTCCCATCCAGACTGTCAAGCGCATGCGTAGCACTGAGGAATTGGGCAGCCATTCAAAGAGACACAGATCAGGCCCGCCTTAGCCTTTGGGGTTTATATGTCTGGGTTTTTCCCACGCGTATTCAGTTTGTTAGGATTCCTGTTATGTACAAGCAATAAAACATTAGAGACCAGTTCCTTGTCTCAGCGTGGTTCCTGGCTGTTAGGACAGCCTGCCTCAGTATCCCAATATGTCTTTCCAAGAGCTGGCAAAGCTGTGATTTTCAGCCTTAAATCATAATTTGTTTCACCAAGCATGCAAACCCAAAACCAAGAAAGCATATTATGGCTTTGCACAATGTATCATTTTGGTTTAAATGTCATCATGGGGAACAGGGTGCTGATTCTACCTAGAGTTCCTGAATGAAATAATGGAGGTTCCCAGCTTTTCATCCAGCCCTTGTGGCTCTGTCTTTAGTAGGAGCTGCATGTGCAGAGAGCCATGAACAAATGCAAGCATTTATTCCTGTGCTTTCTCTGCTGGTTTGTGGCACTCGATTTGGGCTGTCCTTATTTCTTTTCAGGTCAGTTGGCAATCCTAGAGAGTTGATGAGAATTTGATGAAATGGCCTTTCCCCAACAAGGCCTGCATCTCAAACTATTCCCAGTCAGATTGAGGCAAGAGATTGAAAAGACCACCAATTCTCATTGGAAACAGGCTCTTAAAACCGTCAAATGTGCAAATACAGTTTTAAATTCTAGGTTGCTTCCACCACCGCTTAGAAAATGGGATGCCTTAAGCCAAGCATTAAGGGGTGTGAAGGCATCTGCTAAGTGGCTGTTGTTGCACAAGTAGTGGCAGAAGTTCAGGCAGTGGAATGTCTGTGACCAAAGTACCAATTGGGTAGAGGGTTGCAATGGGTTATTGGCCGGGGAGGGAATAAAAGCAGACTGGAGAAATCTACCAGACTTTTTTGGAAGATGCTCAACTGGCAGAAAAGCCATTCAGGGTTACACAATGGCGCCATCTGATGTTGCCAACAGACACTGGCCTGAGCTTTTATAAAGGTGGACCTTTTACAATGGGGAGGAGGGATTAATCCAAACTTGCCCTGAACACCAGTCCCTTTGCTGTGACAATTTTGTTTATTTTGCCTACAATTGAGACATTTCTATCCCACATTTCCAGCTAAAAGCTGCTGAGAGCAGATTGCTCTCTAAAGCACAACAGAGAACACACACACACACACACACCCCATAATAAAGTTGCCACGGAACTGAACACAATCAAAGTGGTGCGGCAATGAAATAGCAACGACGACAAAGGGCAGCAGGCAACAGCAGAAGATAAGTGCCCATAATGAAAGTCCGATGACATTTTCCGATGCCTAGTCTGACATTTTTTAAGTATATATAGGGAGAGGAATTGTTTTGAGAGAAGAAATACCATGGATAATGAATGCTTTCCAGTTTACCTATTTTCCTGCTCTAAAACCATCATAATATTTTTCCCCAGAAGAAGATAGCCTTCCAGGTATAAAACAATCTAACTTGATGGCATATAACACTGCTTTGCTTTGGCTGGGTTCACACATTGTGCCAAGGTAGGATTTGCTTAACCATGGTTACTTGAGAATTGAGTATGGTTTGTAGAATAAAACACCATTAACTGGCTTCAGACATTACACTCAGTGGCCATGATGGCTTATAAACCACTACGGGCAAGAATCATACAGTACAACATGCTATACAAAACTAAGTAAAAGACATGTCAGGTGGTCCAGATGCTACCTTCTCCAACATTGTATCCTCCAGACTACAGTTCCCCAAACCCTGAGCTTTGTTGGGTTTGGGATAGTAGTCTTGGCCCCTTGGTGAGAAGCTAATTTGGGGGGGCTTGTCTTCTTGCAGCTCTGCAGGGTCTTAAGCAGAAACTGAGATCCTCTGTGTTGGCAGTATGGAGATCACTTGCCCCTGGCAGCCTTCCTTTTTCTATCACCTTGACTCTGTGGTTAGAGTGGTCATTGTGGAGTGAATTCATCTCAGGCCACGGTGTAAGCTTTGAAAGAACTTCAGGAAGTCTGTAGGGTTCTCCACTGGCTCTCTTCATAGGGTTTGAAAGAGCAAAGAGTCATTCTGAGAAAGCTTGCTTTTTTCCAGTACAGTAGAAGAGGTTGCTGTCCTGTAACATGGGTTGATGAAAGAGCCAAGGGCCATTCCTGCCAACAAAAATACGAAGAATGGGAGAAACAGTTTCTTGCCTTAGAAAACAGAGGATTATCCTTCTCATAATCCCAGTTCTGCAACCTGCCAAACTTCTGAACTTCTGCTGTGTTCCACTTCAGTTCAAGTGCAATCCTTCCCCATTTCCATTTTCCTATAATCCTTGGAGAAAGCAGACAATTGGGCCGATTGCCTCCTTCTGATCCCTTCCAGGACTCTTCTGTCTTATTCCCAACCCCTCTTGGCATTGACTTTATACATTAGCTGCCCTCAATTCTCCTCTGGCATTCCCTGAGAGAATAAATATACCGCCCAGGTGGGAAAGGCATCCAAGCAAAAAAGACTGCAACTGCTTTAGGGATCTCTCTCTCTCTCTCTCTCTCTCTCTGTGTGTGTGTGTGTGTGTGTCAGAGAGAAAGAGAGAGGGAGAGAGAGAAATTTAAGCATGAAGTCAAAGGCAATAATGGTCTTGTTGGAGCCACAACTTTCCCACCAATCAATAATTCACTGTATGTACTGTATTTGCATGTATGCCTTGGGCAACTGTGTGCCTTTGGCAGGCAGTGGAGTCTCCCTTCAGGAATCAACCCATTCAGCCTCTCCTGGTCAGATGCATGACTTCAGCTTCTCAGTTCTCAGACTGGCAGGTGGTGGGCATAGAACTAATGAATACTGATAAAGCACCTGAGGGATTTTACTACTAGTCATATTCTATGGACTTCACTTGATGCAACCCTGCCTGAAATGATTTCTTCCTGGCCCAGCATTTCAGCTGCATCTTGGGTTCAAGAGGATGACCTTTCATTCTGGAAAGAATAGGGGGGTTAAAGGGAACGGGGCATTCAGCTGCATTCTTTCCAAGACAATTGCCCCAGAGTGTACCCAAAAAAAGAAAAAAAGCTCTCACTTTGGCCTCCCATTATACCAATTCAGAACATTACCAGTCTAGCCCAGGAGTGAATATTTTGTGTCATCTTGAGGGCAACTCCCAGACTTTAATGAAAGTCAAGAGCCCTGTTCCAAAAGTAGGTATGGCCAGAAAGTACTGGGGAGGCTCAAGAGTTTAAAGTTGTTGTAAGGTCTTGCTCCTGGAAACCTAACCAAAATGCCAGGAGCTAGCTAGCTAGCTAAATAAATAAATAAACAAACAAACAAATAGCTAGCTAGCTAGCTAGCTTTCTAGGGTATTGTGTTCATCATGTTACTTCCAAGTAGTTGAGAATGACCAGCAGAGGCCTTCTAGGATTGCAAAGTGGAGTTTTTCAAGGCCAACCTGGACCTGTGGGAGATCAAACCTGGGGCATGCAGAGTTGGTGCTCTGCTGTTGAGCTGCAGGTGTTTCACATTTGTTTGAGTGGCATGGATTAGGTCATTTTACATAAGAATTCACAAACATATCAAATTGTCCAACTTTTGCCATAGCAGCCATGTCCCTGCTTTCTACCTTAACCCCATCTGCAGGACATGGGCTGGGGTCCTTCTCCTTCTCCCCTCTAACAAAGGGATCAACTACAAATACACAGGAACAGGAACATCAACACTTCGAGCTCCTCTGCATCAGGGAGGACCATGTGACCTTTGCTTCTCAGCCAGAATGTCCCACAGGCAAACTCTGCTTTTCCTGACAGGCACTTTGGTCAGTATTCCACAGAAGCTGTTCACAGCCTTGTGGAACTTGTGACCCCAAAAATATCTTGATTAGTGTTTCTTTTCAGCCCCATTTACTTATGCAAATGCTCTGGTCATGGCTGAGCTGGCACATCTTGGCCACTTACTTTCCATTAATTCAGCACAAAAATTGACGATGCCTGGAATACAGGTGGAGCTGCCATGTCACTTTTCCATAATCATGCAGGGAACAAAGCTCCTATTGAACTAGTTAATGACTTCTCTTCTTCCCCACCGATGCAAATAGGATTCTGCAAACACTGAGAACACTACCATCCAGCAATGTAGCAGCAAGACAGGGGTGCCAACTTTCGTTACTACCCCTGCTCCTGTGCCACAGCTTGATCATCAGACACTAGCAAGTGAGAATAATATGTATCTCTATGCAAGGAGATTTTCCTGCAAATTTCTGCTAATCAAGCTGCACTTAATGTTTTTATTCTTGTCTAATGGCAAGCCTAGATGTTCAGCTAACTAAAAGTGTATATAAAGCAATAGTTATTATGATGTGGCTTCACACAACATTGCCCCAGATGATGAGGATGATCACACTTTATACTAAGAAGGGGGGAAAAAAACATTGATAGAGGATTCAGTGAAAAGCAAGCTGGATATAGCAAATGAATAAAATGTTTCCAGGCCTCTGAGTCTTTAAAAAAAAAGTCCTCCATATGTATCTATATTGAGTGTAGTAATTAAATGTTTCAGAGTGTCCTGTTTCAGGACCTAAAGCCAGTAATAAAACACTTTCAAGGAGTTGTCTGATGAAAATGTACAAAATTCAGAGTCTTATCTTACCAACACAAGAGAACTGTTTCCAGTTCAAAAGCTGGGATAGCAAAACAAATCTCCATTGCTAAACCAATGGGATTATACCATGGATAGCTAGAGAAATCCAAATCCAAAGTAGGAGAGTCCAAGGAATGGAGAAATCAGGGTTCGCACTTCACAAGATGGCAGGCTGGATGGTGGTGGCTGAAGAGTGGAGTCAAGGCATTGGAGGTTTATAGCATTGGTTAGCAGTACTTGCCTTGTCCCTTTCTTCCCTTGAACCAGCCTTGGCCACCATGGGCAACCTCCAGATATGCAGACTAACTCCAGAATTCCGAACAATTTCTGCTGGCTGGTGAATTCTGGGATCTGAAGCCCAGACATCCAAATGCATCCAAATTGGAAATGGCAGACTCTGACCATAAGTAACTTTGCTGCACAGTTGTATTAAGAGCCCTGCCTGGGAACTGTATAAAGCCCAAATAAATGCCAGTTAAGTTGCATAACCATTTAAGGGAAGCTGGCTATATATTGACCATTCGCCCAAAGGCTCAGATAATATGCTTAACCAGCTCAGTTAAAATGCTAACAACTGAATTTCCACAACATGCTAAGCATGTTTCACTTTTGGGTGTTAGCCAGTTGTATAAACCCAACCCATTTAATTGGTGTACATTTACAAACCCAGAATATGAGTTCATGGGTTCAGATTAAACTTTGTTAATGGAGCCACAGAAAGTGGAAGAATCATGAACAATCTCAGGCCTCTGGCAGAACAAGGGACCATCAGAGTCCCTAAAAGTTCATTAGGAGACCTAAAGACTAACATTCAACAAGGAGATCATTGTCCAGCACATGTCCGTGGTCAGCTGAAGCCTTGAAAAGGCTGGTTGGGCTAGGTGATACTTTAGCACTACACCATCACCATTGCTTAAAGATTGTATACCTTTTTCAGAAACCCCATAGTCCTGCATGGCTGAGGAACAGCAGAAGCTATGGGAAGGGTATCTTCTGAGCTATCCTAAAGACTGAGATATACCCTCAGTCTGGGATGGCACAAAAGGGATGCCAAAGGTTTCCCTTGTACTGAGTTAAATTGAGGTTCATAATCAACTCTTTGGAGTCTTTCTGATCTGATGGCCTGGGGATATGACACCTGCATCCTGTGAAGGGGCCCATCTTGTTTCAGTTCATGGCTTCATCTTTGCCCCCACATTCTTCTTCTGCCAGTTCAGAAGAGATGTCAGCAGTAGATTCTCTCATCTACTCTAAGAATACTCCTGCCCTGAAAAAATGTGAAAGGTGTTTGGGCAATGCAATGATTTGGGTTAGTATTGAGAATTCTGATGTTCTGAAATAGATAGATTCTAGAATGCAAGACACTCCTCAAGACAAACTCCATCTGCCACTGTTATCCCTTAGTTGTTGGTTCGTATGAACATAGACCACCCTCTGGTGGAATTTTTGTGCAAGACCTGCTAGGCACCTGAAGAATCACAAGAACATCATCAACACTTGCCTCAAACACCCACTTTAATTAATTGTTTTATCTTTAAAAGAAAAAAAAAGGAGAAATCTGACTTTTGGAAAGCATTTTTAACATTAGGAAGTTTTATTCATAGTTCAAAGTGTACACAACCCAGTGTTTATAATAACCAAGGCAAAATAACATAAACCAAGATTGTCCCAGGCTTCATGCTGTTTGGCTAGCGATTTCAAGAAACCTGAATTTTTCACAGAGCAGCTGGGGAGAGAAAAGGATGGAGCAGCAATGGACCTCTCTCCCCTCAAGCACCACAAAATCAAAGGAGCACTTTGGAATGAAAAAAGCAAAATGGGAGATGGTCAGTGAGGAAGAATCCCAATCTACATAAGAAAACGTCAGGTGCCACTGCTTGGTGACCCACCGGGCAATGGTTTTACTGAGTTGATCAAGACAAATATCAAAGAAACAGTCCCAAGGTCTGAAAACTGTGGGTTCCCGATTCTACAAAGTTCTACCCATAACGCCCATAAATGTGCTGTAGTGGTTAAGGTGTTGGACTAGGACAGGAAAATTCAGGTTCTAGTCCACCTTCAGCCACAGAAGCTCCCTGCATGACTTTGGACTAGTCCCTGTCTCTCTTCCTCAGCCCACCTACCTCATATGGTTGCTATGAGGAGAAATAAGAAGAGGAATGCTACATACATTGCCTTTAGCTCCTGAATGAAAGGTGGGATATAAATCTAATATATACATACTGTACATAAATAAATACTGCTCATCTGCCATTTGTTTCAAACTTCATTCATAGTACTGCCCCCTTCAGATTATGTCCAGGTTTTGAAGTCTGATCTCAATCAGGGAAGCTCTTGGGTTTCAGGATTTGTGTGTTTTTTGGGGGGGTGGGGGGTGGGGAGGAGGTTTGAACCACAATGGTCAAGTTTTAGAAGCCATGGAAGCAAATGATGATTCGCAAACCATAGTAAAGAAGGCAGTTTATCCATCACAAATTATGGCTGATGTTTAAACACTGCAATACATCACATATGAGACTGAATTAACAACTTTTCTGGGTATGTGCAATGCTAATTCTCCTTCTGGAAAAGCAAAGCTAGATTAAAGCTGACTGCTGTATGAATACAGCTGCTAGATCTCTAATTGACCTTGCTTCATACGTTGTGCAAACACAGCCTCTTACTGTAGAAGTCTTCCTAATGTGAGGCTCTCCAGGTAGGTGGGGTGTGGCTAAAACTCACACAGTTCCATGCTGTACGGCCAGTGACTTTCCCAGGGAAATAGTCCAGACAGATCTGATTCGCCTCTCCCATCCTTAGTTTTTACAGCTCTCTTGAAACAGATAACTAACAACACAATGCAGATACCCTGCAAGGTATCTGATGTCCTGATGGTGGACTGGGGGCAGCCAAGGGAGGAAAATGCAGAGGACAAGTGCCTCACCTAGTTGTGTCTAAATTGTGGATATTGAGACATGGAGGTCAGTGTCAGATGGGCTGTACTCAGAATCCGAACCTGCCTGGAACATCACTCTGGAGACGCTGAAAGGTAATGAAGTGCGGTTAGCATGGGAACAATGTCCTACCAAACTGAAACACGGGCAGAGTAATTAGGACCCAATGTTTGTATGCATAAGCAGTGAAATGATCGCAGACAATATTTGTCCTGACAAGCAGGAACCACACCGAGACAAGGAATAGGTCTCTAGTGTTTTATTACTGCTACAGTAGACAGAAAATCCTAACAAACTGAAGAAGCATGAGGAAACCCAGACAGATAAACCCCAAAAGTCAAGGTGGGTCTGTTCTGTGTCTCTTTGAATGGCTGCTCAACTCCTCACTACTACGCATGTGTTTTCCCCCCTGGATAGGGGCCCCCTCCTGCTCACCATCAGTGCTCATGACAATATTTGGTCTAATCCAACCACTTTGTTCCAACTGAGTCTCACCTGTTCCTCACTTTATCCAGCCTCTCTTGCATTGCATCCTTCCTCATATCACTTGTAACACGATATACTCGAGTTTGGCTGAAAAACGTTCAGGAGTTAATCAGTATTAAAATGAGCTTTAGTTCCATACAGTAGAAGAGCCACCAAAGTATAAAATCAGCTTCTAAAAGGCTTTCTAAAAAAATTTCTCCAGAGTCCTAATCTAGGTAATATTATCTTTTCAAACATTCATTTATTTTTATTCATTTATATAAAAAGATCTGGAAAATATTGGCCAATGACCATACCATTTGTGTTTTGTTCACTTTGTCCTACTGATTTTTTTTTCCGCAGAACATATTGCATATCAGAGGTCTAAAAACCCACACCGATATTCTATCTTTGCCTTCCCAATATGTGTTCCTAAATTTATTTATTGGTACATTTATATACCACTTCCTTCCACAAAGGACTTAAGGTGCTTATAGTTAGAAAAGAGCAAGCCAATATAATAATAATAATAATTGTAATAATAGTAATAGTAATGATAATGATAATTCGTGTAACCCAGCTCTTGGATCATCAGCACCTATATGCCCTGCAGAACAATGCAGTTTTTAAGACCTTCCAGAGACCCAGGAATTTGGAGGTATTCATCTCATAAGACAGGGTATTCCATAGAGTGGAGGTTATTCTCAAATGCATGTTTTTATATTCCTTTTGATGTGAAATTTGAGCTGAGAGCATCATCACAAAAGGACTATATCTGAAGAATCACTGCATTCCATCTGCACATCAGTCTAGGATGGGCAGATTGGGTGAAAGAACCATTCCTAATGTTGAACATGTTTGGCTTATAGCTGACTTCAAAGTTTAGTCTGCCCTAATTTTTTAATCATCCTTTCCACTTGTCATGAAAGAATAGCGATAGGCATTAGCTTTCACCTCCAACGCATAAACTGAATCCTCATTCTGTCCTCCAGCAAATCCTGACTGGAACTGCAGGAAAGTTTAATGTCAGACATACTTGAAAAGTCCTACAAAGAGAGAGAAAGAAAGAAAGAAAGAAAGAAAGAAAGAAAGAAAGAAAGAAAGAAAGAAAGAAAGAAAGAAAGAAAGAAAGAAAGAATCAGTCTGGTTATTGGTATTGGAAATGTTGGCCAATCTGCAGAGAGAGAGAAAGAGATGATATTGATATAGATATACACTCATCTCAGGATGGCAAACAATAATCTCCCTTCTTCTAATTTATTCCCATAATATCCCCCTAAAGGGGGGTTGATCTGTAAACTTGTGAGCTGAATGTGAACTTGAACCTGAGAGTCTCCATCACAGCTGTCATTTTCCAAAATAGTAACTCTAGCATACTAGCTATCTAATTATGCCGTAGATGTGAATATATAGTGTCAATATACAGGCTTTCTACCTCATATTTATGTGAGTGGGTGTATTTGAATGCACAGCATTCAGACTTTGCAAACAAGCCTTTATTTTACTTTTGGGGGGGGGAAAACCATTAAGGATGAGCCATATTTAACGGATTGTCTAATTCATATCCAAACAAACCTTGCTATGATAAAGAGAAAAGCTCTTGGTAGGGATTCAGCATGTATATATCTTTCTGTAGCCAAAACTGAGAAATGCAATGACATTCACCTCCTGGAGGCCGGAATGATCCTTGCACACAAGGAACAAAGGCAGAAACAATGTCATCTAAAGTTTCTATAAAGACTTATGGGCCTAACAGTTAGCACCAGCCTTTCTCAACCTTTTGACCCTGGAGGAACCCTTGAAATATTTTTCAGGTCTTGGGGAACCCCTGCACATTCAGGCTCAACTATAGGCCAGAAATTCCAGAATTATTATATTTTTGTCATGGGTAGGCCTGTATATATGTATTAACCATGTTCTTAAACTAAAAATAAAGAACGAAATTTACCTCTTTAATGTGAAGTCACCCAAATCTGAAATAATTTTTAATAAATCCTGGTCTCCCAGGGAGCCCCTAGTGACCTCTTGTGGAACCCTAGGATGCCACAGAACCCTGGTTGAGAAACCCTGGTTAGCACACTAGTAAAAAGTGAGCTTCCTTAAACTTCTTTCCCTCTATGTTCTTCCCTAGTGCTTGGAAATCAGAACAGCACAACAGACTTTTCTCAGGTGCTGGTAAGTTGGGAAGTGTAGTCTTGCCAAGTAGATAAGGACCCTACATTTCCCAGCATGTAGCAAGCTATCACATGCTGTTCTAAGGATCAGGAATAAGGAAGGGGAGAGAGGAAATTATTTTCCTCTAGATCTTTGCAACAGCAGGCACTGCAGCTGGAAAAGGGACTGAACTGATGGGACAGGAAGCAATTAGAATTTCCCTCTGGCTCAGATTTCAGGTTGAATTGGAGAAGAACGATCAGCAAGTGCCTGAGTAGAACTACCGCAGTGCTTTAGCATTTTTCAAATTCCGAACTAGAACATCAGAAAGATCTGTGACACCTCCACAGAGACTAGTTGTTGCAAGCTGCACACCAGCTACAGTGTACCTTTTATATTCTTCCTTGTCTTTTATCACCTCACACTTTTAACTGAAGGCAAATTGGGGACAAATTCCTTGATAAGAAAAAGCAATTTGCTGGTTGCTCTACCAACCACCATCCATTCAATTACATACCATAGTTCTCATCCTTGCTGGCCTCCTGTCTTCAAATTTTTCCCACGGTTCTGGTTTGGACCGTGCTGCTGCTACATCTTGGCCAACTGAAGGAAAGGCTCTGATGTCAGATCTCATTTCAGTCTTAAAGTCTGTTCTGTTTTCTGATTTCTGCCTAAAGATCTTTGCAGCCTCATCTTCAACCTGGGGAGAATACGAGAAGAGACACAAAGGCCAGTGCTTTGTCCCAACAAATTACTATACAGCGAAACAAAGTCCATCAAGAGAAAACATTAAGGATGGACAAAGCATTACTAAGTAATCCAGAAACCTGTAGTTTGGATACATGAATATGCATTTATTTTCCAACTGTCCCTTCCCACTGGCCGGTGTACAATACCTGGACAGCACTCAGTCTAAATGCCACCTTCACTCCAAAAACTGCTATGCACCTCTGTTTCAGATAAAAAATCCTAAGCCTTCAAGTAGATCAGCATTCATCACCACTGAAATATGTAGATATACTGCATCAAACCAATTTTGGCCAGTGCTCCCAAGTAGACTGAGAAATTAAAATCATCATCATCATCATCATCATCATCATCATCATCCCAGAAGACAACAGTGTCAATACAACCACTTTCTTATGGTTGCCAAGAAAACAACATGGGTATGTCCATGTAGACACTGAAAGTCAAGCTTATGTATCAGGTTCTTCTTATATCATCCTTGTTCTGGATGGGAATCTCTCACATATTGGCTAGATGGTCTGCTTTTTCAGGATCAGTCACTTACCTTTCTTAGCCAATGCTCCAGTACAGTCACAATCTCAGGTTCAACTACAGTATCATCCTTAAAGAAAAAAGGTGGCGGGGTGAGGAAAGCATTTAATAGAGAATCTTGTGATCCATCTTAATTTCCTCTCCAGGCTCAACCCACCCACTTGCTCTGGGGGCCAAACACCAACAGCTGTCCTTACTGGATATTTCCCAGATGGAAAAGGGCGTCTAGAAGCTCTGCGGAAGACAATAAATGCTGTCCATGTGGTAATGATCATCCCAACTCACGCTTACAGTCCAGGGAAGTCAGATCCCCGGATCCACAGTTTTTGCTTGGTATAAAGTACTTCTGGACCCTTCAAGTGAGAATTATGATTCTGGTCACCAGACCTGCCCTATGCCAGCAAAAGACATTGCCTAGGAAACTGTGATGTCATAATAGAATGGAGAAGTATGGATACACATTGGCTGGGATGGTGGCTTGATCTTTTGAATACTGAATATTCCTTTCCAGGAGTAGAGGCATTGAGTGATGCAAAATAAACATTTAGGTCTTTTGTTGATCTGGTCAAATCTTAGAAGGAATATAACACAAAGCTGAACAAAGCCGAAACTGGTTCCCTTCTCATCCCAGAATGTAAGATACAGAATAATGGATTTAAATTACAAGAAAGAAGAATCCAGTTGAGTACAAAATGATAAAACAAAACTGCTTTGTAATGGCAAGATCAGTTTTTCCATGGAACCAGTTACAAAGGGAGAAAATGGAGCCCAAGTTGTCATGGATGCTTTCATCTGGATTTCCACCTTGAGCAAGAGGTTGGATGTGAGGGTCTACATGGACCTTCCCAGCACCGGAATCCAGTGATTCTAAAATGTTGCATTTTTATAAAAGAAGAAAGGAAAAAAAAATTATGTAGCATATGAAACTGTCCTATTATTTTTGTAACACTTTAAAACAGAAAAAGCTACCCTCCCTCCCTCCCTCCCTGATGTTTTTAGTTTTCCTCCCCAGTGGCCAAAAGCTGGGTATTTATGTAAAGATGTTCCATGGATGTGGGTGAGGATAGGAGTAGGTTGAGGTTCTTTGACCTGAAAGAGCCCCTTTTTGCAAAAAATAATAAAAAAATAGAAAAAAGAATTTCAAGTGCTTGTGGGTTTCATAAGCCTACCAAAGGTTTATTACATCTCTTTTCACAGACTTCCCACTGAAAATTGCAACCCTGCTATTGTTTGATTTGCAACTGAGTGTTGGTGATGCCACAAAAGAGGAGTAAGGAAACAAGGAAGGGTCTGATACTGCATGTTGACCACTCCTACTCTAAGGAGAAGTTGCTCCTTCCATCCCTGTTCCATACAGGTGAAGGGGTTGCCATCAAATATAGCTCACCTGGAGAAGACATCTGTCACTTGTGTTCATATAGTCTTTTCATGCTCCAAAGAACTAGTGGATTCCACAGACTCTAGGAAAGTCACAATGACATGTCAAAGTAGTGCTGGGAAAGTGTGTTTTTCCATTGCCGTGCTGCTGGAGACAAAGGTATTTTTACTGAGAGTCTTTGGGTATCAAAGCTGACTTGCTGCAAAGTAGATTTTAATCTGATAGTGCTGTGATTTCTCATTTGGATGTTTGTTTTATTTTTAATGGTGTTTTTAGTGGACGATCTTATGTGCATTTCATGCTTTAAGTTCATTTATAAAATTAGAACGCTGGCATTCGATCCGCTTTAATGCTTCACATTCAGTTATAAAATTATAAGGGTAATTTGATCTGCTTTAATGTTCTAATGCCTTCAATTATAAAATGATAACACCATCATGTGAGCATCAGAAATGTTGTGTTGTTTCAATTCAATTACACAAATATAATGACACCATTTTGATTTGCTGCCGTGGGTCAGTAGGAGGTAGAGCCAGTCCAAAGAAGATGGAGCTTCCCCTTCCCCAATCTGCCCCCGCCCCCAAGTCTGCGTGGGGCTTCTTTCTCAATTGATCAATGCTCTGTTCTTTTTGACCCCCCTTGAATGCCTGCAACAGCATTCAAACTAACTACTTTCCCACAGCTTACTAATCAATTATCCATGTTCTGTCCACTCTTTCTTCCATAACTATTTATATATTTAATTCACAGCATTTATAGACACCTCAACCTGGCCAAGTACAGGTGAAGTACATGAGCAACAATGTAGCAAGTATCTTCATAGTTACATGTTTGCAACTGTCAATAAACATTGGAACCCCTTGGGGAAAAGTCCAGGTGTCCATCCTATAGAAATAATCAGATGGATGAATTATAATTCTGCAGGAAGACTGATTGGGAAGATTATGCAGCATTCATTCTCTTCTGCCATATTTTATGTAAATGCTTCTGACTTGCAATAGGTCCTTTTTTTTTTTTTAACAAAAGCCAGCCTTGCATGTGCTTGTATTTGGTTTATATGTGTAGCATATAGGACTTAGTTATTTCAGAGTGGAAATTTGAATGTGTCTCCAGTTCATATCCTACATGCTCACCACCACAATGTCATATGGGATAATACTTAACAACAACAACACACCCAAAGAAATGTAAAATTTAATGCACCAGGATATATTTTTTTGCAAATGTTTATTTATATCAAAATACAAAAACACTTCTGAAGCAGAGTAATGTTACATGTGGAGCAATTAAATGATTTTTTTTTTGTAATCAATTCCAAAGTCCATCATTCTCCTATAGAATGGCAGGTTTAACATAACATAGCAACACTGCCATAATTTTCATTACAGGGTACAAATCTCTTTTTCTTGAAAGAAAGAAAGAAAGAAAGAAAGAAAGAAAGAAAGAAAGAAAGAAAGAAAGAAAGAAAATAATAAAATGAAAAGCAGGGGGTGAAAGTAAATTTATGAACATGCAATGTTACTGAAGGTGGATTTGCTGATTAGGCTTGTAAAATACCAGCAGGTGGAAGGGTTAAGGGCAAGCCATCCACTTTTAAGGCAGGGGATCATGTGTTTTAATTAACTGGCAATGTTCCAAATGCCCAAAGGGACTAACATCAGCAGTAGAGAAAGTGGATTTATTGCTTAGAAGAATCCCCCAAACTGGATGTGGCCACTAAAAGCCAAGTGTGATAACTTTGAGGAAGGACAAAAAGCCCCTCCACCCCCCAAGATAAACCAAGGAACTTGGCAGAAGACATGGTCTACAATGACTTTGGCCACATGAGGTACATCCTCTAATCTGGCCACATTGGGAGATAGAAGACCAAAGGCTCAAACTGAACCAACATTGCTGGATATTATTACATCTGTTCTGGTTCTGTCACTCTCAGAACCAAACATGTTCCTTAGTGTTTGGACTATTTTTTCATAGGGTCCTGGAGAAGCAGCTAATGAACTTGAGTAATGCCACTGTATTTCTCAAAAATTAGATGGCAAACATATCACATGCTAAACCTTGGTTTATTTGACCACGATTTGTTGAATAAACCACACTGAATGGGTTGGCATGTGGTTTATAAACCACAATGGCTGGAATCAATGGCCATGTAACTATTGAGCTTGGTGGGACAGTGGTAGAATCTGAGAGGAGCTGTACCAACCTTCCCCAACGTGCTGCCACTAGTTACATTGGCATTACCATTAGGCTTCTCTTGGTTGACAAGGCAAAATGCTGCAAGAATAAATTTTCCAGGATATAAAGGCTCGCATATAAAGCCACTACCAAATTGCCACAACTGCAGTGTATCAGTTGTGAGTTCTGTTTATACCACAGTTGACACTGACATTTCTTGCATCACTTTTCCCACCTCTTCTGCATTAATGGCCAGAAGTGATTCCCTTCTGAATGCAAGATACAGTTTCTATCTGCTGCTTGTTTGAGTAATGGCCTGATCTCCTGTTTGGCTGTTTCTTTTTGGCTGTGTGAGATCTAACTCTCACCAGAACATGAAGGTTCTACCCAGCATGCTAGCTGGCAATCTTGAATTCTCAATTCAAATCATCTAGGAAGCACTAAGTTGGGGAAAGTTGACCTTCTGCTTCCCAGAGTCCCATTTGCTGCAAGCCACCTCCAATGCACTGCTTTGTATTTGTAGTGCAGACACACCACATTCTGGTCCTTCTCTTCTTAAGAGCATTGGGAAAGAAAAGCATGAAGGAAGCAAATAAAGCAGAGCTTCCACTCTTGTGATGCACCTTCACCTGCCTATTCTCTCCCCCAAGCAAAATTAATTAGCACCAAGTCATGGGGGCAATTCCTTTCGCATCACTTGCTATAAATACTGGGCAGGTAAGAGGGATCAGAGACACGGAACCAAAGCAAACCATATGTTGGATGTCTAATTCGGCACCTCTGAACTTAAGCTCTTGGACTCCTGAAAAAGAGCAAGGGAGAATGCCAGCAGCCAGGAAGTTGAGGGTGTGTACTACGAAGAGCTATTTTGGATGGTCAAGGGAAGAGGCAAGAGAGAAAGTGGGCATGTGAATAAGGGGATTAGATATGCACCCACCTCATTCAGGGATTGAAACTAAGTCTCTCCGCTTGGAAGTGCAAGGAGGGGAAGCAAAAATAACTTGCACTTTCTGTCTACAGCCCTCTGCTGAACATTGGAAGTGCTTCCTCTCTTTCCAAAGAAGGGAGGCTAACAGGTCCCAAGTCCAGCTTCTAATCCAAACTCCTTTCCTTGCTGGTATTTTACTGGCCTTCACACAATGGAGGCAGAGAACAACAATGCATTTATAGATAATCTTGCACATTAAATCTTGTATAAGGCTTTGGTACAGCACCATTGTATCTTGGATTTTTTTTTTTTTGGAAACTTTACAGGAAAAAAAAAACATACTGAAAAATAGGGTTACTTTTCAAGCTGTTTTCCTTTCAGACGTCTGAAGTTTAAATTACCGCTCTAAATGCCACCCTGGCCTACGCTGAACTATATTCACCTGTGCAATTTTTAAAATCCTAATAAAAAATCAACTGTTACAAGTTTTATACATTAGTCTGACAGTTAAGGGTGGAATTGTTGGAGTGTGCCAGTCATGAATCAGCACACATTCCCACCTACTTGTAGTAACTTTTTTTTTTTTTTACAAAAATGAAGAACAAAACCATAAAGGAAGTAGTGTGGGGAATTAAGTTTCCACTTTATTGTTTTTATTGATTTTTAAAGTCATCCCCTCCTCCCCCATTCCCCCCACCCATGGCTACTGTTGAAACAGCACCAAAAAGCACCTTAATATGAGTTATACATTGTAATACTCAACATTCAAGAAATGGAATTGAGGTTGCATGGCCTTCAAGGGTTAAAGTCAGTTAAATTCAATAGGCAAGACTTAAAAAATACATTTGAATGATTCAACAAAAATCTTTAAAAACATAAGTAATAGCACCTTACGGAAAGTCCAGGAGTTTGGACACACAAGAAGACCAAGTGGTTCTTTAGAACTTTGAGATATGTAAGGACAAAGTCCCCACCATATGATATAAGACAGTGAGAAAAGATGTTGATTGTAGCTTTCTTTCTATAAAGATATAGTTTGTCTCTTCTGTTGCTGTAACTGAATGCAAATTACTTCCAGAAAAGATCTCCTCTACTACTAATGCAGTTCTACAGCTTTTTCCATCAATGGGAAAGACCATATTGGTATGTCAATCCAAGTCTTGACCTAGAATGGAATGTGCTCACACAACTCTTTCTGAAAAAAAAACTCCAACCTAAAGACAAGTCTTTGTTTTACTGGTGACACAGCTGGGGCTCAGGAATAAGACAATTCCCACCAGAATCCCCGCTTATCTTTGCCTGCACTGGGAGGCTTTGCATTTACAACGTATTTGATGGAATATAAGAGAATGAAACCATAGAGCACTCAGAAGGGGCAACCCACAGATTTGGTTGAGTCTTCAGACATTGTGAGTGAGACTTTATATGAACAACTGGATCAATCCTGTGAGGCTCAACCTGAACATTTAAGGGTCATTTCCATCTCAGCTATTGCTGTCCCATTAAATTCATTTTTTAACATTATTATTTAATCTCATGGGAAAGACATCGCAAAAGCGATGCTTCTTGAGATGGAAGTCTGGATGATAGAGAGCAACCAGAAGAGAGAAAATTAGGCTTCTCTGAAGTTTATTCTCCCAAATGCTATCAGGATGTGGTGGTAAACAGGATGCTGGCTGTTTTGTGTTTGGCATTTAAAAAGCTTAACATTATTACTGCTAAAAGTGTGCTTTGCAAAGGTTTGTGATATTTATTTCCTTCCTGGCATTAAAGAGCAGGCCACAAAGACAAATCCAGTAGACAATTTGAATGGAAGATTCCCATGCTCCAAAGCTCAGGTAATGGGGCAGCATAAAGCCCTTTTCCAATGTCATATAGAAGCAAAATTCTTCTCACAAGTAGAGATTCCTACCATCCCTGCAGCAAAAGCCACACTGAACAAAATATCTAACTGAGAAGCTCTGTCTTCCTGTATTAATGGATGAATATGTTGGGAAGGAAGTGGAAGAGAAAAGAAATGGAAAGCTAAACTCCAAAGCTAAAGGAAAGCACCCTGTTGAACTCTTGACATAGCTTGTACATGTTGTATAACAGTACTCTCCTCCTATACAGCCACACTCTATTAGTGGCCTGTCTGGTCTTTGGCCCTGGGGATAGGAATTGTTTTTGCAGGAATACAAAGATAATAGGGCTTCCAGCTTTTCCTGCAAGCTTTGCTACTCAAGCTTAGTTCACACTCCATGCTAAGTCATCGTTTGCTTAACTACAGCTTCTTGAATAAGCCATAGTTGCCAAGTCATACATATGTGGGTTTAGATAACGAACCACACAGACCACATCATGGCTTAGCACAATTACAAACCCACCTGAGGGTCTCCTAAAGATGTACCCCACAGTATGCATGGATAGATGTACCGCAGTGATGTAGTGAGTATAGAGGATGGCTTTGAAGGACAGAGGGGAGATCCACTGCATGGGTCTTCCCTCTGTCTTTCAAGGCCCTCCTCTATATTCGCCACAAGTGATGTTTTCAAGTATACAGAGACAATATCCTAAGACTAGCCATTCAGCAGTGTAGGAAACTATGCTACCTTCACTTATCTAAACTTCTATACAGACTGCTTACTGAATGGGTGCAGCCCCCACCAGTCCCTCCCCCACAAAAGCAAACAGCAAATCAAGAACGGAAGTTCATGGGCTTCCACCAAAAGGTAAGAAGTCACAAGCTCGAGTAAGTTTTTGCTACCCTTGCTTTCAATCCCAGTAACTACACCTTTATCCTTGAAGTTGGTACTCCGGTGTAACCCATGCTGAACTTTCTAATACTATGTTGAGTGCACCCTCTAATCTCAAACTATTTAACTGCATTGACGCAGTTAGGCAGTATTTGTTAATTTTATATGCTGCTAACTACGTAGAGACTCATGGAATTCAAGGCATTGCCATGAACAACAAGTTCTTCCCAGTCCAGTAAGGTACTTTTGGGTGGTACCAGTTAAAACAGGTTGTGGACTCTCCCCATCCCCCTGAAATAAGAGAACAAGATGGAAGAAGGAAGTGTTAAAACAGCATCATCTAGAAGCCCCACAATATTTTCTGAGTGAGGCAGGGCACTGCATGGTTCAAGTCTCACTTGGAAGCACCCTTCAAGAATGAAAGGCAACAGGATTTGGAAAGTTTTCAGACCCTGATAAGGGTGGAGATAAGCTAATTCTAAAACATGTCACTTGTTTTATTCCCATTCCTACTGCAGTTGTGCAAGAGAATTTAACTCTTTGCCAGGAGGACTATCACTTACACTTCCTGCATCAATGCCTTTTGGGAAGTTTGGAAGAAGATTCAGCTGAACATCATCTTTCTCTGAGTTGGGAAAAACTGTCCTAGAGCTACTGGTAAGAAGTGAAGATTCCTTCTGGCCATGAAGTGGAAGCTTCATTCCAGCACCTCACGCAGTTAGGAACACAATGTAGTCCTGGATTATAATACTGAAAGAAAACGGCACACACTCATCCAAGTTACAGAAGACAGGTGACGGTTTGCATCACCTAAGTTGTTATTCCTACCACCCCTTAGAAACCGCTTTCCCACTTCCCTCCCCTCCCCACTAGCATTTCTCTAAACTACCCATAATAATAATAATATAATAATAATAATATAAAATGCATTTCATAAGTTGCACCATCTGCAGGACTGTGGCTATTTACACCCACCTGCCAAATGCCACCATTTTATTCCACCAACTCAGGCATTCTTCCGAAACCGTTGGCCCCAACAGTAGAAAACAAAACTCTGTCCTCCAGGCTATGCCTCCCCATCCTCTTTGTCACCTTGACACATTCTCCCCTCTCCCTCTTGATGCAACAAGCAAGTAGCCACTGTGCAGAAGAGTGGCAGTGCTGACAGAGGCAAGGAGAGCACCAGTAACAAGAATATCTGGAAGGAAAGGGGGGAATTGTTGGGTGGCAGGTGAGGTGCCTCCACCAACATGCAATCATCTGCCTTACAGGTTATTTTTGCATTTCCCCTGGAGCAGCTGTTTAGCTGGTGAACTTTGAGAGTTGATCGGCTCAGATTTTCAAAAGGCCAGTGGAAACACCCCAGCATAGTAGGGACACAGGAGAGCAGCACCAAGCTTGGATCCATGCAGTCCTTGTGTACAGAAGGGGCTGGTGCCTGCTGTACAGCTCTTCTCATGGTCTGCAAACATCATTCAGCATTTCAGAGGAATTGCACAATCCATTTTAATTATGCCAATTAAAGCACATGGTTTTGTATGATACCCTCCTTTGAAGGGTCACAGATGTGCACAAGATATTGGTACCTCTCTCTGATCACTGGAAACCTTGAAGGCCAAGATTTTACCAGACATTCCTTACACACTTCCTAGTTTACCTTTGAACTCTAGCAGCAAGAAATGTATGCAACTATTTCAAATGCCTACATACCAAAGCTCCCTTCAAAAAGTTCACACAGCACATTCTGTGTGTCCTTTATAAGGGACTCTTAAGGATATACTTTGCAGTACTGATCTACTCCAGTGTCTACCAAAGACACCTTGTCCTTAATATTCAAAACTCATCCTAAAATGTAAAATGATGTAACTTCTAGAATTAGTCAAGCCTGGATAATAAAATAAAATAAATAAAAATAAAATAAAATAAAATAGTAAAATTAGTCAGGAAGTGGAAGCGTTAAGTGCCAACACATTTTTTAAATTAAAAAAGAATGCTTAGTTTGCTCTTTATTTTTTTTTATCGTTAATAACTTTGCTGAACTTTTAAACATCTATTTACTTGCTATCTTTTTAAATAGTCTTTTTCATCCTCTATGCCCAACCCCCCACCCCACATTTAAAATAGAAATCAAATTTATCTTTATATACTTTTATATACAACACAGTTCTGGAATACCTAAGGAGCACATATTCCAGAGTTTGAACAGAAAATGGGATTCCTCTGACGACAATTCCTCTAAGGTGTTGTTTCTGTCACCCAAGGATATCTATTTTTATAAGGACCAAAGGACTCCAAAAGACTTCCTTTGACCTAGTGAAAGTCTACAGTCATTGTTGAACTTCTATATCAGCTTTATGTCTCTCACACAATCAGGACTTGCCCCAAAGAATCCTGGGAACTCTAGTTCTAGTAAAAGTCCTTTTCCTCTCAGAATTCCACTCCCTGGCATAGCCTGGGGAGAGGAAATATCCATTAAAGTGGAATGGAAGGCTCCCACAACCAAGATACCCTTATTTTCATCTATGCAAAACTGTTAAGGTTGGTAGACTGGTGGAGAAAGAGCTACAGAGCTCTGCATGGAGAAGATTCCAACTTCATTTCCCATAAGGCTGGGGGAGAATCATGCCTGAAAAGCAAGTAGAAACTGCTGGGCAAGATAGAACAAGAGAATGACATAACTTCTTACAGGAAGAAGACAGGAGTCCCCCTTTTTAATTTCTGTTGATACGATATTGGAAATAGCTTTGTTAATATGGTGTTCACACTTGCTCTATTACCACCCAACACTGATTTAAGTCAAAATATTTGGCCAAGCGAAACGTCACCCCACATTACTCACATAATTTGTGCCCAGAAGTTCCCGACATGTGGCATTTTAAAGCTATTTTAAACTGATGCTTCCCATTTGGGACAGTTTCCAGAAGCCCTGCCCTCCAATCGACCAGTTCTTTGTTAAATACTCTATGCTCACAATACCTGATTCCCTATCCCCTTTGCTCAAAATTGCTTTCCACCTCTTTATCTTTGCTTCTGTTTTACCTCACTGCTCACAGCTCTTCTACATCATGCATGTACAAAACTGCCAGAGCCCTCAGGATTTGAGTTACAAGAAGCATCTCCCCTGCATACATCTGGAAATAACCTAGAATGTCCACCTGTGTGAGATTCAGGTGGCTGTCAGGTGAAAAAACTAAGAAATTAAAAGTTCTTGAAAAGCTTGAGTTTTTATGGAGATGATGGAGGTAAGGATGATATGACTGAAGTCATACTGGAGGTAGCAGCTAATGTTCTGAAACTCCTCTATTTCTAGATTTTTCCTGACCTCTAATTAAACCACTTGATAAGTTTTCTCCAAGAAGCACTGCTGTTAGCAGAAAAGTTTCCAAAACTCCTCATTTTTAAAGCGAACCTTCTCATACCAAAAGATCTCCACTCAGCTAGTCTTAGGGTCAGCGCAACCCAATTAAAGCAGCCAGCTGTGATTTGATTCCTGTCTTAATTTATCACCTTTGATACATATACCTGCATCCCCAACTATATTTTCTTCTTCAGGAACTGCATTTCACAGATAGTCTTTGTAATTGAGCCAATTTCAAAGAATGTACCAACTTGGACCTGCTTGAAAACTACTAACTTCAAAGATCCACTAGGGACCATCCAACCTCTAAAGATTAGATTTTCAAAACAATTCTCAAAGTAGTACTGGCAAGCACAGTAACGGTTGGTGTTCTCATCAGTAACAAAGTTCATGGCCAGCATTCAAGGATGTTCCTCCTCGTGCAACTGCATGAACCCACAATTGTAATGGAAACAACAGGCATTGGTGGATTAAGGGGAGGAGAAAACCACTTTTCCTCAGGACCAAAATGATAGTTGGTCTTGTATGCTTAAGAAAAGAAGGATCTGGTAACAGTGTATTGCCCAACTGATTACAGGGAACACCTTAATTGATAAATAGAGGTCTTGGTCATCTGCTAAGTAAGCTATGAAGTCTTTAAGATGGTGTCATGGACACTCAAGCCAGATTCTCCACCTCCCATTTGAAGAAAGGCCAGTGAACCATGCCATCAGTGACAATCTCTTACCATCTGCAAAATGTCAAAAGGCACAATGTGAGTGGATACAGTTTGGGTCAATAAATTCCTACTGTTATATTAGGAATCCCAAGGTCTAGTGTGCATGTTTAATAACCACAAGGAAAGAGCCAGCTGTCCTGGAGACAAACTTTAGCTGTATTTAACATCTGAAGCAGAGCTGCTCTCAAGTAAAAGGAGAAGTAAAATTACCAAGGAGAATCCTTCTCCGCCAAAAAGTCTAAAAAGATCTAGTGAAATGATTCCAGGAAGTTGTCATGACTGTGTCATAATAAAGCTATGAATTCCATAAGATGAACACCCTCATTTCCCTACTCCTGGTTATCTTCATGCACCTAGATGTGAAAGCTACTTGGAGTCTTCCAGAAACCTGGAAATAGGAAAACTGGATCTGTGCAGACACTGCAGTATCTTTCTTATCTCCTTCAGCTCACTAACAAATCAATTTTGCCTGTCTGATGTTCACAGCTCAATGGGTTTAAAACTTCTCTGAACCAGCCCATTGCTCCAAATAATCCTCTGCAGATGTTGGCAGTAAATCACAATGAACTTCAAGTACAGACTAACACAGAGGGTCCAATTCTCACCTCTAAGAGGACTGTTTACATCTTTCAAAAAGAGGTGGATCCCATGTCCTGTTCCCATGCACATAAATATTTTCTGCAACCACATCTAACATCTCTTTTATTTTTCTTTGTATATAGCTATATAGTTCTTATATGCATTCCTTTTTTAAAAAACTCTTTGAAACACACACACACACACACATACAAAAACCAGAATGGCCAAGTTCTGGGCTGGAGCCTAGCAAATAAAACAATTTCTATTAGCTTGATTTGGAATTGCAAGCTTTGATCCAAGATGGACAATCAGCACCAATAACTGCACTCAAAGCATTCAAGTGACGCAAACCTCAAGACCTTTAGCATACAGGCAAAAAGATGCAATTGGTTTAGCTGTTTAGCACTTCTGAGAATGCACACGTATGGCTGACGAGTGAGTCATAGCAGTTCCCTTGGAGGTGGGTATTATTTGTGTAGGAAAAACCCGTATTGCTCTTGCTGGTCCATATGAAATTTTTATTAACACAGCACTGAAATGTCACCAAAACAAAACCTAAAAACAACCTCAAATACTACGCTTTCTTCCTTCATTTACCGTAATTCAAGGGACACTGAAGCCAAATGTAACCTTGTTCCAATATAGCGCAACAGCAAAATTCCTTTTCATTTCAGTGCAATTCAACAGGGCCAGTGCACTCCAGAGCAGCAAAAGCAGCTGTCAGCTTTCTGTGACATTAGTTAATCAGCAGTTTAACCCCAAAATCTTGGAACTCGATTAACAGGAAACACTTAGCGTCTTAAAAACTAAAATTCCTCATGTGCTTTAAGGGAAGCTGTAGCCGTTAAATGCAAATTTGAAATGAATGCAAATGTGTCAGATGATTACAGCCTTTGCAGTTTTGAGAATGGCAGTAAAAATGTTAAATGGGAGTAAAAGGGACCATAGAAAAAACTGGCCAAATCATTAAAACAGCAACACTACTAACAGCTAGGCAAAAATCTTCGCTTTGGGAGTTAGCATTCTGCAAAGCTATTTCATCAATAACAATCTCAGAGCTTTCCATATACTGTGACCACATGCACATCCAAGAAAAAATATCAGACATCCAAGAAAGTGGACATGCAACATTCAGCATCACTGTCAGCGCAATCCTGATTTAGTGATTTTGAGATCGGTTGGAAGTACAGAGGCTCAGACGAGATTCCCTGAAAGTTGCCTTCTACCACTGATCCTCCCTTTCAGTGCACAAGTACAAAACTAACATGTTCTTGAGGGACAGGATGACCAGGGCCCTCAGCAGACCTGACTCAATTGCCCTCTGCTCTTCACCCTGACTCTGAATATTCTGAAAAATTCCAGGATTTTTCAGCAGATGTTGAGAAGCAACAGTTGATAAGAGAGAAGAGAGCAGAGACATGGCATGACTGACTTGACGCACCTTTTCCTGCAACATGCCATGACATTGTCTTATAGGATCCATGTGCATACCTTAGAACAGCTTTTCCCATCCTGGCGCCCTTCAGATGTGATGGAGTTCAGTTCTCACAATCCCTCAGTCAGCATGGCCAAAGTTGCTTTGATTATACCCCACCAGACTACCTGCTCAAAAGTGCAGGACTCCATGCAAACACACAACATTTAAAATGTCTGAAAGCTCCTTCATTTGTCCTATATTTTTCCATTTATGGATTGCTTTTGTATTTTAAATTAGCAATTTGTTTAAAAAAATAACCCTTCCTGGTTTTAATTCTCTAGAAACACCCTGCATACGACTGCTGTAAAATACAGAGATATGCCATCATAACTACTAATCTCAAAACATTAGACCCACCTTGATCATCTTGCCATACCTGCATTAGGAAACAGTAATTGTCAATGTCTAGCAGTGCTCTAAACACACCATGCTAAGCTATGATTCATTTTAACCATATTAGGATGATGACAGTATGCTATAAAGACCTAGTTACTAGATAATACTAAGGAATAAACCATGGTTTACAAACCACATTGGCCTGGATTACACAACATACTATTCCTAGACCAATAAACCACCTCATGGCTTTCCACAGTGTATCAGTCCAACTGCAGAAAGCCTTCCCATCATCATTTCAAGGACTCTGGGGGTGGAGTGCCTTTTTCTAAGCCTGCACAGTTTGTAACTTGCCTCACTCAATTCATTCAATGCATCCTAGAGTTTGAAAGGTGGAGTCGCAGTGCTGAGCTTGATTGTTTGCAGACATTTAATTACCCAACTAGGTAACATCATCAGTGCGAGGGAAGGTGGGGTTTGCTCCCTGTTTACATGCAGTTTTGGATGTAACCTCCAAGGAGGTTCTCCTCCAAGGAGAAAACCACACCCCCACCAACACTGGCAGGGCAAGCTACTGCATATAAACAGGGAGCAAACCTCACACTCCCTTGCAATGATGCTGTTGCCTACTTGGGTAATGAAACGTCTACAAACAAACAACCAAGCTCAGAGAGCACCAAGGACTCCACAGTTCAGCTACAGATATTCTCTTCTATTGGAAGTTTGAGACATGTTTAGCACTCTGTCTTGCATTTTGCACTCCAGGTCAAGAAGAGGAAACAGACATGAAGATTTTCAGGGCCATGGTACATAATCAGTGGATTATATCTGGCTTGACAAATATTGATAAGCCATTTAAACTTTGGGCATGGAGTAATAGTATAATTACATTTCCCTTTCCATTCTCAACAAATGAGAGAAGACATCTCATTTAGAGACTGGAGTTAAACACATTCTTGCTGCCGGTGTTTCGTATTTTTTATTTATTTATTTTCTTCATCGGATTTCTATCCCACCTTTCCTCCAGGAGTTTAAGGTAACACAAAAAGTACTCTCACTTCCAATTTTTCACAACCACAACAACCCTGTGAGGTAGGTTGGGCTAAAAAGTCATTCAGTGAGCTTCCACGATGGAGGATGGATTGGAACCCATGTCTTCTCAGTTCTAGATCCAACCTCATTACCAATGCACTGTACTGGCATTTTTGCTTTACCCTTTAAAACATTTTTTGAAGTAAAACTACCTTAAGGTATAATACTCCTGATCACCCTTTCGACTAAACTAAATGGGCCTATCCAAAGCCCCCCTTCCCCAAAATAAATAAATAAAAGCAACTGCGATCAACGATCTCTACTTAAAACTAAAGTAGAAAAGTTAAAAAAGAAATATTCAACATTGCTTGGAAATAGCTAAAAGTACTGAATCCCAGAGATTCCACAGAAGGATAGTGGGGAAAACCTGGGGTGCAGATTGGACCAAATCCAACCCAAATCATTTCTGATGATGGGGATTTCTGAATCCATTCCATTTGGAAAATTGATTCAGTTCACAGGAATTGAGCCTTTGCATGCCTTCTCAAATGGCCTGCTTGATTCAGGGGCAGCCAAATTCGAATTCCCCCTTTGATCTAAATTGACCACTTGACTCTAAAATCCAAAATGGAAGGGACTAGTGATCAAATAATTAATTTTTAAATGAGAAATCAAACATAATCTACCCCAACCTTCCAGAATCATCACTTTGTCTGTTACAAAGTGGGTCATCTTAGCTTTGAGCAACTTGGATGTCAACCCCACCCCACCCCACCCCAATCCAATATGCTGCCTTTGAAATAAACCCTTTGAGAAACAGGGGTGGCTTTTTAAAAAAAGCAAAAACAGGAACAAATCATACAGAAGGTTAGGCTGTTTGCCCATTTATCCCTCACAGTTTTAACTGTATTTGGTAAATGTACAGTTTTGGGGGGGAGAAAAAAACCATGCACATATTCAACTGAGCATGTTCTAATACATATGGTGATACAAATTAGCAGAGAAAGAAACAATGCTGTCCTTCAAATGAAGGGGTCCTCAAAATCTCCTACCCTTCTATCATTGTTGAGATAGTTTATAAGAATCCATTTGTACCCTGAGGATAGGGCATGGAAGTAAATAAATAAATATGCCTTTAAAAAAAAACCTTAGGATTAGTATCAGTTGAAACAATAGTCTCACTATCTTCCTATGTCTGCTGGACAATTGGTGTTAAAATCAGTCCAGGCTTTAAGGGGTCAAAGCATAGATTAAGGGTACCAAAAATAATGTTGAAATCCTGCTATTTGTAGGAGCTGATTTACCATTAGAATTATTAGTGTAAAAGCCCCCACTGTGCTCCAAAGGGGTTGAACGAGGCTGAATTCCTGCTAGAAGGTCTGTCCTGTGGCTTGCTAGCTGAGTTACAAATAAGACATTGCTCCCTCAACCATGGTTTATTGAATAAACCATCACCAGCTGAGTTCCAGGACTCATTCTCTTCCTCTTCTCCTTCCACATCATCAGAGGACTCACACAAACAGAACATGAATGGTTGAAGAAGACTCCCACCATGTTATACACTGGGCAGCCAACCAGTTGGTGGGAATATAATTTTCTATGTAAATATATGCATGAAGTCACACTTTCATAAAGCAAAGTCCTAGCTGAATAACGAAAACTTGACTAGTCAAACTCTTGGCCTGAGAATCCAAAATTTAACTCTCTGGAAGATAATGCCACCAAGATAAGCAGGATTTTTTAGCAAAACACATAAGGGACTGGATAGCAAATATCCCATCAGAGGAACAAAACCCTGGATATATTTTTGGTTCTCATCCCTAGGAAGATTTTTTTATTTATTTATATACATAGATACATGCGAGTCAGTGTGGAACAGTAGTCAAGGTCTGGACTAGGACAGGGGTCACCCAGATTCTAATCCTCCCTCAGGCATGGAAGACAGATGACTTTGGGTCGTTCTCTCTCCCTCTCTCCCTCTCTCTCGCCCCCCTAGACTGAGAAGACAAAAAACCTTTAGACATCAACCCACACTTGACCAGCATGGTAGATTACAGTCCACAACCTTGAAGAAGCCTTCATCCTGCAGTGGATTGATTTGGGTTGCTGTTAATAATTATATAACTACAGCCATTCATATCCCAAATCTTCAACTTTACAAAATGCTTTAATTATAGACGGAAACGCTGAGGCATAGGCTGGGCGTGTGTTAAGTAGTACCAGTGATGTATTAAGTAGTACCAAGAAAAAGAGTCTATTCATGTCAACTCCTGCACATCACCCACATTCAAACCTATACTAGCCTGCCTCTTTAATGGAAGCTTGTGCAGGTGGCATCTTAAACCTGATGGTATAAAGCTGAAGATAAAGAACACATTCTAATAAGGAAACCAAGATGCCTCCTTCAACCCACCCCACAATGTATTGCTTTGGGCGGTTTAAAACCAGGGTTTCTGTCTCACCTGTCCCATCTCCTAGCAACCCTCAATCCATCTACCCATGTTACTGTCCATTCCACCAACCTCTCAGTAAGACTGCATGTGAGAGGAAGAAGGCTTCTATAAATGACCTCAGTGAAAGACAAAAGATGCATCTGCATTATAAACTGATACTGATTTTATGCCAATGCCATTGTCATAAACCTCCCTGCAACTGGTTGAAGTTGACTGACACTGTAGCCCTTCAGGGAAGTAGGAGCTACTTCAATCGATGGGTAGTATAGATCTTCTCTAAAAGAAGCCTCCTTCTATAGAAGATCATTTCTGATCATATCAGAGGCTACCATGAAAAAAAAAAAACAATTGCCATTAATTCTGCATCCTCAAATGACTTTTGGGGCTTTGTTTGGATAGTTTAAAACCAGGGTTCTTGGAACTTGAACTTGGAAAGAGTTCTGCAGACTGCTTTCCTCTCTAGTCAACCTTGGATGATCCTGAAAAGCTAAGCAGGGTCAGGCCTGGTTAATACTAGGACATCCCAGGGCTTTGGGCTAGATTGGGAATTGAAAGAAAAAAGAAAAGTCCTAGGAAGCAATGCAAAATCCCTTCTGTATTGCTGTCAAGAAAACTAGAGGAACATGCTTATAATAGAACTTGACCTCTGCTTGAAGGAAACATTATCATTACTTATGCCAAGCTGCCCAACAAGCAAATCTAAATATTAAATACAAGGAGCACTTCAAAATAAATTTAACTAAAAACTAGAAGTTCTAGTTAGGTATGTTCAAGGCTATAGAAAGAATCTATGCACCATTGTACCCCATTGATATAATCATCTTGTTAGATGGGTCCAAGCAACAATATGTACTCTACAAAACCAAGCACAGTCTCCTTGCCACGCATGATGGATTTATCATGTGTAAGAAGCAATGCGGGGACTTAACTGATTTCCGTGGTTCATTATGTTTTGCTCCTGACGTCCTTCTCAGAAATTCACAATAATATCTCTAATCCTCCTCACCACCCTTCACTTGATTCTCTGAACAATCCTATAGGATAAACTCAACTAAGCTAGTTTGGTGATGATACAGAAAAACAACTGAATATTTGCAAAATTCAATTTTTCACAATAATTGTCTCCAAATGTTGAATTCTAGAAGAACAGAAATAAAATGAAGTATTGTAAGGACCAGCCTTCAGACCAAGATGAGAGAGAAGGAAAACAAAACTAAAATTGGAGTTAGAAGCAAGATGCAGACATTACAGTGCCAGAAAGACATGTGGAATTTGGTTTCACTAGCTGCTACTTGAAGTAAGTTCTGTACTGAGCCATGGAAGATTAAAAGATTATTTTCTAAACTCTCTTTTCTGCTGTGTTTTTGCTACTTCTTTAATTTTGCCCAAGCTCATACTCACAGCAAAGTAATCTGATAGCATCTGAAGGCTACAGAATGAATTGTATCTACTTAGACTGCAAGCAGCAATTGTTTCGCTTCTTTTTAAAGCAGTACAGGAAGTCCTCGCTTAACAACCACAACTGGGACTGGAATTTTGGTTGCTAAGCAAAGCAGTCATTATGGGAATCCAACCGATTTTACCACCTTTTTGTGGTGGTCGTTAAGCAAATCACCGCAGCTGTTAAGTGAACCATGTGGTCATTAAGCAAATCCCATGGTTCCCCATTGATTTTGCTTGCCAGAAGCCAGCCAGGAAGGTCAAAAATGGTGATGATGTGACCACAGGATGCTGCGACAGTCATAAATGTGAAGTGGTTGCCAAGCGCCCAAATTGTGTTCATGTGACCTTGGAAGATGCTGTGATGGCCATAAGTGTGAGCACCAGTTGTAAGTCGTTTTTTTCAGCACTGTCGTAAGTCCAAAACATCACTAAACGAATGGTTGTTAAGGGAAGACTACCTGTAGCCCTTGCAAGTAGTTCTAACTTTCCTCTTCACTGAGCTCAATCTGTGCTGACAACTTATTTTGTCGAGAAAGGTTCCCAAATATTGTCCCATAACCTTACTCAATGCTATAATCCTTTATTCTAGCTCGGGCTGAGCCCCCTCATTCCGTTGTTCTTGTAGATGAACACTGCACTTATTTTATTATGTGGTCAGGAAAAACAAAGATTGGAAATGAGAGAAATCCTTGGTTAAGCATAGACAAAAAAGTTTTTAAGAACTCCTTATTTCAGCAGAGCTAATGCAATGATGCTTTATAGTGAAGAGACGAGATTTTTTTTTTAAAGGTGTACTACAGTACAGATACAAGCATAGCATAATTAGCATCTTAAAAGAAGCCCATCTAAACCTAAAATTTGCCAGAAAGCACGATTTGGGATGTAAGCTATCTGGCCATTTAAAACAAAACAAACAAACAAACAAACTGCCATTTTCTCATCTAGTCTGAAAAAAAGTCTTTCAGGTTTTCTTTCCCCCAGTGTAAATTAAGAAGGTGTCCACAGATGATTGAACTGTGTAAAATACAATGCCTAGTTCTTCATCCAGCAGATAAGAAAGTCGACTATACATTGTATATTCACTCAGAATATTCAGACATCAAAGAGGTATGACAGTTGAAACAAGCAGACTTTTTTTTTTCTTGATATGTTTGGATAATTTCTCCATTATGATTCTTATAACACACCAATAAATAAAAACAGGTCATAAACGTCATAAATCTCAGCTCAAAATCTTGGTAATTTTGCTGCATCCAGTGGTATTCCAACCAACTCTCTCAACTGATGCCATGTCCTCACTCTCTAGCGAGTTCTAAAGAAGCACTACATAAATGCACACTGTCTCTTGCTTTTATGAATTCTTTTTCATATATATGAATACAGAAATATCTCATATATATGAATAAATAATTTTGGAGAACCAGGTTCGCACAATTTTATCAATTGTATTCCCCTTCCAGAATGTATACAAGCTGAAGCTACAGTACAGAGCAGGTGGTTGCCCAGTTCTTACAAAAAGTGATTCCCTGCTCCTAGCTCTTCATTGCCTGTCTCTGCAAGAGATCCAAAAAAAGCTTGAAAAGGGGATGAGGAGGGTTAAATTGAGATATTTGCTTTTTGCCTTCCCACTAGTTCATTTAGGATATCTCCTTTCCTCGTGGATTACATTAGAGAAGAAGGTGTAGGAGATGTAAGTAGCTCCTCACAATGGTCAAAGACTTCACCCTGGATTTTCTCATCTCACACACCACACCAGTGTCACACATATCATGTGCTCATCACCCCCATACCACAAATTGGAGCCCACATTCTGCAAGTCTCAGCCACACCAACCTGTGCTTCAGCTTCTCCTTCCCCACATTTGACCACAGAGATATCTACAACCCTTTTTCTCCCCACTTCCCACTTCCCTGGCTGGTGCTTTCTAAAGTAAGGTTGCATGCCCACTGGAATCATCATGGTCTACATTGTTGAGAATGGCTGTCTGGTCTTCAGGAACCTGCCGGTGGCAGAGGTCATCCTTCAGTGCGGAGAGGCGGGCAAAGGGGTCCTGGCGAGCGTGTCTCTTCTTTTTGCGGAGACAGACAGCTTCGTCAGGCCACAGTACCTGAGAGTTAGGATGTTGTTGAACCTGGGAGGCAGAACCATCTGAAGAAGAAAGCAAAGAGGAAAGAGGAAGGGGTTGGTGAATCTCTGGTACCAGGATTATGAAAGGACATTAAGAGTTTGCATTTATCTATTTAAGCCAACAAAAAGCATCTCAACATCACCGTAAATCAATACACACGCACAACCTAAGATATCACCAAGGTGCAGCTATATTAGCTAATGAGAAGCTTGATCTGTAGAAATAATGAAAAGGAATGCCCAGAAATGGTGTTGGTGTTGGGGAAGGTGATGATGGTTTTAACACTCATACCAACATGGTGAAAAAAGCAGTTCTGGCAATTGCAGCAAGATGGATAAGCCTTATATATAGACATAAGTAAAAAAAAAAAGAATAATTTGAAAGAGGAGGAACCAGGAAAAGTTATTGAGGAACAGGGGTAAAAGGGAAGATGGACTACGAAAAGCACAGGACTGATTTTAAAGACAGAAACCCATAGGAAACTGAAAATACTGGCTGTAGGAATTGAGGTAAGGAGAGCTAGAAGCTAGTTTAGGCCTAAGGCAGTTTTCTCCAGCTGACAACTGCCAGATCGATGGACCACCTCATCAAATGCTAAAGCCAGCATGGCCATTGCTAAGAAATCTGAGAGCTGAGGTCCACCCATCTACAAGGCGCCCAGGATGCAGAAGGGTGGCCAAAAGAATGGAGGCAAAATTCAGGGAGATGTTTCCATTCTGAAGAACCAAAACAGAGGGTAACCAGGCAATCTCTTTTATGGGTTGCACCCAAGGCAATGTAGCCATGTTCAGGCCCACAGAGAGAGGCAATTCCCATTACAAGTCATTGACTTCAATGAGCATTGTGCCAGGTAGGGGAAAGGCAGTGGGAGAGGCAGGGAAGCAATCCACCGGGAGTCTTGGGTTCCTCGCACTCACTGATTTGTTTTTTGGATTTCGACTTTTTTGGCTTCTTAATCCGTTGGTATTTCAGAGCTTCGAGCCTCTCAGGTGCGGCAGCGTTCCGGGTTGGAGATGAACGTTTTCTAGAAAGACAAAGCAGAAAGCGCCATCAGTGGCCCCCTGCCCTATTCTTTCTTGAGGGAGGGTCTCTCTGCTGGCAAAGAGGGCACTTCAACCTCCACCTGGTCTGCCATGGGGAAGGAAAAGAAGATGATGACAATCTTAGCAGGATGGAAGCCAAATCCACCCATCACACTCTGTGCTAAAGGTGAAGGTACTGTCTTACCTCCTTGATTTTTTTTTCTCCCCACCACCAGCCCTGCGTCCCAAGGGAACCCCAACCGATGCTGCCCTTCCTTTTGCTGGCAATCTGCACCTTCCTGCTCTCATGATCAAAATCACTTAGGTCGAACCAGGCAAAGGTTATAGAAAGGACACTAGGCCTATTGTTGACATGAGCAGAATCAACCTCTTGAAAATGGCTGAATTACACTAAAACAGGAAGAAAACAAAGGAAAACTAAGGCTGAGGCTCTGGGCCTAAAACATCTGCACTATTAAACAGAGAAATAGAAGAGGAGGAGGAGGGAGGAGGAGGAGGAGGAGGAGGAGGAGGAGGAGGAGGAGGAGGAGAAGAAGAAGAAGAAGAAGAAGAAGAAGAAGAAGAAGAAGAAGAAGAAGAAGAAGAAGGAGGAGGAGGAGGAGGAGGAGGAGGAGGAGGAGGAGGAGAAGAAGGAGAAGGAGAAGAAGGAGAAGGAGAAGGAGAAGAAGGAGGAGAAGAAGAAGGAGAAGAAGGAGGAGAAGAAGGAGAAGAAGGAGGAGAAGAAGAAGAAGGAGAAGAAGAAGAAGGAGGAGAAGAAGAAGGAGAAGAAGAAGGAGAAGAAGAAGAAGGAGAAGAAGAAGAAGAAGGAGGAGAAGAAGAAGGAGAAGAAGAAGGAGAAGGAGAAGAAGAAGGAGAAGAAGAAGGGTTAAAGTGGTAGTTTCTATGCTGGTTTAAGGCACTTGTTTTTGCTAGTTACAAGAGTGAACACCTTTAAGAAGGGCTCATGTAGGGGTTGGAACAGATTTTAAAAAGTCTAGCAAGAACAGATGCATTCATAATAACACATCCCAAAAAAGGGGGGAGGAGGGGAGTTTCCATTGAGAAGGGACCCTTAAGTTTCCAAAATGGTGCCAATATACATTTGCATCCTCTATGCATTTGCAAGTGTTAGCCATACTCATCACATGCAACATAGTACACAGGTCAAATAAAGAAGACTCTTACAAGTTGCCTTCAAAGGTTGAAAACAGCAGATCTACAGACTAACATTAAATAGGTTTTGCAGTAAAATATGTGTACAAACAACTGTGTTTTCACACTTCAACCTCTCTGTGGGCAACCACAACTCAAGACCCAGCTGATGGGTTTGCCACAGGCAATGCCACTGAATTAGTGTAGCTAGAACACACATTATCTAGAAACTGTAATAACAGCCCAAACTTGCTTAAGTCCATCTGCAGCTGTAGAACTTAACCAGCTACCTTCTTCATTAGAAGCAAGGTTCATGGCTTTTCTTTAACTCAACACACATATGCACAATCTATTATTTACACTCAGGCTGTAGGCCCATGACTGAAAAAGTGTGCCATGTTCTTCTGCCACATGGTGGTTCCTACTTACCCAGCCCTCCAGGCCAGGATCTGATGAGTTGAGAAAATGTCATTTATATGGGGAGGATGAAATCAATGCCCTTCCAATTATAGTAGTGCCACAGCTAGCCAAAGAGGAAGTTGCCTACATGCACCTTACCCAACTTCCTCGCCCCTGTTTAGAGAAAGAAGGTAGATCTTATGTGTAACAGTGGGGAGGTAGAAATTGATGTGAGAGAAGGGAAGCAAAGAACACGCCTCCCAGGTCAGATCAAGATACGTTCACACTACATGCTAAATTTGGCTAATGTTAATCATAGTTTTGCTTTGTTCACTTTCTGGCTTGCTTTCGGTAGCCTGATGTGCAAACCCAGTCTGTGTTTCTGGGTTAAATGGGTTAAGCAGTAATCAGGCTAAGCATGTCGTAGGAACCCAGCTATTGAGATTTCACAGCGAGGAAAGGTTAAAACCTCCATAAAAAGTACCTTCCCATAGACTTGGTTGGGGCCTCTTATAATTGAGCACTTTTAAAACTAGAGATTTTCCTTCATAGAGGACTTGGAGCCATCTTCAAACACCAAGAAGCACCTAACATTCAACTTTCAAGATGTTGAGACCCCAGTTTGGGAAGTCACAAAAAGGACAAGAGAAAGACCCCACTGAGCCCTCTGTAATTGAGCTAGAACATAGGAAGACCTAGAATCCAACAATCTCAGAGCCTTTCTAGTTCTATTATGCAGGATGTCCAATTCAACTTTAACCCCCCAATCAGTTTGGAGAAAAAATAACCTGATTCAAACATATGTGTTGATCCGGAACAAGCAATTTGATTTGGACCTATTCAAAAAAGATGTCTACAAGTCTGGGAAACATAAAATTGGTCCAAACAGTCTACGGCATTAAACAGTCATGCAAGCTTAATATTTCTTGAACTGAATTCTTCTGCATGCAGAAGCCATCTATAGCCAGGCTTTCATGCAATGGATTCTTAAATTTTCAACCTTTGAGAATTTCTGGAGGACTGTTGATGTTCCAAAAGACCAGAGGAGAACATAGTCATTCACATCTTCAAAAAGGGAAGAATGAGAATGTAAGAAACTACACCTGTGATTTTAATGTCTATGCTGGGCAAGGTCTTTGATCAGATTATAAGCAGCATGTTTGTAAGTACTTTGATAGGCATGCTGCAATTAACAGGATCCTGTTAATTAATTGCCCAAACACATTTTCTCAAACTAACTTTCTCTCCTCCTGTGATAGAGTTACTAGTTTAGTATATCAGGGGCATGGCATTGACATAGTATAACTGGACCTCAGAAGAATGCTGCATGATATTCTTCTTAATAAAATGATAAAATATGCACTACTGTTAGATGGACTCACAGTTGGCTGAATGACTGCCCCCAAAGAATGCTCAGTGAGGGCTCCAGATCAGCTAAAGGGAAGTATCAAGTGAACTGCCAAAGGACTCTGTCCTGGGCTCTGTGCTGTTCAACATTTTTAATAAGGATAGAATGAAGGAGTTGAGGGGACACTTACGAAGTTTGCAGATGACACAAAGCTGGGAGGGGTGGCTAATACTAATAATAACGAAGAACAGAAGATTAAAAAAGATCCAGATAGACTTGAGCAGCAGGCTGAAATGAATAGGATGGGAGACAGCTAAAGCTTTGCATCTAGGTTGAAAAAAAATGTAAGGGACAAATATAGATGGAAAAGACCTCGCTTGGCAGTAGTACATGTGAAAGAGAGCTGGGTGTCCTTGTCAACCACAAGTTAAACTCAGGGGTGTCTAAAGGGGAAGAGTCAACAGTGTCAAAATGGTGGGCATGACCATATGACTGACCTCATCCCCTTTTAACATGCACTGCACACATCACACATACAGTACGTAAAAAAGGCAGGGCTTCAATCATCTAGTTACGCCCATCATTTTGATATTACTGACACACACACAGAGGCACTCACACCCCACAGACATCCTTGAAGCAGCTGCTAAAAAAGAAAATGCTATCCTAGTCCTAGGAAGTCCAGATCACAGAATGGAATTGTTCCAGACTTTGGTCTGGTTGGATTCCATTTGGGCTAGTATTTCCAGTTCAAGTTGGAGGACCTTACAGGAGGGCTGCTAAGATGATCAAGGGACGGGAAACCAAGTCCTACAAAGGAATGATTGAAGGATCTTTGTATGTTAGCCTACCAAAAAGCCAACTGAGGATACGATCGCAGTCTTCAAATATCTAAAAAAAAGAGTAAGACTTAGTCTCTATTCCCCCAGAGGGCATGACCAGGACCAATGGGTTAAAAATAAAAGAATACCTACTGTTCAATATCTCCAAAACAAAATTGAAAGATGCGAGAGAACTATATAAAGAATGTCTCAGAATAAATACAGTGAAGTTTCAATTTAACAGACCTGTTAGTGGACCTCAGATGCAATAAATGAATTCCATTTTATGCATACACATAGCACATAAAACACACGTGTAAGATCACATTTGAATGCAACGAAGATTCAGCTTTAACCCTTCTCCTTCATTAATATATTTAACTGAAGTTTTAATCTAGGTCTTGGACAAGGGAATGTGAAGCCACTTCAATCATTTCAGGGAGCATTTTTGCTTCCCTGGGGAAAAAAAAAAAAAAAGACTGCATCGTCAGGATATCTATCCTGCAAATGAGTAAATTATTATTGTAGGACATCTACCTTCCAGACAGATAAATCATGTTTTACGAAGGACAAGATTTTCTTACCCAATTCACAATAGGCTGGCTATTGTGCTATAGCTACTATAAATTTCATTTATGGCTACTTTCTGGAATACATACCAAAAAAAAAAATTCTCCAAGAATTTTATGTTAGCACTGAAAATACAAAAGGACAGTGCTGCATCATATAAAAACAGTAAACCAACACAAATAAAAACATAGATGGAAATATATAGCCAAGGTAAACATCAAATCATTGTTTGTCATTCTATTTATTTGCAATAGTTGTTGGCTTCCAGTGGCCTACACTGTGAATCTCTTTGATACTGCTTCCCATTCTCTGCTACTGGTCTAATGTTAAATCCTTCCCTTATTTCCTACTGCAATCCCACTCAATCCCAGTTTAGAACTCCTCTGCTACATTTCACTGATAACTCTCAGAAAGATGCTGTTCCTCCTGATAATAATTGATGACAAAGGAAACTAGGCCACTCAGAAAATGCATTTGCATTTGTATCCTGAATATTTGTTGCCTCCCTTCTTAGAATCACAACACTTCAATTACACGTAGGTATTTGTACGATCTACACCCACTTGTTCTTTCTTTGAACCGCAAGTCTTTCTAGGAGCAAATGAAGGAGTCACAATGTTTGAAAACTCTCAAACATTCCTATCATGTACAGACAGCCCACTGAAACTAAACAAGTTTTTCAAGAGAGAACAAGAAGAGAGGGAAGCAGCATTACCACGATGCAATCAAAATTAAGACTGGTCATATAGAAGTGTCTTTCTGGGGGAGATACAAATCTTCCTAGACCAGAATTCCTGTTTCCAACATCTTCTATCAAATGCCACTGAAAAATCACAAGCAGAACTTGAAGGAGACAGTGGTTTCTGTGTATCCCTTTCATTTGCTGTTAAGCTGGAAACTAATCACAGAAGTTCCGTTTATAGAATTTAGGACTTCTAGTTCTTATAGATGTGTCTCTGACAAACTTGTCTAATGTAACATTAACAGGGAAATGTTACCAACCCATCAGCTGTAAGGTCTACACCATAATTAGGTTTGACTTCTTAGTGTGTGATGGCATTCCCATTGCAAAAATGAGCAGGACCTGCACCAAATGTTGTAACACTTTACAGGATAACCATTTCATCATGGGAGACTTTTTTCATGGACCTCAATGTAATTTATCATCTGAAAATTTGAATACACAATCCAGCATCATCCAGAGTTGTGTGATTACTCTCATGGCCTTTTACCATTGGCCAAACTGGCTGGACTTCTAGGAATTATACTTCAAAACTAGAAGACAACAGATGGCTTTTTCTTTCTTCTTAGTCCCTAAACACAGGATATTTTAACAAGTAAATAGCTTAGACTATACATTCAGGAGAAAGAAATGTATTTGCTGTTGAATACTGTTTGCCAGCTTGCTCCCCTCCAGAGATGCAGATCTTCAACTCCCTGTGTTTTAGAAACACTGAATATAAATCAAGTGCAGCAGTTTAAAAAAAAGATGATTGAAAGCCTATGAAATATTGTGAGAATATTGATTCTAATTAGAATTAGAAGTAAGCAATTTATAGGAGGAAAAAAACAGTGATTTGTATTTTTGAGACCAGCACATTTATTTGCATATAATTCCCCTACATCAGAGGGGTGGATTCAAGTGCAATGCTTGGAGGAAGCTCTTTAATTTTAAGTGTTTCCACAGCTGTTCATTCCTTGCTTGTCAAGTGATGGAAGATTTGCTCCAGATGGGATAGAGTCACGCTCTTTCTCACTGGGATGGGGAACTATGTTTTCTTCCTCTTTCTTTGTGCTCATACCATGCCAAACAGTATCTACTCACTTGATTGTGCCAGAACAAAACAAAAACTTCCTTGCATTTACAGACCATACCAGTCCCTGGTTGCACGTTCTGTGTGTCATATGGCAAGATCTAAAACAAGATTTTGATCCCAGAGTCTGTAGAATTGAGTCTTCCCAATTATCAGTTTGCCAATCAGCCAGCAGAGGGGGCATGAAGGAGGTACTTGCAAGAGAAGGAAGACTAGACTGCTTTGCACACACCCCACCCCATTTCTGTGGCTCTTCACCAGAAGAGCCTGGACACAGGAAAAGGAAAAAACCCAGAAAAGGAAGCATCACTCGCTTTTTCTCTCTGGCACAGTGGTCTTGAATCACGCTGAAATAAAAGGTTCTATTCATCTGCAAAGCCGTCCATCAGGAGATTATGTCTACAGGTAGTCCTCGACTTACGACCATTCATTTAACAACCATTCAAAGTTATGATGGCACTGGGAAAAGTGACTCGTGACTGGTCCTCGCACTTACAACCATTGCAGCATTCCCTGTGGTCACGTGATCAAAATTCAGGCACTTGGCAACCAACATGTATTTATGACAGTTGCAGCATCCTGGGGTCATATGATCGCCATTTGCGACCTTCCCAGGGGGCTTCTGATGAGCAAAGTCAATGGGGGAAACTGGATTCGCTTAATGATCGCAGCAAAAAAGGTCATAAAATCAGGCACGAATCACTTAATCACCATATGGCTTAGTAACAGCAGTTCCAGTCCCAATTGTGGTCATAAGTCGAGGACTACCCCTATATAAACACAAACACTAAACCAGATCTCCTAACAGCATTCACAATCCCATTGAGCTTGGTTTGTTCTTTTGGGACAAACTAGCTGTTCCATTAGTTTATTGTGCACAATTTTGTGCCAATCCAGAAAATGGGAGAACTCAATAACTAGGCTGAACCTGTTATAGGAACCAGCCATTCTCTTTTTGCATTTTCTTTTCGAGCCAGAAGTTGGAAGGGATGGAGAGAAGATGCACACTCTTTGACCTCAGAAGAGAAATTAGGTTGCAGAAGGAAACAAGCATGGAATTACCTTGGAAAAGCAGCTTTCCCAGCATTACAGCCTCTTATATTTTAACACCTTTGAGAATGCAGAGACCACCACTCTTAGAAAGGACTGGCAGCTACCTCCATAGTCAGACAGCAGCTACCACTTGGGAAGTACGGTTGCATAGCAATGGGCAAGCTGGATCGATGAGAGATGCTAAAGAAAACAGCGAGGATTCCTGCCCCACCCCGGACACACACACCACAAAGCATTGTGCTACTGCCGGGCCCGATCCACCACAACCAGCACTAGCAGTGCAATGAGAGGAGGAGGAGAAGCTGAGAAAGAGCAGAGCGCGCCCCAGAGAAAGGCACCCCTTCCCCAGGTTTGCGGGATCAGCACAACTCGCCTACACAATGGATTTTCACCATGCTGGCAGAAGAGAGATGGAAGAGGAGAGGTGGAAGAGGAGAGAAGGGGAGAGAAGGGCTCACCGTGGCGTGAGAAAAGAGAGAGGAGGGGGGAGAGAACGAGGGCAAAACATAATAAAGAAGAGTCACAAACCAAAAAAGGAATTAACAAAGCACTCAGACAAGAGAACTCACAATTTCTCCAAGCCAGAGCAAGTGTGAAAGGCATGCAGAGGCCTGACAACAAAGACAGCCTTTAAAGGGGAAAACTGGTTACTTCCAAAAAAAGAGACAGACAGACAAGGATCCTCATACTCCAAAGAAATACACCGGAGGGACAATGGTTCAGGGCACATACAAGGTCTTGCCAGCCCCACCGGGGATCCTCTAAGGAGAGGAGCAGAGGGGCCATCCCGGGCCAGAGACAAATACACAGGAACAGAGAGCAGCGGGCGAGGTAGAGGGATCTCCACCAACTTCCTTTGTGGCTTTGGGGTTTCCTGCTGCTGCAATGCAACCAGTGGGGAGCAGAGGAGCCCTGCTCTGGCTTGGTGCATGCTGGCAGCAAGTTGGGCCTCGGCACAGATTCTGTGGAAGGTTGCAAAAAAAGAGAAGAAGATGGAACTGGGCCCCAAATTCTGCTTTCTGAGAAGCGCAGCTTTCCCATTTAAGAAAAGACAAGTTTCTGACCTTATGGATGGTACGGGTTTTTGAACCTGTATCAGCTGAGTTCCCTGTTATGGGACTGAGAGGCAGGTAAGTAATAATTCCAGCAGTTACAGCAGGATGCTGGTGTCCTGTTCCTGAAACAGAAGCAAAGCTGGAATACAGGTAGTCTTCGTTCTGCAACTGCCTCATTTAGTGACCCTTCACAGTTACAACAGTGATGAAAAAGTAACCGAGACCAATCCTCGCATTTACGACCTTCACAGGTCTGTAAAGCAAAGGAAAGCTGAAGTCATATTGTAAGCACTGTGGCGGGTTCACTGAGTGACTGCTTTGCTTAACAACTGAGTTGCTGGTCCTAACTGGGCTGCTAAACAAGGACTACCTGTAACAGGAGAGAATAAAATACATGTGCAAGGTTTTATTCACCTGACCTAATGTGTGAGCTGGTGAGAAAAGGCAACTCCCCTTGATGCAAAATCTGACTCTGTGTGTGTGTGTGTCTGTGCATTATATGTACCCAGTAAGCCTGAATAAAACATGAACTTTAATAAATATATGCATTTACTGCATGTATTTATATGCTGAGCATCTCAAGTTTATCTGAGCAACTCCAGTTAAAACCTGGTGATGTTCAAATGTGCTGAACATCAGACCCTGTAACCCTCAGTCAGAGTGGCCTTTGGCAGTGCTGGCTGGGGATTATGGGAGCTGAAGTCCTGCATGGTACAAGGCTGGGGAAGGCAGAATGAAGAGGTTCTAGTAGCAGGTGATGGGAAGATGGCAGAGATCCTGGGATCCAGTTTAGCCTCTGTAACTTACAGGTCAATAGGAAAATCATCTGCTACAGCACCTCCTTATGAATTATTTCCCCTTAACTTGTGGGTTCCTACAATGAAGCCAGCCTAGGAACCCAGCATAGAGGCCTGCCAACCAATTGTTTCAGTCCTTGGCAGGCCAACATACAGAGAAAACTGTGGGGGACCTACTGAGTGATACATTAGCTAGATTTGACATAAATTATCTAGGGCTTATCTATTGCTCACCTGCATGATATATAACCTAAATCCTGTTTTTGCACCCTTCCTTCTGGGAACATCCTTTTTTTTTTTTGCTAATTTTCATACAAAGAGACATCCAGAAATGTGCCGGGCAGTGTTTCAAAAGCCTGTCCAAATTGCTTTGCGTCCCACATGGCAGGAGAGGAATTTGTTTGCGTCCCTTTCTGGCACAGGAACTGAAGCTTTGACAGAAACTGCATGAGCTCTCTCTTTCTTCCGCGTTTATGGCTTCATAAAACAAGGGGAAGGGAAGGGAGAACTAAAAAGATGTTTTACTAGCCTGGTTATAAACCAATGACAACTTCACAAACCCAACTCATAAAAGAACCATTTAGTCTGAGGGGTGTGTGTGTATGTTTTAATGGGCCCTCTTAAAACAAACCAGAATGAACAAAGGATGTGACACAAAGTATCCTCCCCTCTTGTTTAGAAGCACTGATTAAAGGTACTCAGTGCAACTACCATTTGCAATCTTTCAACTGTTTGGGGCAGAAGAACTCTGCAGTCAGAACTCTTGACCAATTGCCATGGAAGGCTGGTGGTTTAGGATTTCATCAAAGGCCCACTAAATTTTTAGTGCTTCATGAATGGGTGACTTTCAGTGGCCACTTTGGCACTTTCTAAACAGAAGAAAAGTAGGGTCCTAGTTCATCTCTGTGAAAGCCACAGCAAGGAGAGTTGCCATTTCCTACCTTTAATAGTCCCAACGCAGTGCTCACAGATTAAAATTTCTATTCACTTCAAGGAGTAAAGTGTTAGTAACACCTAATGAAGCATCATTGCTAGAAAAAATAAATTGGTGGGGAGAACAGGGAGATACATTTCTGCTTGAGATGTGGCAGGGGCAGTGAGCCCGTTGGCCTACATCTTCCTGCAGCGCAATGCCCCAGTTAATTTGTGGCTCTGAAGATTTTTAAGAAGTAGATTCAACCATGGCTGTGCTTTTTTTTTTTCCCCCTTGTAACCTGGATATGTCAGTCAGCCATTTCTGTGGAACAGCACTTGTTTGAAATCAGTTTGCAAAATGTATGGCTTGCACTGATGGCTTTAGACAGATAAGCTACATTTTATGGTCGACTCTGTTGCTAAAGACGTCACACATCCTGCAGATTCCACAATGTAAAATTCCCCCTGGAATCAGGGAAGGTGAATCCGTGTCCATCCAAATGACAACTCCAAGCATCCCTTCCCACTGGCCATACTGGGTAGAACTGCAAGGGGTTGACATTCAGCAGCATCTAGAGGGCCACAGTGACATAGAAGCAAACTTCTACACCAGAAGAAGCTTCTCCTACATTCTCCAAATCCAGGGCAAAAGTTGGCAACTTCCATTCCAAAACTATATCCATCTTTGCTCATCCATTAAAAAAAAAATCTGCTCGTCTGGGACTAGTCGCTATTTCCTCTCCTTTCAAGCCTACTTCCTTGAGTATTACTAGGAGCTTATGTAAAGGTTGTAGAGAAGTTTTTACAAAGTAGAAATCTTTGTAAGAATTTTCTACCCAAAAAGTCTTATTTTATACAAGAGCGCAAAAACATTTCTACCCTGAGACATCCCATTCTTCTCACCCTACCAGAAATGTTCCTTCAAAACAGAACATTTTGATAGTGAGGTTCTGATAGAATAAAAAGTTTCAAAGTATGATTGTTTAAGGACAGAGCTGGGCATTTCAGGGTGGGAATATTTCAAGTTCAACATGAGGTTTTTTTTTTCCCCTTTTCCTTTCCCCTCCCTTTTGGTGGAACTCTATTTGACAATTAGCCATTATTGATTATTTTCAGCTACAATGCCTACAACAACACATGCATAGGGTAATTATGCATAAGCCAAATTATGTAAACATTGTTAAGTTTTTTTTGGGGGGGGGTTCTAAACATGTAGGGTTTTTTTTTTTCTTCTATTGTATTTTTTTTCCTGTCCTTGTATGTTGGTGGTGAAGGGTGGACTCCTTAACAGTTCATAAGCTGTCATCCCTGCTCTGCAAATTGGTTTCAACAAAAAGAGACATAATGTAGAAGGGAGGAACCCAAAAGCCACAAAGGTTGTGTGTGCAATAGTTTGTCCTAGTTTTTGCAATTCCTTATTCCCCTTTAAAGGAAAAGAAAAAAAAAACCAAATAAATAAATAAATGTTATTAGGGGAAGCCCCTCTCACGTCCCCTCCCGTATCCCTCTGCCCAACCAATCCCAAAGCCCCAGCACCATCCTTCCAGACATTGATCACCCTTACCTATTGAGCTGAGGAGTAGCTTGTCTCGACAACACTGCCCAGATAGCTGAGATTAATCAAAAACAAAGCAGTTATCAACATCCGCACGGAGCCAAGCTCCACAAGACATCAGCAAGTCAAAAGGGGAGGGGAAAATCAAAGGAAAAGTGAGGGGGGAAAGAAACCAAGAGACAAACGAACAAACGAACAAACATTGCTGGAGAAAGTAAGGGGGGAAGAAAGGATAGCTAAAGTGTAGACAGCTTCGTAATCTGTGCAACAGGGTTCTGGCACAAAGCTCCTATCCACGCTATGGACTGGTTCGCCCACTGCAATTTTTTATCAGGTCAGTACTCAACCCTTCTTCCCAGAGGATCCTGGGAATTGTAGTTCCGTCAGGAGAAAAACAGCTCCCATCATCAAAGAGGATCTCATGCCATCATTAAAGAGCAGTGAATTGCCCTTTACCGCTAAGGAAGGCCCACATAAATTTTTACTTGTGAAGCTATCAGTGCAGATGTGAGCACAGGAGTGGGGAAAGAAGCCCCAGATTAGTTCAGTGCTTCCAAAAATTTAACTACAATTCCCATAATTCTTTGGGGGGAGCCATGATCACTGAAGGGACATGAAAGCAAATATAATCTTCATGGCACAGTCGTGCTTTTTAACAAAGGCCCAGGGAAACCCTATGCCCTCCAGATATCACTGGACAGTATTTCCCATTGTTCCTGACCACTGGGGTTGGGGCTAATAGGAGGCCAAAAATCAACAAGATCTGGAAGGTCATGTGTTCCCCACCCTTGCATTAGGGCAGCCTTCCCCATCTTGGGTGCTGATGTGTGGACTTCAGCCTCCAGAAGCTCCTCAGCTAAGGTGGCTTTACTGAGAATCCTGAAATTCGTACATCTGGGGGAGACAGCATCAGAAAGTGACATTTTTCCTGCTAATGGGCTTTGGTGTGATCTTGGATCCGCGAGGATGAGGTCCATCTTTCCCAAGGTGAGAGGTGGCTTTCACCGTTTTTTCTTTGTTTGCTTTCAAAGACCAAGAGACTGCTCTGTCCTTTTGTGCACACACATCTCTCTTTTCCTATAGGATGAATCTCCTGAAAGCAGCATCCCATAAGTGTGCTGATTGGGTTCTTTAATGAGTTAGGAGCTTCCAGGCACCAGAGAGTGTAGATGGAATGGCAGGAGAGGGAGCACTGCAAGGAGCATGAAAGCCACCCTCCCCTGCTTTGCTTGTAGTGCTGCAACTTCTGCTCCCGCAAACTTAGCAGTGGCAACCCATGCTTGTTCCCATCACAAGCAGACCACACCTTCTGTAACCTCCCATCCCTTACTTTCCCTTTCTGTTGCCCCCTCCTAGTCCAAATGGCACAACGCCCCACTCGTTTCCAGAAGGCCCAGGGGATCCAAAGGGAAGAGCAGGGGGTCCAACTCCACTACATCAAGAATCAAAACAAAAAGCTGCTTCAACAAAGACCACCAAGATGGGAAGTACTGCCATCAGACAGAGGTGCAGAGGAGAGAAGGAAGAGATAGAAAGAAAGAACACTTTGCCTGGTGCAACGCTGGTCCCTGGAAAACCAGCTGCTGGAGAGAAGACCAGCTCCAATCACCTTTCATGGTCAGGATCCGAGAATGCTGATTTCAGTGTGTTTGGGTTGAGGTGGGTTGGGTTGGGGCTGTAGGTTGACTTTGGATTTTAGGTTTCCCCCTCTCCTGACAAGTTCTTCAGGGACTAAAGTCCTGTTTGCCTGCCTGGCCCAAAGCCGGGGGCAGAGCTTGCCGCCCCCTTTTGGAGATGAGGATGGTATGTGGCTTGGGTAGCCTTGTTTCAATCGTGGAGGATGGCCAACCCTCTTGGGAGGGGGAAAAGGATGTGAAGAAGGCAGAAAGGAGGCTTTAACGTCCCAGGAAAGCAAACAGCCAGGAACTAGAAGAGGAAAGTATCAGTAATGTCTAGAGTTCATTCACCCCAGTCCTCCCAAAACCTCCCCCCGTCCTCCCCCCAAAAACTCCTGAATCTGGAATGTTATTAACTCTGTTCATCCCAGCCCTCAGCCCCCAAGCCAGAAGCAAGCTCGGAGCAGGATTTCCAATGGAAGGATGGGGGGTGGAAAGAGGTGGGAGTTTCAGGCAACAAGCAATGCAGAACCGCAACTAACTCAAAGGCATGGCACCCCGCCGGTCTAACCTGCTGAGCTGAGCAACGACAGGCAAGGGTGCTGCCCCAACAGTGCAAACTGGACTTTTGGAATGGGTCATCTCCCAAAAAGGTGCTGCAGGGTATCTAGATCCACTCTAAGGACTCCGTTGATGGTGGCTGGGGAAAGGCTTTGGGGAAGGGCTGGGAGCAGGTTAGGCGGGAGGGAAAGAAGGGCTGGGTAAAAAGGAAGGCAGGTAAATTCCACTTGCACGTGCACACCCTTACCCTGAACTGGTTGTCGGTGTCAGCTCTGGCCTATGGATTTCCTCCCCAGTCCTCCTTGGCGAGGAGATCTGTCCGAAGACGTCCATGGATTCCATGGGCAGGGAGGGGCAGTGGGAGGGGGGGAAGCTGGTGGCCAAAGAGGTGAAGGCCATCGTTGGTCGGAAGCTGGGGCTCCCTCCACGACTGCTTGGGGCAGGAGAACCAGTGGACGGCGTCGACTTGCGTGAGAAGCTGACTGCTGCCGGGGGCTGCAGGGTGATCTCCGATATTTCTGCCTGCTGGATGAGGCCGGGTCGTGGTCTGGCGCGGGCAGTCAGCTCTGGCGAGCTGGTGCGGGAACTGAGGGGGCTTTGAGTCAGGGGTGAAAGCCTGGAAGGTTGCAACACCACCTGATGTAAACTGGGCTCCACCCTCCTGGCTTGCCGAGGGCTTGGCCGAGGTCTTGGCTGTGGGTCATACCACCTTGTGTCTAGGCCAAATGTGCTTGTGCTGCTGTGGCCGACTGGCTCGGGCGGCCCGTGGTAAGGCAACACTGGTATTCCCATGCCTTGACTGGTATGTCTTAGCTGCCCTTGGCTCACCATCGGTTGCATAGGTTTGTCCTGCCATTTGGGGGTGGTGGTGGTGGTGGTGGGCATCACGGAAGGTTGGCTCCTGCTGGGTGACTTGCCAGCCCAACTCTTGGGTGCCTCCAGAGCCAGAATGCCAGGATAGGACACAGGAACCTGGAGGGAGGAAGGCGGAGGTCCCCTCAGAAGACTGGCCTGTGGCTGCCCGCTCTCAGACATTTCACATGGATGGAGCTGGTGAGGAAAGAGGATGGGCGAGGACTCCAGGCCACTGAAAGGGAACTCCGCCCTGCCCCATGGCTCAGGGGACCGGCCCCCTGTTGGAGTCTGGGTCAGGGGCAGTGTGCTGTTGGAAGCATTCTCTCCATTCTCCTCAGGGATGGTGGGGTGGCCAAAAGGTCCTTCTGGATGCAAAGGAGGGGAGGACATGACGGAGCTGAGAGGGCTCACCTCTGGCATGTAGAAAGGTGGAGGGTCCATCTCTCCGGGGCTGCTGCTGCTGAGGTAACCATAATACAGGCCGTGGTGGAAGGGCCGGGGGCCTGGAGGCCGGGCCTGACCAGTGGCTTGGAGGACCCCTGCTCCCTCCAGACCCCGATGGAATCTGGGACTGTATGCTGGTGGCTGCAGATAAGACTCCTGGCTGGAAGAAAGAGGGGTCAACTGGGACTTGAGGGCCACCACGGAGGGAGGCATCACAAGGTCATCATTTTCTTCATCAGATTGGCGGAACTCGGGGTACATGTCTGTCTCCTCCACAAAAGGGAAGCCTTCGATCCGGCGGGACTTGAGCGAGGGCTCCATCTCTGAAGGGTCCATGACAAAGCGGCCATCTGGCCCACGGCTGATGAGCTCGATGGGGGTGGTGGCCTCGGCTTCAGCTTCAGCTTTGGAAACACTGTACTTCTTGCTGCTGATAGCCCGCTTGGTCCTCTTGTAAAGAGACAGCTCCTTCTCCTTGCTAGGGCTGAGCATGCGCTTGCCAGCTGGACCTTGGTCATCAGAGGACTCCGAAGGGGGCCGTAGAGTCCGGATGCTCTCAGGACTCACCTTGCCAGAAGACAGCCTAGGGAGCAGGAATGAAAGAAAGGGGGAAGATCTTGGGCGAGGAATAGCACCACCTGAAAAATATCTCAACCAGCTTCAGGACACGAAAATATGACTTAGGGCTGTACAAATCATTCACAGAGGAGCTCCAGACAGAGAGTTGTATCAAGGTTGTACATGGCTTTAGGATGATTCAAAGCACTGAGGCAACAAGGTTTTCCTGAAGGTTGACCCGCCATTTTGAGGAGGGCCTTCCCAGGTCATTTGTATATACCCTGCACACAATAACTGCACCTGCGCATACTTTTTTGAGGGGAGGCAATGATAGCAATTTTCCCCAGCTTTGCGTATGGAGGACAACCGATCCACAGCCTTCCTTCAGGGCAATAATGTACCGGTCAACATATACTCCTGAGAGTGTTACAAAGTCAAGGAACAAGTAGACCGTGATGATTTTTTTTCCAAATTCTAACCATGAATGTCAGGCTTGGAAGGCAGACTCATTAAAGCACCAAGGATGTCAACAATTCGCACAAGAACGAGATCTAACTAAGATCTCTTTAAGTTCTTAGGACTGCAGGATCAGCTTTTCTCCTCTGGGCACCAGTTTTCTATGAGCATGAGTAGCTTGAGGTGAAGTACAGAAACAGCATGGACCCTCACCACCTCCAGCCTCAAAGTCAGGAGAAACAGCCTCTGATTTTGCTGCAGTTCAGGCTCTGAAAACCTCAACTAAAGCCAATCATATTCTGTTTGCTTTACCTCACCAAGCGTATAGATTCTGCGTGACTGTCTGGAAGATCTGTGTGTTGGAGCTCCAGGCGTTAGGAGAACACCAGACTGCAGAAGGGTGAGGGCCCCTTTTGGCTAACCATCCAGCAAATTACAGTTTCTGCGCTCACAATGCAAAATACTTACGGAGACTCTAGACTCTTCCTGCAGTGGGTTATAGAGAGAGGTGGGTCTGCAAAGCAATGAAAAGAAGAGGGTGGGGAAAGATCGTTACAGATCCATCAGTGAGAAACTACCTTCCTTAAATGTTCAGCCCTAATAGAATAAGGAACTGTGTTTCGTTGCTGGGAAGTTGTCAGTCACTTTGCAAAGAAAGATTCAGAGTACTTCTGAAAGACCATTTCTACTTCCTTCCCACACCAAGGAAAAGAGGGTTTTTCTCACGCATCACTTCACAGGAGGAACAATTCCTCTTCATAAAACCAAACCTTCTTTCAGGTGTGCAGATCCCACCCACAGATGAACCACTTTGTGGACAACTAAGCCAGAATCTTTCCCCCTGACTTGCAGCATTTACAGAGGAGGGCTTTACGAATGTTTATAAATAGGGCTGATAAATAAATCTTCGGTATTTACAGAGGTGGCATGCATTTATTCATTTATTTATTATGTGTAAGTAAATATAAACATTGCTGCGCCCACTCATAGAGGCATCCACAAGCAGGTTGCCAAGTAAATGGTATTGCAGAGCCATTGAGAGATTGCAGGGAGGCTGGGAAGGAGTGGAGGGGTAACTAGATCTAAATGATCAAGGGAGAGAAGGCGAGCCGGTTGGCATCCGTATCTCATAAATGACAACGCCAGCCAGGGAGCAAGAAATCCGGTAAGCGTATCAAAGATTCAGAGAAACCCCATCTTAGTTAAATGACTACACATGAGTTTCCGGGAGTCTGCTTCTACCCCAGCCTGGCATTACAGAGACCGTACTGAGGCCTGTGTAGCTTTTTCTGTCTTTTTCTCCAGTGGTGTGGGGATGAACCCGGGTTGACATTAATGTTCTTTTTCTGAGTCTTTCTTTATCTGCATGGCTTAACTAAATACAGGTAGACCTTGCTTAGCTACCACAAACGGGACTGGGATTTCAGTTGCTAAGCAAAGCAGTCATTAAGTGAATCTGACCCAATTTTACAACCTTTCTGTGGTGGTCGTTAAGCGAATCGTTGCAGGTGTTATGCAAACCACATGGTTGTTAAGTGAATCATGGGGTCCCTCATTGATTTTGCTTGCCAGAAGCTGGCTGGGAAGGTCAAAAAGGGCGATCACGTGACCACCGGGATGCTGCGACGGTCATAAATGCGAACCCGTTGCCAAGTGCCCAAGTCATGATCACATGACCTCAGGGATATTGCAATGTGAGGACCAGTCGTGAGTCAGTTTTTTCAGCACTATTGTAAGTCTGAACCATCACTAAAGGGATGGCTGTTAAGCGAGGACTATGTAAGAACCGACACCCTTCAGGTCACGAAAACTCTTTGGATTCTTGCTTGCTCTAGGTCGTCTTGAGACAGGTTGGATGCAAACCCATCTCTCTGTCAGTTGGTTCCTTGCTGCCTCCTCATCTTCATCCTCATTCAGTTGGTTCTGAAGTTCCCACATCTTCTTCCAACACTAAAATTGACTGGGTGCTCTCTGGGGTAGGAGCTTTTCGAACCAGGCGACTAACTAATCCATCCACTGCCTCTTTAAGGCTGGACACCATATCTGCCACCCCCTGCATCTCCTGTTCTAGTCGGGTGAGGCGTCTGTCATTCATCAGCTCCCGGCTTTTGGCTTCCTGCTGAAAGGTGCACCATCTCGCTGGAGTCCTTTCCATTCCATCTCCAACTCCAAAGGTCCAGCTGAGTTTGGGTTTCCGAATTAGCTCCTTCTCTAAAAGGTCATCCAATTCTGGGGAAGGGGGTCAACTCACTTGCTGCTTTCTGACCTTCAGCTTGGCTTTTTCTTTCGCCTTTCCCCCTTGGACCTTCGCCCCTCGACCTCTCATGGTCAACGAAGTCCCCGCGAAAGTCCCTGGGACCTCTTCTTCCTCTGCTGCCACTTCTGGCTTGGTTTGATTGGTACCCTCCATTCCGTCAAAGGATGACTCGGGAGAGCTGGTAGCTTAACTTTCCTCAAGAGAATGCAACTTCTCCCAGTAAAGTCAAAGTTTGGTACAATGGCAGCTTTATGTAAGAACTGCCACTGTTAGTCCCAATAATGACCTGACTCATGCACAGTTGAAATATGCAGAATTCAGATTTATTGAGAATGTGTACAGATCAAGAGAAAAGCTGTGATTGAAGATTCCTGCCTAACCTACCTAATTAAAAGTTAGCAGACACCCTGCTAGCCCCTTACATCTCTTCCCACCTAATTCCAATAGTCAGGCATGCCAAGCACAGATGTCTCTGCTGGTATGACCTTGACTTTCCCCCTTAGCCCAAACAGAATAGTTTCACGCTCCTTGGTGTTCCTCCTCCCAACTGGTTCTTGACACATGTTGCCTCATCATGGCAGTCAAACACGATCAGACAATTCAGCCATCGTTTGATTGTGGAGTCTGACAGACTACTTGTATGAGCCTTTTCTGCAGCATGAAATAACTTTTCCAGAAAGAGGCTTATCTCCTCATCTACAGTTTGAGAATTACAGTTTACTCCAGCCTCAGTTTTGCACCACTTACATTTAGGGTGTTTGAGATTTTCTTTGGATAGTACCTCAAAGACAGCGAGAGGGTTAACCAGCAAAATCAGCAGGAAGGGCCTCACCTTTTTTGCGTTTGAGTTTCCGTTTGCGCTGCTTGTTGACAAAACAGGCCGCCAACGTGCTGAAAAGAATGGCGGCGGCGAGGAAACAAATCGTGGCAACAATGCCCGCCAGCACCGGACGTGCCAATCCTTCATCGGTCAGATCTGGCTGCGGAAATATGTCTGGGTGGAAAAGAAAGTAGGAGAAGTGGTTAGAATTAAGGTTTGGACATGTCTGCAGTGATGCGTGACAGCCCCTCTAGACTGGGAAATCAACTCCACAGGAAGGCTAAAAGTACTTTTATTGAGATTGGCTATAATCAAAGAACCTTGCAAGTCTGACTGTGCTGCACGTCCTCCCCCTTCTTATACTCCAGTGAATTAGTGAGGTGTTCATCTGAGCCACTTCCAAATGTTATCTCTTTTCTCCGGACTTAAAAAATGCTTCAGCCTCTTTTGCCCAGGTAGTAGTTCCTGCATATTTCCATCAAGGTCATCTTGCTTACTCTTTACACACAAGAGACAATGGGAGGTTGTAACTTGCTCCAAAAGAGGAGCAGGAAGTACCTTGGGGGTGGGGGGTGGGGGCTTTCAACCATCCCATGTGTGGGAACGGTTGCTCACTCTGAAAAGTTTTAAATAGATTTGGACAAAATTCATGACTTCAACCACCTCTGGAGGTAGAAGAGTGCTTCGGTGCTACTCTTGAAGGCAAAGATATTCTTAGCACAAATGTTTTCATGAATTGTTTGTCCATATTATCAGTTGCATGAATTGTGATCCTCAGCTGGTATGCAGATATTCCTAGTTGTGCACAAGCTCCTGAATACAAATAATCCTATCAGTGGCTGCATTCCCTCAGAGATTATTATTCGTATTTTGGGTTCATGGTGTTAATTTAGTTTAAATAGTAGCAAAAGGGTGGAGAATTTCCTAGAGGCACCTGCAGGAGGGGAGGGTTAAAGGGGGACACATTACATGAGCAACATCACACCGTTGTGCATCAAGCATCATCCCACGCATGTACAAAAGGGCAAAATGAAGCTACTTTTGTCCTTTTGATGAAAACATCAGACCCTGCAGATATCTCTGCTACTAAGAGTGGAGAACAGCCTTCAAAATGCTAGCAAATGCTGCAAAGTGAACGTTTTAAAACACGGCCACCAGGGGGAGGCCCCGCAGTGATTCACAGCACCGGAAATCAGAAGCCAATGGAAGAGCCTTCCTCGGGACTGATGGCTCCCACTTTGCTGGGGGGATCTTAGCCTATGCGCTCTCAGAATCATTTCTTCAACTTGTATCCTCTTCACCACCTGACTGGACTACTGCAACACATTCTTCATGGGGCTGCTCTTGGAAACGATCCAGAAGCCACTGCTGATACCAAATTCAGTGGCAAGTCTATTGGCAGAATAATTCCACCAAAACAGAATTCCACCAATATTAAAGTTGTTGCAGGTGTTGGTTGCTACCTCTAGACCCCTAAATGGCACAGCACCAGGATATATCAGGGAATACATGGCATATGGCTGGGTTACTTGAAATACCACCTTCTCCCAAGAACATCTGCCTACCCTATAGGCTCCAACGGGCATGCTCCAGGCATACTCCCACAGGTGCCTTTTTTAAAAACTTGTCATCTTATGGAACCTAGGAAGCATGCCTTTTCTGCAGTTGCTCCTGTTATCTGGAATGATCTCCCCCGATATATGACAGGCCCCAACTCTGCTCAGTTTTAGGAAGGTGGTGAAGACCTGGCTCTTTACCCCAAAACTGGGGGCACTTGAGTAAGAATCCCTTTCTGGTTGTTCTGTTATGTTGCTTGGGCATCATTTTATATTCTGAATTTTATATTTATATATTGTTGATGTTTAATGCTGTATGATTGGGGATGGGGTGGGGTTATTGTTTTGTTATTTATACTGTATGTTACCCAGAGTCACAGTATGAGTTGGGTGGCCTTATATATCTTATTAATAAATCATAAGAAATTAATAATATATTGCCAGTATTCAATCTGTCCACAAAGTCCAGTCACCTAGAAAGGGCCAATGGAAAGTTTATTCTCTGCAAAGTACACATGGGATAGCTTTCTCTGTAGCAACCCCCAGTTTGGGGCACACCCCTCTGCCAGAAAAATGTGCAAACTGTAATTCTGCAAGCAAGCTAAATCTTTTTTATTTCACCATGTCTCCACCCCAGCTGACAGATCGCAGGTGTTTATCTTGGGGTTTGATTCTGAATGTTTCTGTTTTCAATACTGATTTTAAGTTTTTTATTGTGATAGTCTTTTTCATTGTTTTGACGTTATACCCCACTCATAGTCCTTTGGGGCTGGGAGGAGTTCAAAGTGCTGTAAACAAATAAGTAACAAGGAACATCATTGATCAACCAAAAGTCAATATGTCATCACAAGATAGAAGCAATAGAAACACCCTCCATTCTGATTTCAGCCAAGGAAACAGATCACTAACACAACTCTTATAACAAGGGTAATATAAAACCTTCTCGGTTCCCAAATTCCTGACTATATATATAATCACGTGTTCCTGGGGGGAAATGGTAAACAAGCATCTCAGGAGTGTGTCATAGAATATAGGTTTTTCATGTGCTTCTTTCTCCCTATTTATAGCCAAAGACTGCATGCTTCCTTGTGAACAATATTTCAGAGGGGGCTTTACAATGCCCAGATAATAAGTGTTGGAGGATGCGGGGAGGGTTGCTTTGTGGCCTTGTGTGATATGAAAAGCCAGAACAGCTTCAGGCAGACTTGATACATCTCATTCACACAAGCACACTTGCCAAGAAGAATATCCTTGCCAGAACATTCTAGCATAGGGAACACATCACAAACATGGATACATGCCCAAGTTTCCTGTAAGGAGGGAAGGCTGGAGGGTAGAGTTGAAAATTCTTTAAAAATGGAAGGAGACAATGGCAATTTACTTCTGTATCACTGCCAAAAAACCCTAATCCACCTAGTCACTAGGATTTGACTTTGACTTGATAGAACTTTATAACAGGACAAGTGATAGGTCAGTAACATTCCACTTGTTTTGATCTAACGTGAAGTGTTTATGAAATCACTGAAATAAAACCAATGGGCAATGTATTGTCAGACTTAAACAAACACCAAATATTTGTCTGTCTATCTGGAACCCGCCAGTGAAATTCTCTTCTTTTATCCCTATCAACAAACAGATGGGAAATAAAGTGTGTTCCAAGTTAGGAGGAAGATGGGGAGATAAAATCTCTTGATTGAAGAATCTTTTTAATCTCTGGGGGATCATGACAAAGGAGTCCCTGTTCCTAGAGATGAATGAGATTCTCAGAACTTGATTAGATTCAGAAGGCAAAACACCTGCCTGCCAAGGCAAGAAAAATCATTGCTTACCTGTGCTAGAGACTCCAGCAATATTGCTGGGTTCACTAATTAGACCTTGCATGACAGCCAAAATTCGGAACTCATACCACGTGTCCTAGAACATGAAACATGCATGGGTCATTAGTCTCAATTACGGTGACAAATGATTCCCAAGGGGGTGGGGGGGGAGAAGGAAGAGGGTGAAAAAATTCCTTATAACCATACTGAGTTGAGCTACCAGTATTAAGTAGAACGGCCTTATTCAGCTGGCCACCCTCCGGATGTGCTGGCACTACAAAGCCTAGAGTTCCCCAACAGTATGGCCGAAAGCAATCCGCAACTGAAATGGAGAATTCCAGGTTCAAGGAGGCAGAAGCAGAGTCCGTAAGCTGCTATCTTTGTAGCAAATCCAAATAGCCCATTTTTCACCGGGGTCCAAACTCTAGGACCTCTGAGAAGGTGACGTGCAGCATGAAGCTGCTCACTACAGTTCAACTGCAATCCTCTGTGCTCCTACATGAAAACAAGTCCTACTAACTCAATAGATTTACTTCTGAACAGGGTTGCAGTAAACGCTTTTCCCTGTGGATCCATTCAAGCATGCATTCATGTTAGTTGATTATTCATTAATTCACTTTCTGATTTACTTATAATGTTATTTATACCCTGCCCTTCTGCCTTGAAAAGAGTCCCGTAGGCAGCTTCTAACATTAAATATACATGATGTACTATCACCAACATAATCACAAAAGATAACAGGACATGTTCAAGCAGCACAGATGAATTATACAAAAGCAAAGGTCAAATCCTAAGAGAACCAAGATGACTTAATATCACTGCTCCCACAAGATTATTTAAAACTAAGAAATGAGGTTGGGGGGGGAGAACAAAAGAGGAAGTGGGAGGGGACTGCTTGAATGGTTTTTCTTACAGACACTTTTTTTTTTTCTTTCTGGTTCTTTCTTTTTTAATTTTTATTTTTTTTAATTGTTATATTAAATCTCATCTTTTGAATTCTCACTTCAACCCTTACCTCAGTGTTAAGCTTATGCAACAGCAATAACAATATTATTTTTTTAAAAAAATCAATAACATGGATACAGTAAGTTAGGGATTAAACTGCTATATAGGTAATTATATTATGTATTTTATTCCTTTCCACTTTTTTTCTGCTTTGTTTTTCTTGTTGCTTTTTATTTAACTAATCAAAATTTAAAATATGGAAAAAATATCATTTGAGCCAAACAGTCGAATTCTTTTGGATGGATAATTTTATTTTTCAGTTATCTGGTATAGTTCATTCACACGTGGAAGATAGCATATTTTTTAACATGGGGTTCTTAACTTTTTTGTTCTTAACCTTTCAACAGTCTGACGATGCCTGGGAAGCACAAAACAAAATACACAGATATAGATTGTATTACAAAGGAAACCAATTACGCTCGAAAATAGTTATCAAATTATTAAAAAATAACAAATATGTAATATAGCAATTTAAATGCATCTTCATTAATCCATTAAATCAATAACAAGACAATACCCTTTTTAGAGTTGGATAGTTTTAGATGGTGAGATTTGCTGAAGTTAACAAACATTTGTAGAGTCCTGAGGCCATAAACTACTTTGTTGCCTACAAATATTATTGAATGAAAAGTTTCAGTTGCAGGTTAGGAAGTTGTACTTTCCCGTCCAAGTTCAAGGATCCCCTGAAATCTATCCATGGAGCCCCAAGGTATCTGAGGACCCCAAGCTAGCATCCTCTGCTCTAGTGATTCAGTTCTAAACATCTATGTGTGAATGAACGGTCCCATTCACATCAAGGTTCCGTTCAGTAAAGCCTGGATTTTCTAATAATGATGATCATCTTGCAAGAAAGAGTGGGATGCATTGCACTGTGATCCTCTTGTCACTGTTTTTGCCCAGATCTACCAAAGCATTGCATTGACAAGGTAGCCCTGCCAGGAGAACCTACATGAAAGAGCCTCTGTTTCCTTCAACATCTATACTTTGAACATGCAGGTTTGCCCATTTCCCACCAAACCTACTTTTATCCATAAGCCTGATGGAAACTTCAGAAGACCTCCAAAACTTCCCAACCTCTCAATTGGTCCAGTTAAGGTATTGCCCTGAAACAGCCATTCCCAACCTGGCTGTTGGGGAATCTCATTGTGTTGCGGCTATAGTTCCCCAAATTCCCAGCTTTTGTTCCCAGCAAGTTGGAATGTGAGGAATCACATCAAGCTTATGTTTGTCCTGTCCCATCAAGGCATACAAACATTGCTGAGGGTGATAGGGCTAAAGTCCAAAGGTTAGAGAAAAGGTACTCACCATATTCCCAGAGTTTCCACTGACCTGAGTCAAATCCTTGGCAAAAAAATCACTGTCGCTCCCTAAAATGGCATCATCCAAAATCTCCCATCTTTCTCCAATCCGAAACTCCATGATATACCGGTCAATTGGAAAGCTGTGATTAGCTGGAAGAAGCCATGACAACAGAACCCCTTGCTGTGTCCGATTAGCTGTTAGGCACCTTGGTGGAGTGACCAGCACCAGGGGTTCTGGTGTAGTGACAGGGAATGCTGAGGATATTGTTTTCAACAAAAATAAAGAAGAGAAGGAGGGAAAAATTAAACATTTTATGGACACATGTTGGGTGGGAAAGGACTGCATTAATAGCATTAATTTCTAGTTCTGGAGGACACATTTGCAGACATTGTTGGCTGCCATTCTTTTAACCGGATCCCTCTCTGTGGCCTAATGAAAAACTGAACAACTTCTGAGCCAAAAGCCCTTCTCGACAGATTGTCAGGCCACTATTGATAAGAACAGAATCACATATTTTTAACTTTTTAAGGTAGACACCACTGTAAAACTGTAGTGGAAATCCTACAATTCAGGCTTTAACACTTTAAAAAATTAAAGTCTCCTCCAATTCTCCTTGTCTCCAAAAAAAAAGACCCGCCACAGTTCACACCAGTGTCCCCCACTGCAGCCCTTAGGGTCTCTGGCATCCAGCCACCAAAAGGTTGCCCATCTTCTGGAATGTCCTTCTCTGGAATTTCTGACTCCCTTTCCTCTTCCATTCAGATCCTTCTCCAATCCTCCCTTCTTTGTGACCTCTTTGACTTAGTTTGCTTATTGTAAGTGGCCCTGGGAAAATGTGGTTTTGGAGAGTGGCAGACAAAGTCTCAAAGTAGAATAAAATAAACAGAGATATCTTCATCCCACTTTTTCTCCAGGGGCTTAAGACAGCCTACCCAGCACATACCTTCCTCTATTTGTTCTAGCACAACAATCCGTTGAGGCAAGTTGGGCCAAGAAGTGCTAATGGCCCCAAATCACCCTGTGAACTTCCATTCTGAAGGTGGCCTTGAACCTGCATCTCTGGTACTAATCCAGCACCTTAATCACTGCATCACATCGGCTTTTTGTTCCCCATGTCACCACTGTTCTATGTGTCCCTTTCCACCCAGCATCTGCTGCTTAAGACAGTTGTTTCTCTCTCCCCAATGGTAAAAGGGGCCTGCTCAGATTATTTTGTGATGTGCTGTGAACAAATGCTGTGCCCGCTGCATATGTGAATAATAATTCCAAATATGGCAATAGGGAAGAAGGAAACTGATTCGTCAGAAAGAAGAACAGAAGTAAGTATTTGTACAAGCTACCGTTCTGTGAATAGGACAACAGGAGGTTCCATTTCTCTTCTGAATCACACCCATTCAACCATACTGGGAGTGGTCCAGATGTTTTCTGGAAATTAATCCTTCATCCCAAAATAATGCTATGTCAGGAACACCATGAGCAGCTTCAAATTCTGGACTACTAATTTCTGGAAAATTACTGGGCCATGCCAAGAACTCTGAAATGTTTCATTCCTGGAACAGTAGGTTTTGCACATGACCTGCCTAGAAATTTGCTGAATAGGTAAAAGGAAACAAGGATGGTGGGAAGCATTTATCCCAAGGGCTCACCTAAAGTATTTACAGTGACCACCTCACTGAAGGAGCTTGTGCCCAGTTTATTTTGGGCCAAGACACTGAACTGGTAGGCAGTCTCTGGTTCTAGGTTATCCACGAGCAACCAACTGGGGCCAGTCGGTACTGGAAGAGAGAGCCAATCATGAGGTCCAAACTGTGCCCTCTTCATCCTAGAGAGACAGAAGAAAAACAATCCAAGGAGCAGGTTCTTCAGAGGGAAAGAATCCAAGAGGGGGAAAATAAAAACAGAAAGAAAGAGAAGGCAGAAGAGAGATGGAAAGGGATAAAAAAGGAGATAATTTCTTAATGAACAATGGACTTGTTTGGGGAATGGTCCTGATGGTAACCAGGATCCTATTTAACCACACACAGAGAGACATATACACACCAAGATTTTAAAAAATTGCACCAATATAATCTAAATTCCAGGATGAGAAAAACTGTATTCGGTGACCTGAATAGCCCATCCCATTTGCATGTCGATTTCAGTCTGCATCACTTGATTCTACATCACTTGATTACAGGGAACAAGGGGAAAAGAACAAAAAAGGAAATCTTGTCCTCAACATCCTCCAGCATCACGCCTCTTATTTTGGCTTTCGCCTAATGCCATTTAGACATGTGCCACCCACACTCTGTCAAATGCTTTTTTTAAAAAATCTGGATTAGATACTTGGCTATTTAAAAAAAAATGGAATCTCAAGTGGGTACAAAGGTGTAGCCTGAGGCTTTTCTACTTCCTCACATATAATAACTCTGGGTTTTGACATCACAAGGTCCACGCCCTATATCCATACAAGTTGTTGAGTTGCAACTGTAGGAGAATGAATCCAGTTTTTGCTTGTTATCTGGAACCCAAGCACAGACCTTGCTCTTCAAAGGGCATGACTAACGAAACGATGAAAGCCACAAACAGTGAAATAATGACCAGAAAATTTATGTCTGCACACCAGCCATCCTGCTGCCCATTGGTATCTCACCATAAACTCCTGATTATTTGACAGGACATGTGTAAACATTCTTTAGGGGTGACTCTCTTCACAGCATAGCACCAGCTCAGCTGACAGACACACAAGTGGAGCCCAGGATGACTCATACAGTATGTCCTCAGCACAGCGGCCAAATTAACCGCTGAGCTAACTGTTGCCTTTGGTCACGCTCACCTGTGAAACCGCTTCAGCAACAGTGATGTCCAAGTTACAATTTCATTCGTTCTGGCCCCAGCCCAGGCCAAGGCCACTGAAGGTAAAACATTGAAACAACCGAACGGGGATTGCCAATTTACTTGGAAATGTTCTTTGGCTCTGTAAATGCTACAGAAGACCTAACACAGCTGCTGTTGAACAGAAATTCTTGAGGGCTGCAAGAGCGAGAGTTTTTAAAAGAACCAGAAAAGAATTCAGGTAAAAGCTGAGCAATGAAAAGGACTGAACAGCAGCATGGAGGAAAGGGTTGGGCACCGTATCCTGCTCAAGAACCATTCCAAGGCATGCCAGGGGCCAAACATCTCCAATTAAAGCGGGGGAGCTACTTTAAATACAAAGTGAACTAAAACAGAATTAGATGCAATCATCACAACCCCTTCCCATATATATGTAAGAGTGTCTGATTTCTTCCACATTAAAAATGACAACTGTGGTCAGGACTCAGGTTTTTGAAGGGCCACATGTCAAACAAAGGGATCTCAAGAACGGTGTTAATTTCAAATCCTTGAAATTAAAGCCCAGATGGACCAGCTCTGGTAGCCTTAAAACTGTAGTTCTTCCAGGAGATGGAATAAAATGGTCTTTCTGGCATAACTTCTCCTTGGAAAGGCTATCCTTCTGGCCTCATTTTTGTCAGGGAAGCATCTGGGAGGTAAACGACTACTATTCCCACTCTTAACTCCAGGTCACCCATCCCTGCCTACACAGCTTCTTCTTCCTGGCCACTACCTTCAGCTGTGTAACTGAACACTTACTAGATACACAAACACTATCAATTTCTCCAGACCTCCCTTGACTCTCTTCTCTCTTCTCTTGCCTGAACTGCCTTTTGGGACCAAAATTTGGCCCTGACCCATAATTTTCACCTAGGTTTTTTGTTAGATACCATGGAGACATTTCTACATGTGACACCACCAGTTGAGATCTACACATGTTCTAGGCTGCACTCTCATCTCAGGGAATGCTACTGTGAACCTCAGCAGCCCTGACTGATGCTCTGCAAGAAATAAGCACCCTCTCCAGGCCCCATGAACCTGAGATAGACTGTGACAGACTGAGAGTCGGTCTGGAACCAACTCCCTAAAAATAGAAGAACCCCAAAGGAACATTTCCCTCAGCACCTTTAAAACAAGCAAACCCATCTTACATCCCAAACCCAGCTTAAACACCAGTGCTGCTACCAGGAAGATCTACATCTAACAACATCATGTGTCTGCCCAAGCAAAAAGGCACAAATTTCATTTTTAAAGCACATTAACTTGGGGGGAAACAGTTAATGAAGTTATTCCAAATTTTTCAATAGTACAATAGAAATCAATCACCAAGGAAGTTGGCAGGAATCTGGAGAAGGTTTTCCTCCATCATCAGACATGGAATCTTATGAAAGGCTGGAAATCACTCCTTTCTCAAGGACATTTTAATCACAGAGATGGTGATTACTTTTTGTCTTCAAAACCTAATTCCTTAACAACGAGGCTGGAGTTTTCTCCTTTTCTCTCTCTCATTTCTTACCTCCTTCTTCCCTTCATTTTGTCCTTCCACACAATTGCACAGTCCTTATTTTTTTGATTGATTGATTATGTATCATCAAGTCATTTTCGGCTTCTAGTAACCACATAGCTAGATTTTCTCCAAGACAATGTATCCCTAACCTGTTCTTTCAAGTCTCCCAATCGTGCACTCACCACCACTGTAACTGAGTCCATCCACCCCACCCAAATTTCCTTCCCTCCTTCCAAAAATCAAAACAGTTCATTATTATTAGACTTGCATATCTAATATTTAAGTTACCAGTGGACTTCATCTGGTCAAATGAGGTGAGGAGAAGGCACAGAGACAGAAAGAGGACAGAAAAATAGGAGGAAAATAGGCAACACCATACAGAAGGCCATGGACATATCCTTACAGCCAACTGAGAGAACATCAATCAGATTAGAGGCAAACTGGCCACACTACTTGTACCACCTCCACCAAAGGAGATTTGCTGCAGCAGTAAGGATTGGAAATGGCAATATAAATCCAATGTCTTATCTAACTCGCCCACTGCTGTCTAACTTAACTAGCAGCAATGTTCTAAGTTCTCATGCTAGTGAAATCTTCTGGCTCACCTGCTACTACCTAAATAATAAAAATAATATGCCCCCAAATCTAGGGGAATCTATGCTCTGTCCTTTGGGATCTTTTCCATAGAAGCTGGTTTGTTTGCACATACATCATTTGATTAATCAACACCAAAAGGACTTGTGAACTGACTCAAGGAGTGTAATTTAGAGAAAAGTGAATGGACTTTCCACTGTAAGGAATAATCTATGTAGTTTCTGGATTTTTTTTTTTCCTTTTCAGAAGAACCCCAGCAAAATGCCTTCAGGCCTACAATTGGATTGCTATTTTGACAGCATTCCAGATGCAGGAATAATTTTATTGGAAAGATAAATTTTGAACTCTGCTGGAATGCCCTATATCTATTTCTATAAAACCTGGGCAGCTATTTTAGAATACTGAAAAATATTGCATAAGTGGTCCAGATACCTTTTGGGCACAACAACTCTTTCACACTTCCGTGTCACTCTTTGATGCTTCAGGTGGGATGTGAAGTGTGAGCCAACCATCAATTTTCTACTGAGATGTGATTTCTAAAATTAAACCCCTACCAAGCAAGAATCTGGACAAGGTAGAGTTGTGATTAGGAAGGGAAAGTTTTCAATCCAAAATGGATATTGGCATCTGCAGCCTTCCAGATTGTGCTAGACCTAGATGTATGGAGGGATGTAAATATTCTGAAGCACAGATTTGGTCTGCCATATTTTAGAGGTAAAATACAAAGTGCACCCTGATGAACATATTGGCCACAAGCCTGAACTCTTAGCAAATATTGATATTGGTAGCCTCAGAAGACAGCTTCTAAATGACAATTTCTTCCAAATCACAAGAAGGTAGATGTGAAGAGCTACATCACCATACAAAACTTGGCACACCAGCTTTTTCCAGCTGGTGCTTTCTAGATATGTTGAGAGTGTGTTTTGTTGAGGAAGACTGGGTTACATACAGTGATATATAGGATGTATAGCATACTAACCAACTGGACAGTCGGTTAGTACAACACAGTAGACTAAGCTAAAATAGGTTTTTGGATAAGCACATGGTAGAAATCCAGCTGTGTTCTTAGCTGTTGTATGAATCAAACCATCAAGGGATGCCATACTATAGTTCATTTGGGCACAGCACATCACATGCGTACAGCACTGTTAACTCAGATTTAGAAATCAGCATGTTGTGTAAACCCAACCATTGTGTTTAGGGCCGCAACTGGGGGGCGGGGGGCAAACGGGGCATGTGCCCCGGGTGCCGCGCTGGGGTGTGTGTGCCAAAATGTGTGCTGAGGGGTCACCAAAATGGGCGTGGAATCCCTGTTTGCTCGGGGTGACACAGACCCTAGTTGCGGCCCTGATTGTGTTTGAAGGCTTGTTAGGTCTCACTTACTTGAGACCACAGGTCTGAAGAGGCAATCAAGCCCCTGACGGACCACAGATATATGGCTGGTGGGGTGCATTCAGTTTAGTGAACTGTGGGACACTTCTTTTTTGTTTTGCTTCCTTGCAGAGGAAGAATGGATCAGGACTGGATCTGTATCATAAAGGAGCTGGGAAGGAGGAAGATAATAGTTAACACTTTACCTCCCCACCAGTCCCTCTGTGGCTGCTGTTTCCCCAGGAACGTAAGCTGCTGTTTTGATTACAGGTGAGGGTAACTATGGAAGCCAATGTAAACCCGTTGTCTTTCCATGATACAAATCCTGATTTGGATATTCCTGAAGGATCCTATTTAATTGAAAATTGAGCACATGAGGTCCAAGCAAGCATCTGATGTGATAAAATGATCTATTTGGAAATCCCATGAATAGTAATCTGGGTTCCAGCATGGAAGAAAAGCAAGATGTAAATGTCACTGATCATCTCTTCATGATGGGGGAAGTCACCTCAGGAAGGGATAGGCAAAGCCCTATTCCGTATACCATAAATGTCAACCAGTCAAGATCCAGGGTGCAAAAATCTCCTTTCTCAGAAGAGATACATGTGTACTGCTGCTGCTGCACAAGAGCACAATCAACATTCAAGAGAACTTAGTCTGAGAAGGGCAAGGCCTCAAGTCTACTCTTCACTCTGGCCAGCTGGGAAAGAAAAGAAGCAGAAAGCAAAGCATGCTGGGATGACTCACAGAGGGCCGTACCAAACTGAGAATGTCTGTTCATATCCGCCATCATAACCAGGTTCCCAGGAAATGTTGGCTGAGGTCATGGAAACAGCAACACGGATGTTACTTGGAGCATGGGGACTTGTACCTGAAAACAAGGAGAAAGGAATTAGGAAATCAAGATTAATGCAACAGAGTTTAAACTAGGGTGAAAGAAAGGAGGCACCAAATGAATTTCCCTTTCAAATGTAGATCACTGGAGAGCCCTAACATTTCCATGCTTATTATTTGATAAAATAAAAGGTATCAAGAAACCTGCAGGAAGGGATATGGAACCAATGTGGAAAGCAACCAGGATCTCATTCAGTTGAAATGGACTTTCATTGAAAAGAACAAAACAACTTGATTGATAACAAACACAGTCAAATATACTATCAGTATATTTCAATGGAAGTTCTCCAGATAGTGTTTTCTCTTTCACTGGGAAGCTACTCCTAATAGCAGAATGATCCAGGGGAAAAAGAGCAGAATCATAAGCAGGAAGGAACTGGGGAGATTTAATTGAAAGTGAGAGACAGGAGCCTAGAAAATGCTGTTGCACACAAAATGCTTTTCTGTACTGCCCAACTTTTTCCTCCAGTTAGTTATGGCACCTGCCCTGTGGAATGACCTCCCCACAGAGATTTGACTGGCCCCAACCCTGTTAGCTTTCAAGAAGGATTTGAAGACTTCAGGCTTTAGGGTGAGGAAGGTCAGGATCTTAGGAGAGCATGTCCTGAGAGGTGAAGTCCCTGTTATGCCCTGACCTGTGTGATTTGTTCTTATTATTGACTTTTGTTGTGGTTTTGGGGAAACCATCATCTGTTTTTATGATTGTATACTACACAGAATCACATTTTTGTGCATTGAGTACCCATATACATCTTTACATTAAAAAAAAATCTGTAGCAGAAGTGTCACAAGTGTCCATAGCCCTCCCCAATGTCCAACTTGTTGGTCATGCCAACAATGCTTCCCAGCATCCTCATACCTACCGATGACTGTCAGATGAGTGCTCGCCGTGATGCTTGTGACAATGTTGGTAGCAACGCATTCCCACTCTCCGTGGTCGTCCTTACTGAGAGATCGGAACTGGAGGCTTCCACTGGGAAGGGTGGTATGCCTACTTCTACTAGGCTTCCCTACCTTGGTCAAACAAGAGAGAAGGCCCAGGGAAGGAAGGAGAGAGGGGTGGGGTGGGGGGAACACACACACATACAACTCAGAGACATGTTGCAAAAACCTGGGCATAGGGTGCTATTGTCTGCTGGGGAATGGGAGGTGATCCTGGACAGAGAAACTCCAAAGCCACGGGATGGGGTGCAGTCATGGGCCAAAGAGGCAGAGGAAGATGGGCCCCCACAAAGTGATTTGGGTAAGTACGACAGGGACAGCAAGAGTTGTATAAAGCAGAAGCTGCCATAGATGGCTTGCAAAGATGAGGGAATGGGCCAATGTAGGGCAAGGAAGCTATTGCCCTGATCTGGGTGGGCAACCTGTGGCCACCAGGTCACATATTCCTTGCTCCCCCAGCAACCTTTTTCTGCCCCCTGAGCCTTCCAGAATTGCTAGAGCCCAAATTTCAGACCATTTTTGGTCTGGAAAGATTGGGGGAGGTTCAAAGAGGAAAAGAAGTGCCTTGAGTCCTGCAGAGGCTTCTGTCCTTTTAAAAGTAAAAAAGGTTGGCAGTGATGGAGCATAACTACATCTGTCATGTCCCCTGCAGCCACCAGACAGGGCCACATAAGTCTCCTAAGCTCTAGAAGTCAGGAGGGAGGGATGAATGTCCATTTTATAACTAGCTCAGCTACATCATAACCTGAAATTGGATCAAGATCCGTTGAATTTCTAAGGCTTCCAGCTCCAGGTACGCTCAGAATTTTAATCTCAGAAAGGAGATTTTTGTTAGCCTCACTCACAGAAGTCCAATTATCCACCTCCTTTTGAATTGGTGGGAATGCTGGGAAGCCAAGAAGCTTAGACACCTGATCAGTAACTTGTGCAAACTTCCAAATTGATTCTGAAGAAGTGCTTTGGATCTTGGGCGAGCACAGAATCTCTCTGCTATTCATGGAAGCAGCCTGCTGGTCTCTCCCATGTGCTTCTTCTGAATCATTCTTGAAGCAAGCAGTTCCAGTAGATATTCAGGCTTAAATCACTCTTTCACCGCTTTAGGACAGCAGAGGGAGCTATTGCTTCTCTTCAGTAGGTTAATATCGGTTTACTTGATGAAGTCAGGTGGCTCCTCTAGGGTTCAAAGGCAACATCTTTCCCATCAGAGGACTGGCCTAGGATGCTATACAGGCTTACACTTTTCCTGAGACAATAGTTTTGCCACAATGGCAAATGGAAAGAGATTTCCTTCTCCTTCCACCACTGACTCTGGCCAGGTCTATTTATTTATTTATTGACAATAAAGGGATCCAAAAGGTGAAGAGAATAAGGACTTCAATGGGTCCCAGTCTGGAACTACAAGCGTAAGTGGAAACTTTAAAAAAGCAGCCCAGCACTGAATACAAACCAAGAACTACAGAAGAAAGAAGCCCACAAAGCCTGCAAGATCAAGGTCAAACACTTGAAACTCACTGGATGACTTTGAACCTCTCCTTGTGTCTTCTGCTAGACTTTCTCACAAATTGGCTCCATTTGCATGAATACGGTCTCATTGGTGAACTCCACCATGATTTGCTCAATCCAATTTATGCTGGACTTCCACTCCCATCATCATTCCCAACTCTGGGAGATGAAGACCAAGGCAAGCTGAGGTTGACATCACAGGGAGGGGGAAGAAGTGGGCTCAGCTCCCCCCAGATGCCAGGATCTCCTTCCCTCTTCAGTTCCCTGATGAAGTCCTAATGTGCTGCAATACATCTCGGACAAAAATCACAGTCCAGTAGGAGGAAGAGCCTGGCCCTGCCCTGGAAAACTCAGAGAAGGACTCTGAGGGCGGATGAGGGGCTGTGATTGCTTTGGGATCCTCCAAAGTCCCAACTACACTTCCTACAGTTCCTACATGCTTCCTGCCAAGGAGATGGGTTTCCCCCACCCACTTTGTAAGACAGGGCGACAGTGGTACAGCCCGAAGCAAAGCAGCTAACCTGCAGTTTGCTCTTACCGGGACAAAGTGTGGCTTCTCTGTCTGCAATACTCATCAAAAGCCAAAGGCCCTGCAGATTGTTCTGGCAGGCCGGGTACCTTTCTCCAAGTGATGACAGGAAAGGGGTCTCCTGCTGCAGCACAGGGAATCAAGAGCTCCCTCCCTGCCTCTTGTCTGTACTCCCAGCCTGGTAGCACCGTGAAATAGGGTGGGTCCTGTGAAGCCAGAAGGGAGGGGCAGTTGGGAGGAAAGGAAAAACAAACAACAATTACTGTCCAATGTCTCTGTGCTGGAATGTGGGGAAGACCTTGGGAGACAGGGCCAGAAGACGCTGCCAGGGAATGGTCAGATAAGAGACAGCAGAGCCCACAGCTGGATAGTGGGTGTGGCAAGAGTTTCAGAAGGGACCCTCCCTAGTTTCTCAGGCTGTAAAGGAGACTGCAGGGAGGGGGGATAATTATACTTTCAGACTTGCAAGATTCTGTCAATGAAACTTTACAATAAAGTAGAATTAGCTCACCTGGTTGTGATTCCTGTCTGGTTTACCCCATGAGGCTGCCTTCAATCTTGCAACTCTGAAAATACAAATCTCCCCCCTCCCCGCAGTCTCCTTTACAGCCTGAGAAACTAGGGAGGGTCCCCTTCTGAGCCTCTTGCCCTTCCCACTATCCAGCTGTGGGCTCTGCTATCTCTTATCTGACCTTTCCCTGGGCAGCGTCTCCGGGCCCAGTCTCCCAAGGTCTTCCCCACATTCCATTACGGTCTCTCACTGAAAACCTAGAGCTGTCAGCTAACTGCAGCCTTTTCAGCCACGTACTGAGTTTGTCCAAAGCCAGTTGGTGGACAAATAATACTGACTTCCAAGCCCTGACCCATCTAAATGCATGGATAAGGGGCAGCACAATGCTTTCTATGTGTGCATTTCCCTTTCTTTCAAGCATGCACACTTCCCTACTCAAACTTCGCCCCTTGCACGAGCACACTCTTCACTCACATGATTTACACACTATTCTCATACCTGTACTCACAAATGTGCACAGACCACGCTAATATAATCGTTGATCAACATTACGAAAATTGCCATCCTTCTTTTCTATAAAAGACCTCCCCCCATCATGCTTCTTCACCATCGATCAAGTAAGCTTGATGCACTGACTTTTCCAGTGAACAGTTAGAATATTTGCACATATTCCATATCACATCAGCAACAGAGATCCTTCTAAAAGAGAACTTCACGCCAACCAAAATCACAGTTTTGTTTTGAAGGAACAGGCGTTAATGTTTACTGCAATTTAGGCAATCTCAGTTTTGCTCTGTAAACTGCAGTATCTTCCCCCTCGCAGGATGAGAGCATTGTAACACACCAGACCTACCACTCCAAGTTACACCTTGCACAGGGCAAATCTGCGCACTTTGCTAGTACGCGTGCATGCATGCACATATTCACACACCAAACAGGAATACATCAACCAGTGAAATACCTTCAGTACCAATCGGGCAGGGGGTGATTGGCCCATAGTACCCAGGGCATTATAAGGCACGCAGGTGTATGTGCCAAGAGCTTCTTCTGTTGCTTCTTCTATTCGAATTGAACCATCTTCCAGAAGACTCCAGCCTGAATACTGCCAAAGCAATGGAAGAAATTAGATTTTTGCAGACTTGAGTTTCACAGAATAAAGATGTCTGGCTGGGGCAGGGAAATAGTACCTAATATCAAAACCCTTTGGAGAGGCTGAAATATTCTGGTCCAGAAAATATCCATGTTTAAATGATCATAGCTATTGCTTGGACCAGAATAACTCAACCTCCCCCTGGGTTTTGATACAATGCTTTTGATTTGTTGATAGGTGTCCCTCTAGTATTATTTGCAACAAAGCTATCAACCCATATAGCCTTCCCCCCCGCCACCGCCACCCCCAGCTTTTTCTTTAACACCATTCAGTCACAATGGTTATGATTTCAGGAGGAAGACAGGTGGATAGTCTTCTCTCTAGCACACCTAGAGAGAACTTTCAGCACAAAACAAATACACAAAATTCTAGTATTCCTTGGTGGTCTCTCATCCAAATACTAATCAGCCCCAACCCTGTGAAAAAGCCAGACAGGATCAGCCAGAAGCAGCACCTGCTGAGACAGTATGCACAATGACTTGTTTGTAGACTTGGGCATAAAGCAAACCAACAAAGGCCCTTCAATTGATTTAATTGGCTTTACAGCCAAGATATATTCTAGAGGTGACGGACTCGTCCCTGGGGGAGCTGGGGGTGTTGACGACCGACAGGAAGCTCTGGCGTGGGCTGGTCCATGAAGTCACGAAGAGTCGGAAGCGACTAAACGAATAAACAACAACAACAGCCAAGATACAAAATTATCTGAACTGGCTCATGATTTTGGATAAGCCTGGCTTCCGCATGCAACTGTTTATTCCTAAAGAAGCTGCCCAGGACTGCAGACAAAACAAGATCTATTTTCTTTCCAACTAGCCAGCTATCCAGGACCAGTGCAAGATAATTCTAGCCTGTAAAGCCCGAAACAGTTTGGGACCGTGATTTTTAAAGGACCACTTGCACTCTTGCAAACTTGCTCATGTCTGCTACCATACCTTCCTGTAAGATTAATTTGGATGGCAGATGTAAAATTTAGGGCCTTTTCAGAGTTGGCCCCAAGTTATGGAGAATCTTTCAGAATTCCTTGGAGGCCCTCTCGTAAGATCCATTTTAATTGGCTGGTTTCTACCAGGCAGGGAATAGTCGAGCAAGCAACTATTAATTCATCAAAGATGAATGCTCAGATGAAGAACGAATACTGAGGCTGGGGCCATCCAAGTGACTAGTGATCAGGGACTGGTTCTTGGAAGGTCAGTTGATAGAGTGTTCCGAACTAATCCTGTAGCCTACCTGGTGCTCTTAAAACCAAAACTTCAAGTTTACATGCTTAGGCTGGGAACCACAGCAGTGAGAACAAAGGAGGCAAAGTGCTGGAGATATGGTGGAGAAGGTTGCTCAACCCCAAGCTTGCTTAATTAGAGAGCTTTGAGAAAACTCTCCATTACCTTGTTTATAGTTCCACCCAAAGCAGTTTGGTAGATACCTTACTACAGAAAAGTGGAAAGCAAGTTTGGCAATCAATCTAGATTTATCAGTGCAGAAATGTATGCTGCAAGTGGCAGCCCCTTTATGGAGGGAAAAAAGAGAAGGGAATAATGGTCTGGCCAAATATTAGGCTGTATAAATAATCATTGATTTCAATGGGTGAATAAAGCATGTGAAGAAATCTCTTGGGTATAAATTAATGAGCTTTAGAGCTCTGATTTGACTTTCTCTTTTAAACTAGACCAGCTCTGCTGAAGATGAAAGGCACAGCAGTGAATGAGCCTCTATTTAAAACAAGGTATCATCTTTAAACCATGAATATTTAAAGAAAATGCTAAATATTGAGTTTGTTTAAATATTTAGAAGTATGAAGTTCTCAACAGGAATTTTAAACCAAGATAATAGCAGGATGAAGTCTCATTAAAGAGGATCTTTTAACTACTAATAAATAATTTCATGGCCCATAAATTGGGGGCATCTTTTACCAGGTAAGTTGCCCATCTATGAACCTGATTAATCAAACAACAATCCTTCCAATAAAGAAATACAATGAATGAGATTTATTCCAAGCAAGTGAATGATGGATTATGGCTCAGATTTTGCCTCCCTGAACCAGGAATCATCACTCTCAATTCAGCAGACTGCAGTGATTAAAGATAGTATGATTTAAATTCATTTATGAAAGATATAGGGTGATCTTGACCCGGTCCCTCTCTTTGCACCAACCAACTTGCAAGGTAGCGGTGAAGATGAAAAGAGGAGAGACCCTTTTGCATCAAATCTTGAGCTTTCTGGAGGAAGGAGAGGAGAAAAATGAAATCAACATTTGCAATTCGGAAAAAAAAAATCCATGCATACCTTTTCAATGTGCAAAGGGCGTCCATCTTTGTTCCACTTGACCAAGGAAACAGGTGGTTCAGCTTCAACAGGGCAGCGGATGTATCCGTGTATCCCCACCGGAACATATAAAATAGGTGGCATGTTTACTACCCTGGCAGGATCTGAAGTGGAAGCAATCAGAAGTTATGAAGAAGTGTAATCATTTCTTTTTGAAACATCTGGCCTTTTTCTGTCTCACTTCCAGACTGGTTGAGACACATGTATTTCTACTGTAGCCGCCCCAAAGCAAGGGATGGGAAAGCAATAGTAACATTTTTTAATGGCCTCCAAAGCCCATATGCTAATTTAGTAATGTTCATTACTGCCACCAAAGACTATTATGTTCAGACTCATTATCTCTTCTAAATCCATTAGAATATCACTTAGCATCTGCATGAAGCTTCAGGCATGAAAACCATATTTCCCCTATCTGCACTTAGCAATAAGAAATATACTTGGGGGCTGGAAAATAGCAATGTCTACACACTTGCTCACCTCCATGATCAATACTAAACTATTTAGCCTTGCTTTAAAAATGTTTTTACAAAAAATGTTTCCCACATAGATGCAAAGGCTTAGCAGGTGCAAAGCCTTCCGTGAAAACAGGAGGGGTAGAAAACTATTTAAAATTAATGCTGGGGTACAGGACAAACAGATGCCCATTTTGGCACGCTCCCTTAAGAATGGGCTAGAGTGATTTTTAAAGTAAACTTGAAGATTCCAGGCTTGGCAAAACTATAAAGACAGAGAAAGATTTTAAAAAGCAATCCAAATCCAACTAGTAATTTGGGGTGTAATCCATTTAAGGTGCTACAACTGCTTCCCATAAAAATGAAAATTCAACCTGAAATTTGAGGAGTCCTCAGGAGAAATATAGAAGATACTTTTAAAGGCCAGTCCATCTTCATCCTTGACTGGCACCCCATAGAGGCCTCAAAGCACACAGGAGGTTGTAAATTAGTAAACTAGAGCCAGTTTGATCTGTTGGTGAAGGCTCCAGGCTAGAAACCAGGAGTCTGTGAGTTCTAGTCCTGCCTTAGACATGAGAGCCTGCTGGGTGACCCTGGGCCAGTCCCTCTCTCTCAGCCCAAGAGCCAATCAGGCGTGGTATGAGAGTTCTAGTCCCGCCTTAGGCATGAGAGCCTGCTGGGTGACCTTGGGCCAGTCCCTCTCTCTCAGCCCAAGAGCCAATCAGGCGTGGTAGGAGAGTTCTAGTCCTGCCTTAGACATGAGAGCCTGCTGGGTGACCCTGGGCCAGTCCCTCTCTCTCAGCCCAAGAGCCAATCAGGCGTGGTATGAGAGTTCTAGTCCCGCCTGAGTCATGAAAGCCGGCTGGGTGACCTTGGGCCAGTCCTTCTCTCTCAGCCCAACTCACCTCACAGGGTAGTTGTGGGGAAAATAGGAGGAGGAAGGAGGATTAGGTCTGTTCTCCCCCTTGAGTTATTTATAAAGGTAATAAAGGCGAGATTAAAAAAATAATAATAAATAAAAATAAATTCAAATCCAGGATGACCCTATCATCCTAGTGGGTCCATGTCCTTGTTCCTAAACTGAAATAGGTATGTTCTTTCTTACTCCTCACTCCTGACAGCTATCCATTTCTGCTACTTAACCATTCGTTTTGTCAAACTAGGTAAACAGAGAGAACATAGATAGTAACTTTGCTTGCATCCTCCTCTTTCTAATCTCATGACAAAATTGGAATTCCACTTTCATTTCCTTTCACTTCTCCCTTTTCCTGGAGTTATGCGAGGGAGGCAGAGAAAGAAAAAAGGAAAAGGAAGAGGCAGAAGAGAGAAAGAAAAGAAATAAAATAATTTCCTTAAACATATAATAAAATAAATCCCAGAAGCAAATGAAGACTGTATAATCAGATAGCGTTGCTAAGAATTTGGGATTGCTTACATTTGCATTGATCATGGAATAAAAAAGTACATTAAAATCTGGCTTGCTCATGTTTTGTTTCTTTAAAGTTTCATACATGATGGCCTGCCAAAGACAGAATTTGAAAGAAAACGAACATACTACGGAGATATTAAAGACACACTCTATGTACAGTAATGCACACCCAATTCCAATATCCAATCATCCCAAACAGACTGAAAAATCATGGGAAAGGTACTGAAAGCATCGTTCAATAGCCACGTCCATTTAAAACAGGATATAGTCAGAGAGATCAGGGCAGACAAAGGGATTATATACCGATGCAGTTCATCATTGCAGCAGGACATGCAAGGATATATTGGGTTTTCCTTTGTTTGATTTAACTTCTGCCAAAAACCACATCAGAAGATGAACTGCACACAGCTAATAAGCAATAGCTTCCCAAAAGTGTTCACCAGATCAGAAACACTGGGATGACACAAATAATAAAATAAAAGCTGTTGGGCGTTGGGTCAAGCAAAACCCAGCAGGTCTATCGATGAGCAGGTGCCTCTGAAGTCCCTGTATAGGCAGTCCTTCTTTAGCAACCACAATTGTGACCAGCGACTTGGTCATTAAGCAGAGCAGTTGCTACATGAAACATCACAATTTTATGAACTTCATTCAGCTTTTCTTTGCTTTACAGTTCTGCAAAGGTCATAAATGCGGGGACTGGTCACAAAGTTACTTTTTCATCACACTTTAACTGAGAACAGTCACTAAACAAGGTAGTTGCTAAACGAGGACTACCTGGAATTTACCCACACTCTATTCTCCATTCTCTGGATGACACCAAGCCAACCCTCTTCTCCCAACCTCCTTCAAAGGTCAAGGGAAGGCTTTGCAGGTATGCCACCAGCTGCGCTTTCCAGATCAATCAGGTACTCTTCCACGCAGCCCCATTAATGCATTGCCCTTTTCTGTTCCCCTTGGAAAATACACTCACATTGCACAGTCAGATAGGCAGAGGCCGAAGGTGATCGGCCAAGGCTGTTGCTTGGAATGCAAGTGTATTTGCCGGCGTCTTCAGGCTTGACTCGAAAGATGATCAGCGTCCCATCAATCAGGATCCGTACTCTTAGTTTGAGGTCACTGTAAGTGGATGAGAACAAGGAGAGAAGCGGGCAGGTATCTGAGAGCAGTGCAGATATCAAACCAGACATTGTTTAATATTAAGTCTCTCCTTGATTATGCAACTTTCTGTGAATAAGGGGCTCCATTCATCTTTCTCTACTGCAGCCTTTCCCAGTCTGATGGCCCTCATACCGCAGCAGACTGGAAATAACGGGCACTGGCCCAATGCTTTCACTAAGCTAAACTCCCACTCTTGATTTCCATAAAATAATTAATATTTGCCATGTGGAAGGAAGGGCGAATTCAAACTGGACCAAAGTGCTGGTGAAAGGGTCCTACTTTATCGTTTTTCTATTTAACACCCCCCCCCCAGCAAAACCAGGAGGTATTTGCTCTGCAAGTAAACACCTTACATATACTAGGTGGGTACCTGAAAATGTTCCTCCTCTGTGGTAATTACAACTTTGGAAAAAGTCTCCAATCTGATGCCAACATCTAATAATGGATTTCCCATGTTGTGTCCAGTCAGTATCTTGACCTCAGAAGATTCTTAATGGGGACCCATTTTTCTTTCTCATCCTAACTTACTTTATAGGATCATTGCAAGGTTAACTGGGGAAGTTAGTCAAATGGAACAAACCAGGGATACAAAGGCAATAGCAGCTAAGTCCATGCTGGGTCATGCACTCCACTATCTGAGCCAATGGGGACCACCATGGAGGATGATTAGTTCTTAGGACTGAGGAAATAGCCTGAAGTATTGGCCTCTTCTGGGCACACCACCATGGGCATCTGGGGGCGGGGGTGGTGAAGGGAAAAGCGACATCATGCACATCCTTATGTTATCACCCAACGGAAGTGATTTTCAGATACTTTGCACAATGACATTGTGGTGTGCATGACGTCATCATGGCTCTTACCTATGACTACCCATGCATACACCACAGGTTTATGAGAAAGCAGCTGCTCAATCGTTCATGATTCTATGTTAGGATCCTACAAGTCAGTGAAACAGCTCCTTCACTGCCCACCTTTGACAACTACAGCATGAAGAATTCTCTTGAGCCTTGCCCCAAGACAATCTTGGGAACCTCAGTAACCTTCGGATAGCCAGTGCCAAACATGTCCCTTGCAGGGTTCCTTGGCCATCCTTGCTCAACTTGATGGGAAATAAATTGTTTGGGTATTATTTTTTACAAAAAGAAGAGGAAGGATAAGAAATAACAGTAGTAATAGTAGTATGGTGGTAACAGCAACAACAGTCTCCTTGTGTGGTCTGGAGGCTTCTGGCACTTACTTAGTTATAAGGGTAGGTGGATCTTCTACCTTTCACCATCCAGCCCTCTCCCCACCATCTGCAACCACCCAAGATTACCACAGTTGCATTACATCTCAACACCCCATGACCGTTTTCCAAATCAGGAAGCACAGGCAGCCAGGGAGCAGAGGGATGGAAAGGTGAGGAGCTGGAAGGCAGAAACTAGTTTGTTTGCTGGTGAGGAAAGCTTTCCAACATTTTCCACAGGGTGACAGGCAGTTTTGAGATTTGCCAGGTTAGTCTGTATGAAGACAATTGCATGGCTTAAAGACCAGGAAAAGAGAGGAGAGAATCACTCAAATCTCCATTTCCACCCCAATTTTCAATGATATCCCTGTGTGGGATCAGGTGGAACCACATGAGGGAAACACCTGAGATCTAGGTCTGAACTCACTTCTTAAAGTACACATTGTCCTCTTCCCAGTACCAAGTATAGGTCAGGTTGCCTGGATATGCTTCCGCCTGGCAGGTGAACATTGCATCTTGGGAGATGTTAACGGTGATGTTCTCTGGGGGGGAAACGATAAAAGGGGGTCCTGTGGGAAAGCAAGAAACAAACAGTTACCTCAGCAGGTGAAAAGGGGAGATGAGCTCATAAGCAGAAGCCTGCATGGCAAAGCAGAGTTCATGCAAAGATCAGTTGCACCATCCTGTGGGGATCTAGGCACCCAACATTTCCCTGTGGGCTGAAGCCCAACTCTTCAGCTATACTACTAGGAATACCAGGAGCTGAATCCTCAACACATGGGGGGGAGGGTAACAGATGGAGTAGGAAATAAGGAACAGAATGTGGCTCAGTTAATTAATCACTCAAGGGTAACACACAAGTTTTGCTTAGGACTGCAAAAATATGGACCGCTATGGGGGTTGAGCTACCTCTTGGCTGCCATCTTTTGTTGTTGTCATTGTTGTTGCCTCTGAGTCAGTGTTGACTCCTGGCAACTGCCTGGACAAGTCCCTGTAGTTTTCTTGGCAAGATTTTGGAAGTGGCTTGCCCTTGCCTCCTTCCTAGGGCTGAGAGAAAGGGTGACTGGCCCAAGGTCACCCAGCTGGCTTTGTGTCTAAGGCCAGACTAGAACTCTCCTGGTTTCTAGCCTAGTGCCTTTAACCACTACACCAAACTGCTCCCTTGCCATCTATTGGTCATTCATATTTTTGCAGCCCTTTGCTTTGCTGGCAAGGGAACTGAGCTTCAGCCCCAGACTCCTGGGCTTGATCGAAACACACCGCTGGATCAATCGCTGCCTGAGACCAGCAGATCTGCTGCCCATTAGAGTAGAAAACACCGGACTATAACTTGTTTACTGAATCTATATCCTATCATTGTGGTCAAAGGGACATGCCAAGCCTCTTGTCTTATAAAGTAGAAACGAAGAGGCAAACATATGAAAAGTTTCATTAAAAAAAACCCTTAAATGCAAATCATAAAAGCCTTACCATCATTCAATCATATTGACAAAGTCTTGCTTGATCTGAGACTGCATCCTGGTGACCTCGTGGATATGTAGTTTATTTGGTAGCAATCTGGTTCACCTTTGTCCTCTCCCAGCATGACTGTTTTCAGCTCCAGTCCCCCTTACATCCAAGTATTAACTCTCAGCTAAAGTTAAGTAGGTGTTGCTACCCATCTGGGCCTTAATATTTAAGGCTGGCAAAGCATGGAGCCACCCTTAAAGGCTACTGTATTCTCTGCCTAGTTCCTTAGTCTCTGCTCCAACAGCAAGCATGCTACACATACAGAACCCCCCAGGACTTTTCTGTCCCACCATTACCTTGAACAAGCAAACGGGTTGTGTGCACAGCCTCTCCCTGGATGCTGTACGCCCGGCAGGTGTAAGCACCCCTGTCATTGCGACTGATGGATGTCACCGTCAGACTCCCATCAGTAACCTGAAAAAGCCAAAGGCCACTTCAGTGCAAGTTCAGTGCACAAAAACCCAAGTTGGACTATCCAAGAGACAGTATTAACGAAATCTCTGGGTCTTTTTTTCTGCACAGACAGCAGCTTGTCCGACCCACAGCAGGGAGTGGCAAAGTTACATGCTCCTCCCTAGCCTGTGGCATGTGCAGGGGAGTTACACATGCCTTTTAGGAAGGTGCATGCATTAAACCTAAGGCTGCATTTAAACCACACTGTAGCTTGGCCTGCACATTGACATCCCTTGCTACTTTTGCAAATCATTCTGGGTCAGGGAACAGAATCACACTCTGTCAGAAACTGTAGGTGTGGGAATAAAAGGAGGAAAAAAGGCACAAGGAGATCTTTAGAAAGGACCCTCTCTACTCTGTATGGAAACCCAGCAGATCCATTCAGATCACTGCCTTGATCCGCCACATCCTGCAGGCACAGATACGTCAAGGAGAACAGTAGTTTGTCCAAAAGGCACGCATAGAAATGGACTTCATTGGGACTTCCAATCACACAAAGCCAATTAAGGACAAGGTACACCGCTGTATTTCTTTGCAGCGGTCATAACTGTAATTAAGAAGAATTGCCAGGCACCAGATAAAAGCCCTTGGAAACATTGATCTGATCTAGAGGCTTCCTGCTAGCCTCTTGTAACTCAGACACAATGAAGTTGCATAACGGGTTAGATCAATCACCCATCTACCCCAGAATTCTACTGCGCTTATTATCATTATTAAGCAGCAGGTATTGCTCAAGATGTCAGACTCAGACTGTTCTTCATTCTCCTATCAGACATTTTGGGGAAGTGGTGGACTGAACACGGTGCCTCAGGGTATACAAAGATTGTCGATCATCGTTCCAAGACACAAACCTACCCGGTATTTGTTGTTGTCACCCAAAAGTTCTCCCTCTTTGAGCCAGGTGACAGTTGGCTTAGGGTTTCCAAAGGCCATGCAAGTTAGAGTAATGCTGCCGCCTTCCTTTGCCTCTACGTATTGGGGGGGAGTTTCTGTGAAGGTGGGGGGAGCTGCCAAGATGATGGGAAGGAAGGAAAAGAAACAGATATTACAACCATTTGGTACTCGGCTGCGTGGTTCAAAGACACAAACACAAATTCACTCTGAATCTGCCACCCTAGCCTGCAAAACACTGGGATCCACGTTCTCTGCACGCTGAACATGGCTCAGTCTCCCACACCCAAAGTGGGCCATACTGAATCACCTTTCCTAACATGATGCCCTCCAGACCTCTGAAGACTGTTAGGGGTATCTCCTTTCCAACCACCCATTTCCTGCCTTAAAGCCTTTCTAATTTCACCACTGCTTGGGATGGAAGGAGATACGCCTTTGCTTCCCGTTTTAAAATGAGCCACCCTATCTACACTCAGTAGTATGTAACCCATCCTTTTGTTGTCAGGTTTCAGATGTTAGAAGGCACATTCCTCCAAACAAGAACAGAAGCGCCTTAGGGGGAAAGCTTAGGGAAAGAATGCACCCAAAACTGTGGACAAAAAAGGAATACCAATTCTCTCTAGGTTTTTTTTTTTTTTTTTTTAATATAAAGGAGAAAATGGGGAGAACAGGCAAGGTGGAATTGTCGTAACCACCCCTACGAGAGGTCTGTGCAACCAGTAGCTTGCTTTGCTTTTTAGTTGGTTAGTGGACTCAGGAAGACCTCCTTCCTGCAGGAAATCCTGAATCATTTTGTATGCATGTGTACCATTATTTCTGTGTTGACTCCTGGTGACTGCCTGGACTAGTTTTCTTAACTAGATTTTCAGAACTGGCTTAACCTTACCTTCTTTTTCCTAGGGCTGAGAAAGACGGACTGGCCCAAAGTCCCCCAGTTGGCTTGGTGCCTAAAGCAGAACTAGAACTCACAGTCTCCCAGTTGGCTTTGTGCCTAAAGCGGAACTAGAACTCACAGTCTCCCAGTTTGTACCTTGGTGTCTTGACCACTACACCAAACTGGCTCTCCCCAAGCCATCTGCAGGCCCGGAATTCATCAGAAGTAACAGAACCTTCATCACACCTGCCCAAAACGAGCATCATAGCCCCTGACCATCCTGAAGCATCAAACACACAAAAACTGGAGGGTGTGCCCTAAAATTAGCCAAATTCCCCCACATTTGAAACCCAAACAACTTGAATCAAAAGCAAGACCTTTATCTATATAGAACCCCATGCAAAACCTTGAATAATTAAACCATGGTTCAGCAATTTCATAAGAGAGCTGCACTCTGAACTGTTGTTTTTTTAATGGAAGAATGATATCATTGCCACTGGTGAAACATGAGGACAGAAAATCCTCACTGAACTTGTCTTTTTCCCCCTTGATTTTGGATAATTTGACTAAATATTCAAAGGAACTTTGCTCATATAAAAGATGGAGGATTTCAGGCCTCACCACACTGGCCACTTAACCTGCCTATTAGAAGGAGACTATCAAAAGACACAGAGCCATGCCCATGCAGATACTAACCTCCCTTTTGATTAAACAAGCTCTTGCAAATTATAATATAAGCTTAATTGTAAGTAGCTACTGCATCCAATTTTCTAGGAAGACATTTCTGCAACATCAGCTGAAAAAGAACTGATTCCTGAAAGCAAAACATAGTTCATTTTCTTAAAGCCCGTGTAATTCGTTCCAGGAAGAAGAAATGGCATATTGCTTTGGGGAAAAGAAATCTTTAGGAATAACCACATTCATATTGTATTGTTGTACCTAGAGGACTGAGGATACAGTGAGATGCTTAAGAACCCAGAAAGTAATGTGGAATAGCATATGCAGAATAATGTGAAATCAGCCAAGATCAGGAAATTTCTAGAGATGTGACATTATAGCATGGGTAGGTGAGATGGTGCCTGCCAGACCCTATGGATTTCACCTCCCTTCTATTCAAACCAGCAGGGCCAAAGGCAAGCAACTGGGGGAGCCATAGTTCTAAATATTTGGGCTACAATAAAAGAATGAAGCAAATATCTTTACTTGTAGCTTCCAGTATGAATTTGAGTTGCTGCTGAATTGCATCTAAGTGATTTCCACAGCAGAAGTTTTCTGGGTGGAGTAAACACATTTTCTCCGGAGGACTAGAATCCACCAAACTGTGGATTGGCACAATTTGCAGTAAGACCACATTAGTCTTCTCTGGAGGGGCCTTGAGGCAACTGAAAATCCAGTACCAAATCAGCAAAACAGCAGAGCAAAAAGAGTTCTGAATCTTTTCCTCGGCCTTCCTATTAGGGACGCTCTCCGAGTGGTAGGTCAATGTTTTCTGGAGGGCACCACAGGAGGAGCGGCAACGGAGCCAACTCTAGATTTCCTGCACTGCAAAATCACAAGACACTAAAGGGCATGTTCCTCACAGCAATGTTGTACTGGAATTTCAAGCCAGCAACTTTGTCACAAGAAGAGAAGCACAGGGCAATTCCTTCAGTGAAGTTTCATGCTTTACTGCTTAATTCCTGACAGTGTGTAAGGGACAGAAGAGGGGAATGGTAACCAGCCTTTGTAAGGCAGCTAAGCATTCTGTCTACTGCTCCTTCCTATTACAGAGCTTCATGTATGAAAACACCGTGAGATGGCCATGAGACAGCCAACATGGCTAATAATTATGGATCAGCAACATCTGGAGAGCTGTAAGTGGCTTGCGTTGTGTTGGTAACACCCATATCCCTGGCTGTAAGTCCCTCTGAACACACTGGGACTTATATTCAAATTCATATGCAAAGGAGTACACTGTAAGCAGGCAAAATGAAAACAAAAATCAACGTATTCTTTCTCCTAGCGTGGCCTCACCAAGACAGAGCTGGGCCCTTTTTTATAATAAATTGAGGGAGGGCCACCATGGACTTGGCAATTTTGCTACTGTAAATGGCAAACCATGGCGAGCTAATTCTATTTTACTAATTAGAGGAGAAGGGGGAAAGTCTTCCATTTCAATGATTGGCAACCATTAGAAACCTTCTTAGTTTTTAAATACAGTATAAAGTTATGGAATTCCAGCCACCTGAGCATGCTATCCCTGGAGGAAATCCACAAGACTGGTTTCATTGCTTGTGATCCATTATGTTTCCACAATGCAGCTAGACGGGTGGATTTCACGTCCTCTGTGCTGCACTCTTTTAGCTAGCATCTACCCAGCGGGGAAAGTGTTAAACAAAATATTTTTTCCAGTTGCTCTGAATGTGATTTGAGCATTGCAAGGTCTTCTCTCTCCTCCTCTCTGAAATACATGTACATCTATACACAGGACTTGCTTCCAAGAAGCTGAAGGTGGCGTCATTTTCATTTGCCTCCTCAAGGCTTTCCGCACTCACTCTCAGATTTGCATTCCTAATCACTTACTCTATATTAAATAACACGGTGGCCCTGAATCTACAATCAAGTCATCATTCCGGTGGTAAGCATTGACCTACTTAACGTCGGATGTGTAACAGCATCACAACTGATGCATGCAGAAGAAGTCAGGTGCAGGTCTATACGTCAAGAATTGCTCTCCAGATATTGCCAATCTACAGCTTCTCATAACCACAGCCAACATGGCTAATAATTATGGATCAGCAACATCTGGAGAGCTGTAAGTGGCTTGCGTTGTGTTGGTAACACCCATATCCCTGGCTGTAAGTCCCTCTGAACACACTGGGACTTATATTCAAATTCATATGCAAAGGAGTACACTGTAAGCAGGCAAAATGAAAACAAAAACCAACGTATTCTTTCTGCTAGCACGTTCTCACCATGACAGAGCTGGGCATTTTCAGAGGGGCACAATTTTAAAATAAATTGAGGGAGGCCCACTATGGACTTGGCAATTTTGCTACTGTAAATGGCAAACCATCAAATTTCCACAATGCAATCCTGCAAGGTTCTAGAGGACACACACACAAAAAGGGTTGTTTGGCCCATAAGTCACCCCCATCTTGGAAATCATGTGGATCAATAGCTATTAGCCTTGATGGCAGCGTGACTGCCTCTGAAGGCCATCTGTTGGGAGATGAGTGGACTTCCTTGTGCAGTTGGTGGGCCACTGTGAGAACAGACTGCTGGATTCAATGGGCCAAGATCTGATTCATTAAGCCATGGCTTATGTACTTATGACTGAGACCTTTTAAAAGTATTAAGGGATGGCTCCAGGCCTTCATATACAGAATATATAAGAAGCCTGTGGAGGCAACCAAACATCTGAATATGCTCATTAACAACAGGGGAAGTGGAGGAGAAAGAAGAGGACAAAGGAAGCAACGACTTAGCTCTTCCTTTCACAACGCCATCCTTGGGCCATTCTCTTTCAAGCTCTCAAATGAGTCACAGGTAATGTTCTGTTTTTTGCAAAGAGGAGTAAGAGACTCAGCTAGTTAGATCAAAAATAAAAATGGAGCCTTAGGTGTCCTTAGGGGGTGTTTAAAGCAACCCCCTGGCCTCAGCTTCATCTAGACAGTGGTCCTGAGCTTTGCAACTGCTTAAAGGTTAAAACTGCAACAAAGAACATGCTATGCTCCTGTGAGCATGCCTAATACTTCAAAAAATGCATATTAAAGGATGCTCCGTTGAGTGCAAGGCTCTTATTAAAAGTTAACGACCAAGTCACTCATTTTCCAGCAGTGCTGTTGTTCTTACTGTTCCCAGGAAGGGACTTAAGTTAGACACGGAGCATGCCCATCATTCTTTCCTCCCCTTTTTAGAATCACTGATCTCCCCAAACTTTGATGAGACCCATTAATGAAGTCACGCCTGGTGCATATTTATTAAGACTATGGCTAAGTAAGATACACTGGGACAACCGCCATTTTCCTAGATAGTTACTTGCAAAAGCATGCTATGAACTCTTATTATAGACTCATCCCTGCCATAATCAGCCGTTTCTGTTATTCTCATAGCAGCTTTCTTTCTCTTCTCACCATTCAGCACCCTACGGGTGAAGACTCAACTCCAGTCCCCTGCAAATTGTCTCCATCTGTACAAGATCAATTTCATAATTTCCTAGGTGTCTTATCACCTGTTTGTACCTTCCAATATCTTTTCAGTGGATGCTACCTCACTCCATAGAAGTAGACACTGGTGCTGAAATAAACATTTTGCCCACTGTTGGCTATTTTGACTCAACTTCAGGTGCTTCAGCAATGCCTTGAATCAGAAACATCTGCCTTTGATGCCCCTTGCTCCTGGATCTGCTGGACACAGCATGTGGTAGAAATTCCTTTTGAGGAATAAGACAAGGAGATGTTTCTAAAGCCTAAAAATAGGTCTGGCCATACACACAACTTTCCCCAGATATCCATTCTCTGTGTGAGAGATTTTGCAGAGAAACAGCACAGACTCTAGATGGAAACAACCAACAGGTGAGAGAGGGGTTTGTTAGTAGTTTATATTATAAATAGCACCTCAGTCACAGGTGCAAGGACCCCAGGAAGAAGAGAGTCATAACCTTCAAAGAGACTCTGCTTCATGAACTTATTATTAAAGAGGGCTGGAGTTCTTATTGCCATTGCCAAGATTCAGTACCTAATGCCTAATTTTTGCAAAAAAACCCTCCTTATTAAAGTCTGTATGAGTCTTACTTCCCTAATCATCCCCTGCAGTATTGGCCTTGACACACTGAAGGACTTCACTGGAACCTATTTGACTCCTCACCAATTCCGTCAACTGTGTTCTATGCAGCATCGCTCGAATTGCAGAGCTCCATCAGAAGTCAAGGAAGGACTTAAACCCTCTTTGGAATTACCCATCTGCTGCCAAGGAGCTTTCCATGGTCACGTCCACCTTGCTTTCAGCCCTAATCTGTGACCCATCATTATGTACCTGCTCACCCAATCTGGTGCCATTACCTCTGTGATTTGGTGGAGACCAGCATCCTAGATCTTCCAACAACAACTGCCATCCAGGTTTGCCTCCCTGGATGACCTCATAAAAAAAAACAAAAAAGGAGAAGCAACTGAAAGCAGAGGGGACAAGAGGTAGTGGGCAAGACATATTTATGGAAGATTCTTTGCTCTCCAGAAGGACATTCTCCCATATCATTCTCATAAATGCACCCCTTCTCACTTGAGCCTCAGAAAAGGGATTTAGTAGCTGGGTTACAGGAAAATTACAGCCTCCTGTGATCTACTCTATAAATGTCAATTTGATTCAGAGTTTAAGTAGCCATTCAGTGTTACTGTACAGACATTTCCTTGGGAGACAGAGCACTTATATATCAAGCCCAGAGAACTGTGTGTAATTCATAACTCATAACTCATTTTTATTGTTTTTCTCCTTTCTTTGTTGCCAGAGAAATATCAGCAAACAGATGACAAACTCAACACAACACACCCCTGCTTTTGGTGCCATCCTATCTTACTTCACTTTTGCTTGCTTGCTAGCCAATTTACAAAAATAGAGATTTTTTTTTTAATGGTAATGTAGAATATTCTCAAGTCCTTTTGAGTGTGGGCTGTTCTGAGCAAGAAGGGGAAAGGGTTGGGTCCTTTGCAGATTGTGCAATGTTAATGCCTGGGAGAGGAAGAGATACTAGAACCCTGAATGGAGAAGTTGGGAAGGTGCCTTCTTCTACATGCTTGCTGAGCTAGCATTTCCAGCATCCCAGCCAATGGTGGGTGAGCCTGGGAAAGGTGGCACAGCAACATCTAGAAACACACAACCTTCATATCCCTAAGTTAACAGCTGGGTGCCAAGGAGAGAGTGTAAAATATATAGCTAGTGTGTTGGTGCCATATTCTTATCCAAAGGCATTCTTACAAGAAAGCAGTATTAAGAAGACAGACAACAATGATTAATCCAAATTCATTGTTAGGTGGGCTTGTTTTAGGAAGCCAACAATGGCGAGGTGCTTGGAAGAACAGGAAAAATCCTGTGATGAACTTGCTGACACCTCACTAAACATTTTGCAGGCTACCAATGTCCAGAAAAGAGAATTCCAGGAAAGATAAAGATCTCATACACACCATTGACGGTGAGGTGCACCCAGCTGCCATTATGGAAAGTGTCGTACTGCTGATCCAACATGAGTACTTTGCATTCGTACCAGCCCTGGTCCTCGGAGCGAACCTGTTCGATGCGTAGAGAGGCCTTGTCGTGTAGGCTAGCACGGCCTGGAAGAAAGCAGCGAAGAAGAGAAGTCAACGGAGATAGAAAGAGAATATCCGTTACTCTGCAGAGTTTAACAATAATACTGTCAATAAGCTACATAGGACATTCAGAGTAAATCTTATCCCAGAGTCTGCCAGAACTGAAAACTTGTGGGACATTTGAGGACAAAAGGATGCCAAGGACTCAGGCATGGAAAGTATACCAGCTGGAGACTTTCTTTGGCTCAACAGGAAGCCCATAACATGCTTCCCACAATTCAAGCACACATGCATCAGATTTGCCTATCGGTTCAAACAGCCCTTCTTCTCTGACAACTGGTTAAACACTGCCTTTCTATTAAAAACTCTGTTGGCACAAATTCCTACAGCTGTCAGTATCTGATTGCCAATTCTTCGAAGTCTCTATAGCAAGCATGGGCACTTATGAGCTTCAAGATACAGACATGTGTTCTCAAGGAGAAAAAAGTCAAGATGTTGTCAGGTCAGGTTCAAATCCTGGCTACATCCAAGAAGTTTCCTTTTACAGTGTTATAGAAGTGGTGTGCCATGTATAAATCTAACTGGAAGAATGCCAAACTGGAGGCATTTTTAAAATGAGTGTGTCCATCACTGTTTCTGCTTTGTCTAGCTTAAAAAAAAAACTTGTATTCCTGGAAAAAGATACCTTGTATCTCAATATGGCATCAAGCAGGGAGAAAGAAGAGACTATGTGAAGCCAATTTGTTGGGAAGGATTGAGATATCACAGCCTGATATTTCTTCCCTCCTTCCTTTTCAAGAGAGGGCCCATGTGTCTTCAAACCAGATGATTCCCCAGGAACAGGCAAAAGGTGAAGCAAGAAAGGAAGAGGAAAACAGAGGGCACTCAGAGTGACCAGCCTCATGATCACTGCCTCCCCCAAAATGGGAGAAAATGAATTCTCCCCTCCAAAGAAAATATTTACATATATCATTTTATAGGTATTTCAAAATTTAAAGAGAAAAAAAATCTCATCCTAGTGAGGAAAACCAGGAGCAGGTGACCAGATGCCAGCTTGGTCTGTTCATTGTTGATGGCCAACATCACTGTTGATGGCCAGCATCAAGCTTCCTGCATTCCCTTCTTATGATTCTTTAAACCAGGCATGAGACAGACAACCTTCCAACTACAGGGATATTATGGGAGAATCCTAGACATCCAAAGAGTCCCAGTCACTTACACCTCGCCACAGAGCAAGTCACTTCTGAGATCAGAGAAAAAAAAATCTCCAGCCAACCTCCATCACTAAATTCTGCTGGATTTAGAGGTAGCCTAGAAAAATCATCTGCTTGTATCCTCTCTGCAAACCTGCCATTCAACCATCTGAGGGATGCAGGGAGCTGCGGTTTTTCACAATCACAATCTGATCTAATAGGCTAATTAGTATTCCTGGATTGGAGTCAGGAATGCACTTGACAGCTTGGGGCCTTAGCAGACAGATAGTCAAGCACATGGTCATAGCAGATGCAAAGCCAGAAGGTGGTTAGAGAACAGCCTTCAGCTCCAGAGATACCAGCAGGCAAGACAGTGCTTACAATCACCTTTGCCACCAGGACCTGTTGAAAGACAGAGTTCAGTATAGGTCCCATCACAAGACTAGAAAGTCTGAAGATTCAGAGGCAGGTGACAACTGCAAAGACAAATGCTCCCAAGGTGAAGGGACTTTTTACCATCTTTGGTGGACTTGTGGGAAGGCTAAGAAATTCTGGGAGCAAATATGTATTACGATTCAACATATTCTTAAAGTGGATACACAGATGAAACCAGGGCTATTCCTTTTGGGCTTGATGGACCAACAGTTTGAGAAACAATATGGGACTTTGTTCTTCTATACGATAGCAGCAGCAAGACTTTTATATGCACAAAGATGGAAAGATGCACAAATTCCCACAAGGGAAGAATGGATGGCGAAATTAATGGAGTTGGTGCAAATGGCAAAACTGACAGCACTGATAAGAGAAAATACCGTGACTGGATTTGCTTCTATCTGGAAACTGCTTTTGGACTATTTGCTGGTAACGGGAAAAAATGAAGTGTTGATTTTGGGCTTTGATGATTAAATGGTTTGGTTTTATAGAAATGATGTTAGCCAAGGTTTAATTAATGGTAACGGATTAAATTTGTATAATACATATTTATATCTGTGTTGGAGAAAGTCCCCTTCTTCTTATATTTTCCTGCTGGTTTTGCACTTCCTTCGTTTTTCTTTTTTCTTTAGCTCTATATTGAAGCTTTTCTGTACTCTGTATTTTGTATCTTAACTTTACTTTGAAATTCTAACAAAGTTCTTATTAAAAAAAAAACAAATGCAAAGACAGGCTGGGAGGCACATTCCTAAAAGCCATATTGTTCACGTGAAGCTATGACAGTTGAGTTCCCACCATGGTTCCAAGATTCTTTGGATTCTGTATCTTTTTTTTTAACTCACCAGCATATTCTGGATCCACATGGGGAGGGTAGAACCCAAACTTTATGAAGATGGGGATAGGAACACCAAATTTGAACCACTCTACCACATACGGAGGGGGTTGGCCCGTCAGTGGATGGATTACGTCGCATCCCAGGATCACACTCTCACGAGCACGGGCTGTCACAAACGCAGGTTCCTCTCTTAAACCGTGGGCACCTGGAAGAAAAGAAGGGGCCAAGGGGGAAAGGGGAAAAAAATCAATATTTTGCCCCAAGCCTTGAAAAAAATCTATATTAGGACTACAGTTACGCCCAACAGTTGTGCCTGCACCATGCATATACATCAGTTACAAACTTAGCAGTTACAGCGGTAAAACCTGCTCAGCATGGTTAATGTTAACCTGGTTTAGATTTGGGGTGGCTTCAAATGCACCAACTCAGTCTATCTGGTTAGTTTAGGGCTTAATGTGCCATCCTGGAAGATGGATTAGGCCAGTAACCAGGTTAATCTGGAACCCCGGTCACGGAGATGCTGACAGCAGTCGGCCCAACTTACCTAGGACTGAAGAATTTTTCAAATGGCCAAACTGATCATAGCTGGAGGTTTGGGGAAAGAATTGGCTGGTCAAGGAAGCAAAAAGAAAAAAGAAAAAGCACCCTTAGCTAAACCTGGCAGGAAACCTGGGTTGGCCATTCCTTTTTTTCCAGTATCTTCATTTTGCTTAAGGGCTAACAACCAAGCCACGTTGTCCCTGCTTAACAACTCATATCCACTCTATCAAGGTCATGTTCGGAAAGCTCTTGAATGTCCTTTTCCTAACTGGGAGCCGTCACAGATGCTTTGTGGAGCCCTTTCATTATTCTCCCCTACAGACTCCATTTACTCCCCTACAAACAGCAGGTTAGGCTTCAAGGTGACTCTGACGGTTCGGGAACAGAAGCAGGAAGAAAGAGAATGCCAAGTGAGAGGGGTGAAAAGCCCCTGCATTTGTAGGAAAATGCACTTTGTTAGTGTAGGAAACAGAGATTTATAAAGAAGGCAAGATGTGGGATTCTATTCCAGGCATGGAGTAGACATCTCTGAAGCCCCCCACCCTCGGGGAGGTTTGCCTCCGCCTAAGCTTATACAGGCAGATTCAGGCATTTGCACACAGCCTTTCAGCATAGCTCCAAGGTGACTTTCTTGCAGGTCTTCCCTACCTCCACCCCCTTCTCTCTCTCCTGCTCGTTCTGGAAAAAAGAAACGGGGGAGGAGGGAACCAGCAACAGCCATGTGGCTTCTCCTTTCTTATTCTTCCCTGAACCTCTTTGCCTCCCCTAATAATACCTACAGGGAGTGGCTTTCCTCATGAAGGCATCCATTCATAAACGGATTTGCTTTCCGAGCCAATCTCTGACAATGCATGCCAAAAAATTCCTGGGATGGGCCTTTGATGGGGAAATCGCTGACACCCACCAGACTGCAGTCAAAGAGCTGACAGCACTGATCAAATAGCCGAGTGGTCCATTTCAGCCTCTCCCTCCCAGGATTCCCTCCAGAGCCTGGAATCCTACCTCTGTACACCTGAAGCAAAATCCGCAATTGGGTTTCCCTTCATTGAGATGCTGGAATCAGATCTCCGTTTGTGTTTCCAGCGTGTGAAGGCACGAGGCTCCCAGATCATCCAGTGCTATAGCCTTCCACAAGCTGTTGAATCTCAGCTGGTAAGAGACCCCAGAAGTTGCAGGTCAGCAACATCTGAGGACCAAAGGCCACCCAGCCAATCCAGTGGGATCAGGCAGGGTGTCAAGGATCAGACCCACAGAATGGTAAACCTGTTTGTTAAAATACAGAGTCCAGAGATTCTTCTGCAGAGAAGCAAACCAGATGTGATCCTGCTGGTTTATTGGGAGAAGCTGAGCCACCTAACCTTTGAAGAACTACACGCTAGCTGGGTTTGCCAGGTGAGGTTAAAACTGGCGTACTCATTCATGGCTCGGCTGCAGAAACTCAGATGTTATCATCACCCATTGTGCAAATCAGGTCGTAACACAAAGACACAACCTGGTTTCTTTGCCTGCACGTGTCAACACTGTCACCGTGTTCTGCTAACCCAGAAGCAGGGCTTAGCACACTGCAGAAAGCTCTGACAAACTGGCCGATAACATTTTAGCTAGCATATTAGGTAAACCCTAAACTGAGTAAAGCATGGGTAAATGTGTCTTGGGAACACAGCCACTGATGTGGTGTCCATCAGAACCATCAAACATCTGGGGGGAAGGTACAGGTTTTTGATTCCTTGACAACAATTGCCACCCCCCCCCAATAAATGAATGGCAGCCAGTTCCCCAGACTATTGACCACCATGTACATGATGGATGTATGCAAAACACTAACATTTATCTCGACAGATTTCAGGGTCTTCGAGCTGGACTTCTAATGACCCTTTCCCAATCAGCAGTTAACCTTTCCCATTTCCAACTGCAATCGGCAGCAAGGTTTGCTTCTGGCTTCTCCAGACCAGCAATAAAGTATCTTCAAAAAGATAAAGAAGTGATCTTCTCCCGCCCCCCCCCCCCGCATCCTCCCCGCTGGGCTGTTGCTGATTGGCCCAGAATGACATCACCATTTTTTCCACAACAGGAGTCTAGTCTGCCAGCAGGTCTATTTTTGGCACCCACGAGACAGGCATTAACCAGCAACTCGCTCCGATGGGGCCACGCAAGCTTACATCCCTCCGGGATGGGACGGAGAAAGGACAGGTGGGAATGCCCAGAGAAACCGTATTCCAGCTTGCACCTCCCAACTCCGCCCCGTACGCAGCACACACAGACGCTGCTTTCTCTCCCTGCTGCTTGGGAGAGATAGATGGTGAAGCTATGCTGAGAAAGAGGCTGCCAGCGGGGAGGAAAAGCAGGGGAGGAAAGCAGGGAGGGAATTGAGATGCCAATGGTCCTGCCGGGACTGTTGGAGGAAAGACCCAGAGAGAGGAGCATGCACAGGCATGTGCCAGTTCAGGGGTGCCACCTCTCAGCACCCACCTCAGCCAAACTCTCCACTCATGCCACTGCGCCACTACACACTTTCTGCCTACCCCTTGATGCACCTCATTATCACTGCATTTGCAATGTGGCTGACAGCCTTCCACCAGCCCTCAGCAGAGGAAATGGCTTTGGGTTGCTGGCTCCCTTCTCTTCTCCTGGCCAACCACAGAAGGACACAAGTCCCTGAGATTGACCCACCCCTGATGGAGGTCAGGGAAAGAGAAGAACAAAAACTCCTACTTTTCCGTAAGGCAGCCCAACTGTTCTGCCTTACAGCCAACTTCCAGCCCAAGGTAAATCCATCTCAAAATCCCCCCACAACTCAAAAAAAAACATTTGGACTGTCCCTCCAGTCAACCTCAGGAACCCAAGAATCAAAGCTTCACTTCAGCAGTCTTAGTGGTGTTTCCCAAGACCCACTTACAGAATTCCATCCTGCTAATGCTGAGCCCAAACTTCCCCGAAGAGGAACCTTTAGGTATTGTTTATGGAGGGTTTGCTGATTAACTTGAGGAAACCAATGAGCTGTTGGATCAATGCTGGGAAGAATGGTGACAGCCCAGGCTGTATTTTTGGCACCACACAAAGCAAATTGTCCACATGTGTTAGCTAGTTTCATGTTTCCTGGCTGCAGCATGGAAGACTGGTGCTGGTCCAAGTCATCTCCACTATGAAGTCATTGCAGCATTCCCCCCAAGATGGAACTGGAGGCCTGCCAGCAAGCAAAAGACTTGATGCACTTTGGCAAAATCTGCAGTTCTCTTATCTCCTGATGGGCACCAAGACCACCCTTTCTCCTTGAAGGCTTTCTAGTTGCAAGACAGACAGACAGGCACAGCAGAGGGCAAAGAGAAGGCAACAGATAACGAAGAAGTCACACAAAGGATGTCTGGCCAGCCCTGGAGTCCCACTTGAGGTTGTAAAGTCTGGGAACAATAGAAGAGAATATATGCAGCTCAGGGTTGAACTGTGGAGTCCTTGGTGCTCTCTGAGCTTGGCTGCACTAATGATGTTACCTAGTCAGGTAATGAAATGTCTGCAAGCAAACAACCAAGCTCAGAGAGCACCAGCTCTGGGATCTAACCTATCTAACTTAAGTCATCAGCAATGAAAATGCCCCAGCAGATATCTTCCCTCAGGACTGAATGGAAATGTGGAAAGGCTGCAGATCTCTAGAAAGGGGACTTTATAATGAAAGACATGACATTCACACCCACCCTTCATTCACTTCATTATTAAATCACTCCAAGCATATCCAATTCCACCCATAGCTTGCAATATATCAATAGCAAGTTCTCTTTGTGTTAAACTGAAAGATAACTGGGGGAGGGGAATATTCAGAGCTTCTCTAGCCAGCATTGGTGCTTTATGCACCAATCTGTCCCTCCCCCGATTTATCGCATGGGTCATATTTGTAGTCGTGTTAGCCTACAACCTTTGCAAATGGCCACTTCTGCTCACCCTTTATCCCAGCTGGCCCCAGTGGCCGGGTGTCCATTAATGAAAAGTTGTACACCCCTTCCCCAATTTTAGCTGAACAGAGGAAATGCCCTGGAGGTTAACTTGGAAATCACATTTCTCAGCAGGCCATCAATCTAGATGTCTCATTGATCACAGCCAACCTTTCACCAGAAACCCCATCTCTCCAAGCAACCAGCAAGTGTAAAAGTTGCTCTCAACTAGATTGTATTTCGAGACCCTTCCTTGTGGGGTCTGCTGACAGGAGGGATGCCAGTAATTCAGTCTCAATGCAACCATTTAATGATTTCTCAGCGCACACACAAGTGTCTAACCACATGAGATTCTTGTCTGCCTGAAATCGACAACACAGTGGACAACTAGACGAGCTTGGTCGCATGGGAATATGCCTGGCAATCTTGTAAGTCTCAGGTAAAAATCCATTCTAGCCTTGGAGTGACCTTAAGTGCTCTTTATTCCATTTCTTGCTGGAGTGGATACAGATGTCTGCAATTGTTTGACAAGATATGGAACAATTTGTTTCCAGGAATTAATGCAAAAGTTAAGTGGTACCGGAAAGGAGAAATATGGACAAGCTTAAAACTGGGAACTCTCAGCCCCAGGATAGTCCAGAGAGCACTCCTGAGGAGGGCTAGCACAGTAGCTTCTGATGCAGGATCATCTGCAGAAGAGTTTCTTGACCACTGCATGGGTCTCATGTACTGTGCCTCCTGTGGAGAAGAAACCACTCAGTCAAGAACCAGTATAGAATAATGGTTAAAAGGCCTGTTTAGGACTAGAGAGACTCAATATTCAAATCCCTACTCACTAATGAAGTTTCCTGGGGACTGTAGAGCAGTGTCTTTCACTCCCCTCCCTCCCTAACCTCAGGAAGACATAATGGCAAGCGACCATGTGCACCACTCTGAACTGCTCAGAGGAAAATAAGATATATCAAAAGATCTACACTGGTTTCCAGTGGCTTTCCGATTTAAAGTGCTGGTGTTAAGCTTTGCAGCCTGAAATGGCTTTAGGGCCTGATCCTCTGAATTCAGGGACTTGCCTGGCCATTAGGTTCTGCAGGAAAGGCCCATCTGAAGATGCTTTAATGGAAAGAGAACCATCTATCTGGTATACAGAAAGGGACATTCTGGATCCATCCCAAGCTATGGAGTGAACTTACTTAGGCAGAAAATAAATTGAGTAAAGAAATCATAGTGCATAATACTTAATTAGATCCACAATACAACACTGGTGCATATTTTCCCTTTCTAGAGTTGTTGTCATCCTTTGACTGATTAAGAAAGCCTTCATGAGAAGACCAGTATATGAGAGAAAGCTTTCCTGAGCTTCTCTGCAGTGCCATCAGTTGTCTTCTCCTACTTCTGAACAAGGAGGGTCCAGTAAAACTGTCACTAATGTGATTTTTTTATCCCTGGAAGTTCTGGTCACCAAAGAGGACAGGCATGTCTGCATCCTTCAACACCAGAACAACCTTCCTTGACTCAAATGCAGTCAAAAACATGCCTCTGCCAATACACTCTGCAACTTATTGCCAGCTACTTTATTTTCTTCTGACATCTCCTTCATCCAAAGACCGTTTCTAGTTTCAGATCTACAGCCTCCCATTTCTGCCCTAACCTACAAATTGATTTAAATATGCATTTTTTTTCTCACACACTTACAAGCAGAGTACCTCTCAAGAGACTTTTTTGTTGCATTTTGTCATAACAAACATGCATTCTTGCCTGCATCTGGGGAGCTGAAAGCTGCATGGAATTTGGCAACATCCAAAACCCAAAGAGTATATGCCTTTCAAGCCACCATGTATTTCTGGAAATTTTATTTATTTATTTAGCACTTTTTTTCCACCATCCATCTCAAACACGACTCTGGGAGGAACACTTTAGTTTTGTTCGAACTGTGGGCTTCCAATATTTTTACCTGTTCTTCATTTCCAAATCTTTGATACGTTGTCCTTCCCAAAAAACTCTCCAAACCAGTGTTTCTCAAACTTGGCAACTATACGATGCGTGGACTTCAGCTTCCAGAATTCCCCAGCCATGGGAGTTGAAGTCATCACAACTTAAAATTTCCAAGTTTGAGAGACACTGCTCTAAACCAACAGACCTCAGCACATCTAGAATGCTCTAGGGATGCAGTGCCCATTATATGAAACTCTTTCTTCTTGTCTCTCTGAAATTGTTGCTTAAGGATTTCACCAGCTAGTCCTACATCCTTGTATTTTGGAGAAGGAAAGTGTCATGGAGCGTATTCTCTTTCTCCATGCCAAGTACTGTTTTATAATCTCTATCATGCACGACCATCAGTTTTCCCTAGATTTTCCTCTAAAACTAGAAAGCTGTGTCTGTCACCACAGGCATGACATCACTCTCCTAACTGCAAATTATAATCTTCCTGATTGACGTCAAAGATATTTCCCCTAGAAATCCATCTGCAATGCGAGGCAGTCATTTCAGCCCTAGCTAACTGCATAAGCTACTCAGGATTTCATTAAAAGGAAGGAACAGGGAGAGAATAAATGCCGCAATGGACTTAACTTGTTCAGGAATCAGCCGATGCTATTTTTAACCAGAGGGACAAGATTTGGAAGATGGGTGATAATGAACATGAAAGCATCCTTCAAATGCCAAATGGTCACAGCTGGTGTTACAGAATTAGCAAGTTTCTGGGGCAGATGGCACAGCTTCAAGCAAGCCCAAGTCCAGTGCTAATTCTTAGTAACAAAATGCCCACTGTACCCATGGTCACCAAGAGGGGGCTTGGGGCCCACTCATTTGTGCTCCAACTTCCAAACTAGGACAGGCCCTGGCTGTGACAGATCTAGCAATCTGGTTATAAAAAGATCTGCTTTAACCAAGCAGGAGCAATTGAGATAACAAGATAGACCCAAGTTTCATCTTGCATGGTATGTTCAGGACACAGAGATACATCTGGCATTGGAATGGCACACTCCTTGAGGAAGGAAGGTGCAGGATAGACTCTCTGTGTGGTTTCTTCTGCACGGAATGCTAAACTTAATTTGAATGCCACTGAATTAATTGGTTACCTTTCATATCATCACACCCCTTCCCATCACACTGAAAGTGACTATTTGGTGAGCAGTGTTGAGAAAAGCTCAGGATTACAAGCAGCCCCTTAAAACCTCAACTCAAGCAGCTCGGCTTCAGTGGAGCATTTCTTCCAACAGAGTCAAGAACCAATGTGCATGTGTGTGTGTGAGTGTGCAAGGAGAGATTGCATCCAAGGGGATCCAAAGTACTGAAATGCAATTCAAGGCCAACCCATTCTCCTCCCTCCGCAGCTCCCGGCTTCCCTCTGCAAAAAGGCAAAATCACCTTCTCTTTCTTTCCCTCCTGTCTTTCCCACTCCAACTTGATTTGCATGCCAGTTACCTGATGGCTTAAAAGAGAGAAGGGGTGAAAATGGTGTGTCCCACTCCACCATCTGTTTAGATCAGTGTTTCTCAACCGTGGCAACTTTAAGATGTCTGTGTGTGGACTTCAGCTCCCATGACTGGGGAATTCTGGGAGTTGAAGTCCACACATCTTAAAGTTGCCAAGGTTGAGAAACATTGGTTTAGATCCTGCAAATTCATTGGTGGAAACACATACCACGAATTGGAGAGCTGGCACATGCAGGTCACATCCATCTTGAAGTGGAGAGATGCTGCCTTTCCTTCCTCTCCTCTTTTCCACAGCCCCCCTTCAGGAAATAGTCCCTGGTGCAAAATACAGGCCATACAAGTAATTGCTTTGGCAGCAATTAAGCAGATGTTTGAGTTATAGTGGGGGGAGGAGGAAGAGGGGGTGGAGGAAAAGGGGGTCATCATGCCCTGGACAGTTTCTCAAGAGGCATCAGGCTACTAGCACCAGCTTTTATATTGCTTACTAATTTGCTGTTGCTTATGTTGACCAAACAGATTGAAAAGCATGTTAACTTGGAAGCTCTTTCTACAATTCAGAGACCATGGCTAAGAGGACTTTTGCTCAGCCTCGTATGCTGCACCAGTTGCAGCCTAACCTGCAACAGATGCACTAAGGATAGTCACTCATGCCCTTGGTATCTCTCATTTAGATTACTGCAATTCACTCTAAGTAAGGCCACCTAGAGACATCTGCTGGTCCAAAAGTCAACAACCCACATGCTTACCACTTTTGGTACTGCTGTAGGACACTGTTGCTGCACAAGATGCATTGGCTACCAGTAGGGTTTTGAGTCCAATTCAAGGTGCTTGGATCTTCTTGGAGCTCTTAAAGGCTCAGGGACTGGATATCGAATAGTTCACCTTTCCCTGAAAAAATCTGCCCACCTGACTGGGACAGACGAACACCTGCTTAGGGTCTTCACCTATCACAAGGTGAACCAGGATGGGTGTGACAGGAGGGGACCTGACGGCAGCATTCCCTGTAGGGGTCTGCCTTCTATGGAACAACAATAAGTAAGGTGTGCACTCTTATGGCCTTCCAGAAAGCTGTTAAGACCTGTTCCCCCCCCCACACACACACACACGCACACACACTAAGGCCCTTTTGGGTTTGATTCTGGGACATCAATATAAGTCTTAGTTTTATTATATTTATATATTGTTTATATTTTATAGCATTGTAGTATTATTATGGTATTTTATAACTTATATGACAAGCATCGTCCCAACATGAGATGGATGGTGAAGAAATATGATAAATAAATAAATAAGCCATCTAGAGTCCAATTGATTGAGGCAGGGTGTACATTTCACAAATACATAATAAGCAAATATTAATGCTTGCTGTCTTGAAGCAATGATCATGCAAACTTGGAGGAGTTTTCATTAAGGAAGGTTTTTTCCCTGTTTCTTCACTTGTTGAGTTCCTGAATAAATTCATTTTGTAAAAAAGTACTACAGTTTAAAATGCTCAAGGGAGACAGAAGCAGAAATAAAATCACTGATTTACAACTAGTCTATCTTGTTGGTCTTTCAGCTGTTTCCTGAACAATAGTGCATACCACATGATTGGTGATAAATAATTACAACTTCCTGGCTTTTAGATAACTATCACCTGCAACCCAATTTACTCAGAAGTTCCTAGAAAACATTCCCAGGAACATTCTCTTGTATGGAAAGGATTGACTTGAGGAGGACAGTTTGAATATGCAACTCACAGGTCTTTTCTCTTCACCATTATCACATTTTTTAAATATATAGATTTCTGCAGACATGTAAAAAAAGCTAATTAAGATCAGGTACTTACTACAGTCATTTATGTCTACTAATATTCCCAGAGAACAAACTGAAGTAATGAAACTGACAAGTAAGTTAGATCATTTCAGAATGTTCTACCTGAGAATGCCCTTGAAGCTTCTTCAGAAACTTCAGCAGATGCAAGAAGGCACCAACTATCTATCAACAGACCTGTCATATTCAACCTTCTCCAACCCGGTTTCTTCAAAATCTGTTGGACTACAATCCCGTAACTCCTCGGAAAAGCAGTTTAGGTATATTTATCACATCAGGCATGTGAAAGTTGAGATGAGTGTTTTCCTACTCATTAATTATTGAATGTTTAATTTCATATTTGTCAACGTTTTAAATTACATTCATTGTATATAGCACCTATGTTGAATAATAATTGTTGTTATTATTATTAATGATAATAATGAATGAGCTACAGTCCAATAATGAGTAAGCTGTGCCACCCTATGAGCTAAATTGCCCAGTATTTTTTTAGTTTCACGGATGGTAATTACAGGCAAAATTCTGTTTTTTCCATGAGACGGAAAGAAAAGTACCCATGCTGTTTTGTCAAAAGAGTCATAAATATTCATAATTTGCTACAACAACAAATACAATACATGACCTATTACATCATTTATAATGCTTAAATCAGGAATCAACTACCCCCTCCCATGATTTTCTATTTTATTTAGAAAAAAAACAGACTTCAATTCAGAGTATTCAAAAAGAAGGTCACTAATTTATATTTAAGAAAAGAGGAGAGTATTCAAGACTTCTTCGTGTATGTTCAGTTCACGTTTCATTTTAAGCCAGATGTCTTTTTAGAATGATACAGTTAATTGATTTTTTTCAACCTAGTTTTCAAAAAATGGTTAGTAGAGAGATCTATTTTTACCTGTTTTGTTGAACTTAGCACCCTAAATGGAGTTGCAAAAGGCCAGAAGTGCAAATGTGTTTGGGGAAAGTCTGCCAAGACAATTCTTCAATGCAAGAGAATGAAAAGGTGTTTGTTTTTTCTTTCCTTCTTCTTTCCCCCGTGAGAACTTGGGCTACACCTGAATAAGCATCATCTTCAGAGGCATCCTTTTCCATCACCCTGGAACCCCAGGAAACAGGGTCTCTAGAAGTGTCTTGCATGCAAAAACAATCATGCATCCACCTGGAATTTCATTCAAGGCTACTAGAGAAGTTCAAAACCCATCTAATAGCACAGAGAGCATTCTGCTCCAATAGGCAACAAGGCTTGCTGGGCAGGAGGGCTGGCAATGGTGGCTTCTACAAGGGGGTGTCAACATTTGTTTAAATGGTGAATGCAGCGCTGCAACTGAAGCTCTACCTGTACAAATGGGACACACATACAATGGGTACAGCGGGGTGGAGCTTTGTGGCACCACATCCCATTTTGCAAATTTGGAACACACACACCCAGGATTGCCCATGGCTGGGGAGACACCACCCAACCCCAATGAAGACACAAGGCTTGGTTTGCATATCTCATTAAGACATTAAGAGCTCTGGCTCTTGCAGGTATAAAACTAATCACTGCATTTCTCCTTAACAATTAGAGTGTTGGATAGGCTGACCATATTTTCTTGAGACAAAAACAGGACATTGGCATGGCAAAACGGGCAGGGCTGGGCGATGGGCTGGATCGGGCAGGAACTTCTCCGGTTTTCTTGGGCTGGGAATCTTTGTATTCCTTCGTTTGCGAGAGGCAAGGCTGGGCTGGAGAGTCTAGTGAGCAGTTGTCCCCGACAAGCCATTCCTCCTCTGGCCGTGCTTTTACGTTCTTTTCTTCCCGCTGTTTCAAGGCAGGAGCCGCTGATCCTGTTTTTTCCTTTTTAGGTTTCCTGCCAGGTTGAGCTCTGTGGCTTTTTTCCCGCCATTTCTGCTGAGCTCCCCCTCCTTCCCCTCAAAGTCAGACTGCATTCTGTCAGGTTTGTGGGAACATTCAAATTTTTAAGTAAGGTTTTTAAGAAAATGGGACAAAATGGACATTTATATTAAAAAGACGGGACGGTCTGGAAATGTTAAAAGAAGGGACTGTCCCGTTCAAAACGGGATGTGTGGTCAGCCTAGCGTTGGACAAATACATCCAGTTTTACCTTATTCAGCAACCCTATCTCTGTCTCTGCCATCCTGAGCTCCTTCCAAACCACCAATCACTTTCTGAGTTCACACATCCTGCTCAGACATAATGGGGTTTATTCAGTTTGTCTTAATATGTCATGCGAACCCAGTCATGCTGGCTTTTAAACTATGATATATGGTTCAGCATGCTGTGTCAATCCACACAATAAACCACAGTTAGATAAGATCTACCAAGATCTATCTATATACCTACCTACCAATCTACCTACCTACCTTCTAGACCTGCATGGTCACCCATCTTAAAAACACAACTCTGGGTCGCTACAACAGTTATATAAAACCAAATATCATAAACAATAAAAACAGAAACAAAAACCTGGTGCCATAGCCCATCTTCTTCAGCGCAGCCAACCCCTCTAAATTCCACCTTCTTGGGGGAACAGCCAGCTCTTCACAGCTTTGTAGAAGGTTAAGAGGGTGAGGGGTCTGTTGGATCTCAAGAGGAAGGGTGTTCCATAGGGCAGGGACTGCCACAGAAAAGGCACTATGACCTTGGTCACAGGGGCATCCCATCTTTTCCTATTTGCTGCCCCAGATGTATTTCTTAGAAGTCCCAAGCGGCTGAAATTCTTCAAGCTGAAGTCAGATACATTTTTGAAGGCACCCAGATGTGAAAGGCTCATGGTATGATTAATAGCAAGAAGAGAAAGAAGCTGGTGAAAAAACTAGTCATAGCATATTATGACACACCCTTAATTTATCTTCCTGAGATGCTGACTGCATTCACAAATCTTAGTTTTTTGAATAAATCAAATCTGGCTGCATTCCCATAGGATGCAAAAACATACATGGTTTAAAAACTGCCATGACTGGATTCTCACAAAGCACTAAGCCCAAATCAAGAATTGCCTTAGCAGAATATCTGAATCCAGGAAAGGGGATAAGCAACTTCAAACAAAAAGAGGAAGGGTCCATTTCTCAGCTGTTGAACCTCAAAGAGAAGCTGTTAAACTTCACCAGTCTGGTTCCCAATTCTAAACTAGATCTCACTTCACAGACAGAAAAATCTCCAGAGTCATCAGCTTCCAGATATGGAGGTCCCCGAGAGATCTCATAAATGCAATTAGATTGTTAGACCTGTTCAAGATTTCCTTGTAGACCCGCCACCATGACCTGCCAAAGTTTGCAGGCTGGTGGGGGCAGCATTGCAAAAGCTGATATACTGCCTCTGAAAATGGACATTTCATGCAGCTCAGAAAACTACCCAAGTGGAATGATGTTTAAAAGGCCAGCTAAGGGAGCAGCCACTGGCACAATTCATGGTCATGAGTGAAGTCCATGCTTTCCAAGGTACTTTCTCTCATGGAGATGTGAGACGAAAAGAACCATCAAAGCTGCTCAGGAAGAAGCTGGGGAGCTGAAAGTTTTCCATTCTGTGGATCACACAGCCCATCATTAGTCAAATCTGATTGGTGGCAGCACTGCTGGCCAGCTGTGGGGCACTGTTCAACCAATTAGAAACTGCACAATTAGCTATGCAGTCATGTGCAAAAGGAAACTGACTTGAATCTGGAGGCTTCATACGCTGTGTCACCAAAAACAGAACTGTCACCTTGCCCAGAGGAGGCTGCATTCATGACCTATACGAGCTTTCTTTGCCTTCCTCTGGCAACCTCCCTCAACAGAAACCAACAGCTCTGCAGGTCCAGGAGCAATGACCTTTCGTATTCTGCTTCTGCTTCTTGGGCTTTGCAAAGCAGCCCCTGGGGAGGGGAGGGGAGGGGGTTGAGGCAGGTCTTTGATGCGCTGCTCCTGCTTTTAAAGCCTGGCAGAATGACTGATGGAGCAATGTGCAGAGGGCAAATGGTCTGCCTCAAGGTCATACCATCAGAGGTACAGAAAAGGGAGCCACAGCATGGAAAATACTGTTAAGAGAAGGGAAAGTGTTGTGATTCCAGCATTGTCTCAACACCATGCAGGAAGAAGACATATCCTCCTTCACAGAGCGGTAAAGGACAAAAGTGCCTTCCATTTTGTTCAGTAAGCCCAAACAATTGTGCTGGTGTCTTTGGCTCTCTGGAGTGGCCACATGTTTCTGGAGCAGCCTCTCCCTCCTTTGGATCCCCAGATGTTGTTGGAATACAATTACCATCATCCCTGACTATGATGACTGAGGATGCTGTGCCCTGTGCCATTAACTGGCAGGATCCTGGGTTATGGAAGGACAGCATACTGATGAATGAGCAGAAAGAAGGTGGGTGTTCAGATGGAACATATGCACATGCATGAGCGTCTGCAGGGAGGGAAAAATGATCTCACATGTACCATGATATCATCACCAGTCATGGCATCATTACATGTCATGACATAAACTTCATACTGTATGTCATTCACATGAAATGTTGCAAATTGCACCATTTGCAGAAAGGCATCATGATATCCATGAAATTATTGTAGGCAGTTCCAGATGCCTGGAATGCATATATACACATATATGCACATAAACACAGACAGAAGCTGTCTTTACCCCTTATGCTAAATCACAGTTTTCTGAATAAGCCAACATTAGCTGGATTCAGAGAATGTACTACAACTGTTGGGTTCACATAGTATATTAAGCCAAGATCAAACAAATCACAAGATGGACTGTGAACACAGCTACTGTGGTTCACAAGCCATGGTTTACAGTTCAGAGCTATCTGTAAATTAGGCCACTATAGTTTTTCAAGAATCCATGACTTTCAAATCTGGCTTTGCAGAATGTGTGAATGTAGCCAATGTCTGAAATAAGAAGCTATATTAACAGCTCACATTTGGCAGGTCACTTAAGTCCTGAAAGCTGCTATTGCACATCAAAGTAATCTTGGATAGAGTTAACTGTTGTCAGTGTGGAGTTTTCTTTTCTTTTCTTTTCTTTTCTGGAGTTTGTGGGGGCGGGTGGCATGTTATACTAACCCAGCACTTTGGATCCCCTGTAAATGAAATGTATTGTGCAAAGCCAGATAATGGATTGGTTCAATAAGTGGTTTAAATGTGTTGTGTGAGCACCAAGACTGAAGATGCAGCCCTATGTTTCTGAGCCCTTATCTACCATTTTAATCATTATACTTTTCTGGGCTCACAAAACAGCCTAAAGCAGCATCAAGTCTTGTCAACAAGCTTTGGGCAGTTATGGTTCTCCCCCACTCCCTCCTCTCACCAAAGACACACACACACACTCACACACACACATACAGAGAGAGAGAGACTTTGATTGGGCCTGAAAAGTAATCCAAAGGAATCAGATTAATCTAGCCTCCCTAGTGAAGCAGACAGATTCACATTCTCTTCAATCCCAAGAGAAGTCACTGGGGGAACACAGCCAATCCCTATTTATTATAACTATATAATGTTATTCATTATAACAACGTGGCACCCACTGCCTCACCTACCTTTCTACTGAACCAATTTCCCTTTTTAAGCCCAGTATAGTCTTTTTCCTCTTTTTCCTCTAGGGAGAATGGATGATGATGATGATGATGATGATGATGATGATGATGATGATGATGATGATGATCCTCTTTCTGCTTAGGACCCCTTGCCTTCTCCTTTCTTTTCCTCCATAGTGGAGCTTTCATAAACCAGAAACTTGGTTTTTCAACAGAACTAAAGATGAAATTCTCAAGATATTTGAGACTGTAGGCTCTAGGGGCTAAAGATGATCCTGCATGGAGAAACTACCTCTGACCTCTGGAGTTCCTTAACTGGCTGCTAGAAGACAACAGGAAGCACCTGGACAAGACGACCCACACTGCTTCCATGATGCAGGGCACCTCTTTGGCACAAAGCACAGTACCTTGAACAGGCCTACTATCTTGGACTCAACAAAGGACATGAATCAGGATGTCCATTTCAAATTCTACTCCAGCAGAATTAAATCCTTCTCTGTAGAGTCTGTCTTTTTTTGTTCTTCCATGACACTCTGGGACAATGCATACACAAAGCCAGGCTGCTTAATCCAAATACATGAACTGGTTTCCTATGGCAACTAAACATCACCCCCTGGTGAACAGGCAAATAACGTTTTGCAAGCCAATAAATTGGGGAGGATGTTAGGGCCAAATTTCATAAACATCTGCACTGCCTAAATTAAACATGGCAGCATCTGGGGGATGGAGCGCCTTTTGGCCTATCCCCACCACAGAAGCATTTAGAACAATGCTTCTTCACCACGATGCCAGCAAAAAGACAGGATTAAGAAGTGGGATGGGGTGCACACCTTGCGAAGGAGCACAGCTTTCCCCAAACTGCAGATTCAGATGTGCACCCATCACCGCATTCTGCACTACGTCCATAGCTGAATCACAGCAGAAATCTTGTCCTGCCCAACACCCAGCCCACTACACAGGAAGCATTGCTCTAGCTGCCTGGATCAAAGAAAAGACATGTCTTCTCCCCTCGATTCCTTCAGGATAAGTCAGAACGAGAGGGGTTTCCCCATGACATCTTCGCAGATCCAAACCTGATTAGCTACATGGCCCTGTGACATCATCATGCTTGGAATGTTTGAACAGATGGGCAGAGAAAATTCCTCTTTTTAGAACTGAGAAACAGCAATAAAGCAGCATCAGGTAGAGGCAGATGCTTCAGAAGAAGTCAAAAAGGGCCTATAGTGAGATGGCCTTGAAACAAATATTTAAAAACTGTTACGTAAACAACAAGGATGAAAGCATTCCTTAAATTCTGGGAATAGAGATGGTATCAAGAAGACACTCAGGTTTGGCCCTTCCCTGGCTCACTGGGGAATAAGAGGGAGGGGAGGAAAAGCACAATCAGACTTTGAAGTTCCTGTTATTATACCCTACCAATAAAGTGTGGTTCTAGTCTTCCTGGAGAGTTGATTTTCAGGTCAGGTCTAACCCCTGGGACTGACAGGGCCTCATTCACATCACACAGAATCATAGAGTTGGAAATGACTGTACAGGTCATCTAAACCAACCTCCTGCTAAACTCTGGTATGGATTAGGGCAGGGTTCCTCAACCGTGGCAGCTCTAAGCAGTGCGGACTTCAACTCCCAGAATTCTGGGAGTTGAAGTCCGCACAGCTAAGAGCTGCCAAGGTTGAGGAACCCTGGCTTAGGGCATTGTTTGAACTCAACCTGTTTGTCTCTCTAAGCAGTCCCGAGTGGACAAACTTCCCATGTCTGTGCTTCAGCCTCCAACCAGCTATGATTGAACTTCCTATTTGGGAAGTATGCCAAGAAGGTTCCCAATACCCACCCATCTGCATCTACAAATACACAAGCCCATTTCATAGCACAAGGGCAGGGTGACGTTTCTGCTCTTTTCAAGCAGCAGATGTGGTTAAAATGACCAGTACCAGTATATGGAAGCCATTCAGTTTTTTTGTTTTTTTGTTTTTCCAAGAAGACCCTCCTTCTGAGACTGGTGGATATGGAAGGCTTATTCATTCTCTGGGAATAAGAACTCCACCCATTCTCCCAGTATTTGCTATTTGGTACTATCGGCATATGAAAATAGAGACATCCAATCTACGAGATGCATTGACTCTAGGAGGAAAAAAAAAACAGAAGCTGTTCTTGCATGCAACTTGCATACTGCTCTTCTCCAGGTCCTGTCTTCCCAACAACCCTTCAGAACCATAAGATGGTAATATATCAAAGCTTGGGGAAAAAATGGAAATAAAAGTCAGGCTTCACATGTTATAGATGCATTTCATGTTGAAAGTGACATTTGTGAAACAAACTTTCCAACAGTGGGCCTTCTTATTCTCAGTCCTGATTTTTGCCAGGGTTGGCAACTCCCAAACTCTTCCAGCTAAAGAAAAGAAGAACTATGATACATGATCCAACCCAGGCCCCTGGAGTTCAGCATAACTTCCCTCTTCTGGGGGGAGATGGCAAAATTTGAAAATCAAATAAATAAATAAATAACCACAAACAGCCCAAAACAAGGGCAAAATACCTCCCCACCAATAATGTCATCTTTCCATCACTTTTAGCATCTGGTACACAGATATTGCTGCTACCTGTGGTGTCCCCATCAAGCCAGGCTTGGCAAACCTAGCAGGCTCCAGCTGCCTCCAACAGCCTTACTGCATTGATGGGAATTGTAGTTCAAGGCATCTGGAGGCTGTCGAGTCAGCCGACACTGCATGACATGATTCATAGCTGCAGACAGAATGTTCTACTCTGTAGCCCTGGCCAATAAACTAGGGGAGGGGAGATCCAATTATGGGATGTGCAAGACTGCAAGTGGGTTATGTTGCATTGGCTTCACAAGAGTAATTCACCACCTTGTTTCTAGTGCTCTAATGCCTGTGTTCATGGAACATCAGCACCCTAATTTGAGGGAAGGGAGAGAGGGAAAAGCAAGGCAGAGGAGAGCTGTTGGATCTTGATCACTGAATAGCTGTGGTGCAATGCTGAAAAGAAGCAGAGTAGAACCCAGAGAGTCAGAATAGACCCTCTTGCCCAGATTGATTGTATTGCAAGGAGCCATTTAAGTCATCAAGTCCAACCCCATCTGGCTTGGTGTCCTTTCCTACACAACCCAGAGAACCATTAACCTGAAGCTACATTGTCCAGCCTTGTATAGCTGAGAAGAAAACGGTGTGGTCCTCTAATATTGCTGAATTATATTCCCCTTTCCCAAGATCTCTTCATTAGCAGGCTGGGACTAAGCCAAGTCTTTTCATCAGAGCTGCAGTGACCCCCACCACCACTGCAGGTGACCAGCCCTTAAAGGTCCAGCTGTTTAATACAAGAACCTTCACTTTCCTTAATTATTAGTACCTCGGTACTGTATCCTAATTCCAAGCACAGGTGGGGAACCAACAGCCAAACGAATGTAGCTGGACTACAATCCATCATTCCAATGACTGGATTCACTAATTGAGACTGACATCTGGTGGAATTCACTGACATCTGAAAGGCCAACAGTTCCTCTTCCATGGTTTAAGTCAAGCTTTATTCATAAGGGGAGGTAAGATCACAGGGGGGGGAAATGACATAGTGCAATTTGGGGACTTAGGCTATCCAAGGGTTATTCCCCCCAGAGTAAGGATTCCTTGCAATAAAGAACAGCGCATTAGGAGAAAGCCAGCTCATTCTCTGTTGCGCAACTGAGTTCTCCACCTCCATAAGAAAGCCTGCCAAGCTGAATTTCCTCACCACCCCCTGCAGTCTGAAGTATTTCAGTTAATTTGACCTCCACGTTGCTACTTCATTCTGTTGCACACATGTTGACCGGACCTGTAATGCGGGAACGCCAAGTGTAGCTTGACAAGGAAGATCCCTACTCCACATGCAAATGTAAGAGGTGCTTAGCAACCAGAAAATAAACGACGCTGGAGAAATGCAATTAAATTAATGGAATGTGAACACTGTTGTGGGAAATTTGTTTGGAGAGCGTATTTGCTAAGCGTGGAAATGTAGACTGAATACCATTGCATATGCATAACTGCGCTTTCGCAAAATTGTTAAGGATCTAATTCCCTTCTGGGGAGACGGAGGCTGCCAAGAGGACCACAGTCCAAACCAAGCCAGATTTGCATCACACAGGTGAACAACGACCCCTGGTCACCTCCGGTGAGCAAAATCATATCCCAGTGACCAGGCAAAAGAGCAGAGTGACTAAAACTGCACAAATGAATTTAATAAATCACAGCAAAGGTTTGTTTTGCCAAACTGGGCATATAAAAATCCATAAAGCAGGTGTGCCGTCTTCCAGAGTGGAAGCAAGCTCTTGCTCTTCCACCATCGCCTAGACCAGCCAAGAACCGCTCAGCCCCAGCTTCGCCACTCCCTCTCTCGAGTTAATCTCTTAAAAGGGCTATCCCAGAGTCCTTGAGAGCATTCTTAGCAGCAATGCACGACTGCCTTCTGCAAGCTTCCCTTTCATAAACTCCTTCAGCTGGGGAGGTCATTCGCCACAGGATTTGCCTGTTCATCCCACGCCCAGAGAAATTCTAGCTTAGCTTCTCCTCACTTTCCCTGTGCATCCCATACAAGAAAGGTCTTTTTCAAAAGCCAGATGCTGTCCAGAACTCCTGAAGGGCTTCACCGGGACCCCCAACCGGACCACCGCATGGCACATGTTTTATGCCCCAAGCTTTACAGAAACTGATTCACCCTCATTTCCACCACTGCGTGGGAAGGAATGCATCTTTGATCAGCATTTCCTCCTCACAAAGCATCCAGCCAGAATTCCATAAGGAAACTTGGAGTCTTCCAGTTTCCATAAGTATCTATAAATCTGGTTCCTGACTAGCTGTACTTGGGTTATTAGTAGTGGTATACAGTTCCTAGTATCTTGATATCCCAAATCACCTCTGTGCCCCCAGATGAATACAGTGGAAGACTAACTGCTGGTCTTTATTTTTCTTGTATTTTTTTTTTCCCAAGAGAAAATCCAGAGCAAGCCTATACTTTCCCTGATCTCAACTCTGCCTGGCAAAAGTTTCCCAAGTGCGACACGCATGCTGCATGAGAAGCACGGATGATCCTGAAACCTGGGCAGCAGCAGGGCTGTTTCGTAAATTAATATTCCACACGAACCGCACGTAGAGAAATCTTGCACGATAACCCACTCCTACTTGCTTCAGATAAAATGCACTCGTCACTATCCCACGTCATTTCTACTGGGTATCTCCGGCACAGTTTTTGCCAACCTTACTCTGAACGCGTGTGGGTCGGGTCGTAGGGAAATCGCGAAATAAAATAAAGGAAGGCGAGAAAAAGGAAACCCCTTACGCTGCATATTAGCCATTCAGAAAAGTCTGCAATTAGGAAGGGAAAAAAAGGCTGGCATCTCTGCATTCTCTTCTCTTTCCCTCCCATTAATTTGAAAAACTGCCCCAAGCCGAGCGCTCTTTCCGAGCATCCCCTCGCTCCTTTCCTGCCCCCAACCCCGAACCGCAGGAGCAGGAGAAAAAAACAGGCTGCGGCGCCTTGCCCCCCTTGGCAAGTTTCCGCCAAGCCACCCCTCGGGCTCCCTTCCTCGCCCGCAGGGGAACCTCCTGCCGCGAAAAGGCGACTTCTCCCGCCCCTCCGGCCCAGACCCCCGACCCCATCTCCCACAGATCGAGGGACCGGCGGGAGTGCCCACTCCCCGGGAAGAGAACGCGGGGCAGCGACCCAAGCGCTTAGGGTCGGAGCTGCTCCTGGGCACCCGGGGCAAGCCCGGAGCGCCGCTGCAGAGGGAGCGGCGGGGGAGCCGCCGCCGTGCACTTCGACTCACCTTGAGCGGCTACGAGTCCCCGGGCGCTGCTGATCACACTTGCTATCAAAGTGGCCACATACCAAATCATAGTACTACCGACCAGCGAGCAGGGGCGTCATCCTTAGCTGCGAAGCGCCCTTTCCTTCGCCGCGCAGAGCCCGGGCTGAGTGCAGTCCGCGCGCTCATGCCCTCCTCCCCAGCCCGACGCCCGGCTGCCTCCCCGCCGCGGCTCTCGCCATCCTCCCGCCGCGCTCGCTCGCCGCTCGCCTCGCCCAGCCCAGCCACCTGCGCGGCTCGCGACAGCCGGAGCGCTCAGCCCCGCAGGCTTCTCCCGGCGCGCAGCCTAGCCTGGGCCATGCCAGCTTCGCTTTTTTCTCCACTCCGGCGACGCCCCCGCCGGCGTCCGATTGGCCGGCCGGGAAGGGGGGGCGGGTCCCGATTGGCTGACGGCTCTGACAGCCTCGGCCCGAGTGGGAGGGGGCGAGCTCGGCGGCCCCCTCCCCCGTGCCAAGGTGGGTTGGAGCGTGCAAGGCAACAGAGCCGCAGAATCATGCGCAATGCCACGGCGAAGGCAGGGATCGCTTTCGCTCTTTCCTCACCCTGCCCCAGTCGTTCCCCCCACCACCACCCCGCTTACACTGCATGGCCAGTTCTCCAACAGGAGGATGCTCCGGGACCAGGAGGAAGAGCGGTTGGGGGCCGGGAGGAGGGGGAAGGGAGGAGGGGGAGGAGGAAGGGGGCTGGCCGGGTGCAGCGCATTCATCACGGGAGATCTCCGCAGAGCTTCCCGCTGCAGCTGGTGCGGAGGAGAAGGGAGGGGACGGGCAGGGAGGGAAGCACCCCCCACCCACCCCCAATCCCCCCCTCCCCGCACGGGAGCCTTTTCCCTTGACTTCGCGGCTTCCCATTATCCTGAGGTTTCGCTGGGTCCGCGATGGGATGGTGGCCCGCTCCGCTTTGCCCGGCCCCGGTTCCTGCTCCTGCAGCTGAAGCTATGGGCCGCCCCCTTTCCTTCCCCCCGATCTCCCCCCCCCCCCCGCCCCACCGATCTCCTATCAGCAGCCTCCGGTCCCTGTCCAGCAACGGCCCGCAGAAGGAGGAGGCTTCGTGCAGGCTTGGATGTCATGTTTTCTACAAAGGGGAAATGGAGGCAGCCTCCGGCAGTTGGAGGGCGACTGTGAAGCACGTCGGCGGAATCTTCGCGGGCGGGGCTGCGGCGAACGCCGGGCTGCGCATGAGGCCCGCCTGGTGGTGATGACAAGCCGGGCGCGGAAGAGGGCGAGAGGGCACTGTTGGGTCTGAGCTGGTTTTTGCGTGAGCACCCACCTTCCCGTGAAATCGAGTGAAGAGGGGTGCAGAGGGCCACTGGCGGTGCCAAGGTCCCCAAGAACTGCCAGCAAGTCCCTTAGTGGAATAAAAGAGGGCCCTTGGAGACTTCTTCAGGAGGCCAGCTAAAGGACTGTAGGTTCATGCAACCCGCCCCCCCAACCCGGGTTTGATGAAACACAGCCTTGTTCCTATGCTTTGATGCCCAGATGAACTGTACTGTGACCCACTCTGCTGGTCTGCTTCACACAAACTGCTAAGACCGGGTAGACTGCAAAGTGCTGAGTTCCTGAAGCACCCTGAAGTTCAGACAACCCAGCTCCATTTTAACCTAGTTTAATGAGCTACCCAACTCCAACCCCTGTGTATTTTCAGAGATCTCACCTGCTCTTCCAATTTTATAGCTCCCTTCTGTTTATTTTTTTTATGCTCTAGAGAGGAAAGCATTGCAGGGAACAGGAAGGAAGTCTTGGGAAAACCATCATCATCATCCTCGCTAACCATTAAAGTTGACTAAATATGAAGGATGTGGTTTCTATACCATCAAAAGATTGGTAGAAGAAAGTTGGGGAGAAAACCTTTTTGATGAAAGACACCATAGGGACTTTTTACAGCATAGGGAATTTTGGCTGTCCAGATGTTGTGAAGTAGAATTCCCAGCATCCCTTGCTATTAGCTATACAGATTAGGGCCACAGGCAATTAAGGTTGAGCACCATCTGGGGGACAAGTTAATCATCTCTGATCTGACCTGCAAGTGATGTCATATTCATTCTCTTTCTCCCTCTCCCTCTCCCTTTCCCTCTCCCTCTCCCTCCTCTCCCTCTCCCTCTCCCTCCCCCTCTCCCTCTCCCTCTCCCTCTCCCTCTCCCTCTCCCTCTCCCTCTCCCTCTCTCTCTGTCACACACACACACACACACATACACACAGTCCTGGAGTCTCCTGCTGAGTGGAAACTGAGAAGAAATGAATAGCTGTCTAAAACAGGGTTTCTCAACCTCAGCAACTTGAAGTTGTGTGGACTTCAACTCCCAGAATCCCCCAGTCATCATGCTCTAAAGGGATGGTGGCATTCATTTCCAGCCAATCTTTATAGACAGACATAACTCATTGCAAAGTTAAGACAATTCAAGCCCTCCTCTTGTCTCATGAGGCAAAATGCATACAGAATTGAGGGGTTTCTTTGACTAGAGCATAAAACAAGGTGGCAAAATGCCTGCAATTAATTATTTCAGTTAATGTGTGGAAATGCCATGGAATAGACTTCTGCGTGTTCAGTGACACTGCAGTGTATAATGTCATCATCAGCACAAGCTACAGAGGGATTTCATGGGGTTTCTTGCATGCAAATACTTGCACATTTGCACATTTTAAAAAATGGACTAGTATCCTTAGAAGGCCATCAATTACTGGGGTCACACATTTTGCTAAGCTGAGGGGTCTTTTTCAGTGTTTTATCAAAGATACAGGAACTGGTTGGGTTTGTACCAGCTGTGAAACATGAATTCTAAACAACAGTGGCCAATAAAGTAAATAAAAATAAAATACAGTAATAGGTTACAAGCAACAAAACTTCATAGACCATGCAAAGCTAAAAGCAAAGTACATTATGGCTAAGAGTGATATGTGTTTGGGAGACACAGCCTGAATTTGTCATGGTAACACAGACCAAGGACAAGTGGAGGGACCTTAGCTCACTGAGAAAACACATTTTGCTGCAAAGGCTTTACGTTCAACCAAAATATCTGGACTTCAGATTCAGTTCCTGACCTTAAATGTATCATGTAGCTGGTCAAGAACTTCTATCAAACAGAAGCAGGAAACACTGGACTAGAGAAACAGAAGAGAACAGCCAAAAGTTGAGAGTTTAGCCTCAGTTATTGGACTACACATCCCATCCCCCATAATCATTGATCATACTGGTTGAGGTCCATGGCAGTTTAGACTTCCAAAACATTTGGAAGGCACCAGCATGGGGGGAAAAGACTGATTTTAGGACTATCTCAACTTTTCTGATCATTGGAGATGTTCTTTACTCTATATTATATCATATCATATCATATCATATCGATTTGATATTATTAAATGTAAACATCAGAATCCTCATTGCATCTCATATCCCTGCATTAGAAAGACCTTGAGCTAATCAATACCATTATCATATCCTATATATATATATATATATATATATATATATATATATATATAATTTTCTCTTTTCTTTTTCTCCTCCTCCCTTTTTTCCTTTTTCTTCTCTCTTCTTCTCTTTTTTGTATTGTAAGATATTATTGCTTGTATGTAATTTTATGTTTATTTAAATAAATTAATAAAAATTCATTTAAAAAAAATTTTTTTTTTAAATACCATTATCATATCCTATACTTAAGCTCTAGGAAGAGGCAAACACTACCCCTGCCCCTGCCCAGAGAAAGATTCATATTCACATTTCCAATTCAGCATCTAAAAGAATTGGGAGGTGGGGGCTACAGCCCCTATCCATGGGATCAAAATAAGACAAAGGATTCCACCTGCTGACAATAAATCTGAGGCCGACCAACCTTTTAGTTGAGTATCTTGGTCTCAAATTGTTTATAATCTGCTTTTCTCTTTGCCAGAAAAGAAAAGGAGGAGGAGGGATGTGGAAAGCACTGAGTCAGCTCTTAATCCCAAGATTTGAAATGAAAGCTTGCAAATTCCCTCCCAATGTCTTGATCTTCCACAGCTCAATGGGATTTTCCTCCTGAATTGTTTTTTTGTTTTTTTTTAAAGGAAAGAACTGCCTTGACTCCTGGTCCTACATATGTTCTCTCCTGAAGGGTTGGGGATGAATGGAATTAGCCCAGTGCAGAAACGGAGTTTATCTAAAGAGACTGCAGCTTTGTGGAGGAAGTAATTTAAAATCCAGGACAATTACAATGATATTATTTTAGATTCAAAACTTCATATTCTCCTTCTTTTAAGGGTGGTCTTGTACTTTACTTCAGTAATTTTAAAACATAATAAATGAATCCTGCTACATTTTAGAATTTCTCCTGCTCACTTTGTTGCCTAGGGATGGCTACTTGTCCTAAAACCTTTCCAAATTCAGTTCTGGCCCATTTTTGCATCTGTCTATGGTGCTATGATTTGTTTAATCATTATTTATTGACTAAACTGAAACTGGCAGGGTTGCACAGCTCACTATGTCATAGACCATGATTTACATACCATGGTGACTGGGTTAACACAACTCACTAAGCTACATGAAGCTTCAATATGATGTGTGAGACCAGGCCAAAGTCTCCTCTGAAAATTCCCTGGATGGTATAAGCCCTAACTGCACCATGCATTTTGCCTTATTATTGTGACCTGTCCTAAAACATCTACCTGATGAACCTATCTGATAAGTGTGAGCATATATGAACCATATACTGTATGATAACACTCAAACCATATATGCTAAGGCCCTCACAAACGTTGATCATGGGAAGTGTCACTTGACACTGAAGGATTCCTTTGTCATAGTCTGCTCATCCAGACTAACGTTAGGAACCCAAAATGCATCTATCAGCTGGAATTCTGGAAGACACCCAAAGGCCGCAAATGATATTTTTATTTTACTCTCTTGCAGCTCCCCCACCTCTTCCTTGCCTAGATATTCTATGGTGGATCACCGACAAACTGCCACAGCTAGCTTGAGGGCAGAAGGTAATTTTGAGCTCCACTGTCAGGACGGCCCACCTGTAAAGACAAAGAGGGGAGGGCTTTAAAACAGCGAATAACATGGTACCCCAAGCAGAATGGGTCAGTTGAATCACACTAGCAATTGTTAGTACATCTTCCAACATGTTGCATTAGTCATCAATCCACAATAGACTCCCTTGCAGAACAACTCTGGGATTGGATGGCTGCAGTTGTCTGTCATCTCTTATTAACCTCCTGTATAAAATCAGCTCGGGTGATGCAGGCCTCCTGTCTTACCCTACCAATTACTTTCCCAGCCAAACCTTTACTGAAATCACACCTGCCCGCATGTGCACACTGTCTTCTGTCTCAATATCCTTGAGGCTGTCTTCTGCAGAATGTGATCAAATGCCTCCAGGAGACAAGTTTCTAAGGAAGGGAGTGGGTTGAAATAGACCCTTGGCTTGATGCTGTAGACCAAGTTCCCAACATCTTATACACACACACACACACACACAGAGAGAGAGAGAGAGAGAGAGAGAGGGAGAGAGGGAGAGATACCAGATGAAATGGGCTTGCAGGCTTGATCCAGCTATATCTTGGGGTTTTAATTATTCTTTTACATAAACAAATGTTCATGTAGGATTCCACACTTTCTCCCATCATATTTCCCTGGCCAAGAAAAAAAACACCATCATGAAATCAGAGATCATATCTATAACCCATACAACAACGATTATAGTTTCTGGCTGTCACCCCAGATATCATTGGAGAGGAGAATGTGTGGCATACTATTCCAGTATAGTGGTATGTAGTGAATGCTGGGAGTTGTAATTCAGTCCCAACTCAGCAACATCATCAATATAAGAAAGACCACAAAGAGTGTCAGTTAGTTTTCTTGTACTCCAAGACAACAAGCAGTTTGAGTATCTTTCAAGAAAAATCCAGCTAGAGTTTAGGAACACAAAGCAGGAATGTCAACCCTGAAGAGACAGAAAGTGGTTTCTTTCCAAACTCAATTCTGGCCCATTTTTGCATCTGTCTATGGGGCTATGATTTGTTTAATCATGATTTATTGACTAAACTGCAACTGGCAGGGTTGCACAACATACTAGTTCAGTGTTTCTCAACCTTGGCAACTTTAAGATGTGGACTTCAACTCCCAGAATTCTCCAGCCAGCCATGTTGTAGAATTCTGGGAGTTGAAGTCCACACATCTTAAAGTTGCCAAGGTTGAGAAACACTGCACTAAGTCATAGACCATGATTTACATACCAAGATGACCGGGTTAACACAACTCATTAAGCTACATTATGCTTCAGCATGATGTGTGAGACCAGTCAAAGTCTCCTCTGAAAATGTTCTGGATGGTATGAGCCCTAATTGCACCATACATTTTGCCTTATTATTATGACTATTGTTGCTGCTGTTATTATTATTATGCTTTTATTTATCAAGGATTAACACAGTACAGTGAACAAACAAAATGAATTCTATCTTTGGTATTCTTTAGAAATTTAAATTCCACCTAGAAACCTGGGAATTATTTGAGTAACACCACCACCACTACAACCATCATCTTGATTCCAGTTACTTAGCATTTTATCCCAGAATGAGCCAGTTTTAAAATATAGTATGCTTCTGGGACAACTCCTGACCAACATAACAACTCCTTATTAACAACTCCTTTTATTGTATAATTCATGAGATGGTGATTTAAAAATGTGCTTCAGAGCTGAACATTGTTCATTTTTCTTGTAGAATTGCTGTTTTATAGAAGTGAAGATATAGGAATTACAGTGATTACTTACTACTACTACTGCTACTACTACTATGTATTCCCTCTGTGGAGAGGGAAGTTACAGATTCCCAGAATCCTTTGTGACAGCTAGGAAGAATATAAAAGTGGATGCCATAAGGTAGACCCATCCATCCATCCATCCATCCATCCATCCATCCATCCATCCATCGCTGGTACATATTGGTAAGTAAATTGATCCAGGGAGGAATCATTAGATTGGATATGATGGTGAACCTGGAGAAAGTATCCTATTTTGTAGCTGCGTATTGTAAGCCTGCATAGTTACATCAATACCACATTGGTTCTGTTCTCATGACACACTTAACTGAAGCATTGGAGATGACAGGATTTTCACCCTAGTCCTGCTATTTCACAAAGCCATGGGATTTCCTGAAATTCAGGCCTGGTTCATTTGGCCATTGCTTTGTTTTGCTTTTGCACATGGCATGTGTGAAGACACTGATGTTTATAAACCACAGACTGAACTGGTTGGACCAATCATAACCCATGATAAGGCAGTTTCCCAGGAAATAGACAACTGCCAACATATGTGCTGTTTTTGGCACAAGCCCCCATCCAAATGATTGATGCTGATTTCCAATAAAGAACCACAGGAAGAAGGTGAAGCATTCAAATCCCAAACTCCAAAAAGTGTGCTTCGATTCATTGGTTTGATTCATACGTGGTGCAATGGTTGTTTTCTTGATTCTGGTTCATCACATTATGTGGTAGCTCATGGTTAAGGCCACAGATTGATTAGACTGATCTCTGAATCCATTGATTATAGACCAGTGGTGGTTAGACCAATGCTTTTTAATGCAATGCTGGTTCATACAGACCTGAATTGAATGCTAGGGTTGTGGGGAAGAAATTCATTTTTAAAGCTTCAGAATCAGATAAAAAGTTGATTTCTATAGAAAAGTACATGCATGGTTTTCATTATCATTATCACCATCTGATAATGGCTGCACTTAGGAGTAATCTGGAACTAGGACATGAACTAAATTGACTTAATTGGATTTAAACATTAATTTTATTTATTTATTTATTTATATTTCAAATTTCTGTCATCACCCATCTCCCCAAAGGGGGACTCTGGGCAGTTTCCAGCACAATAAACAACAAAACCATAAAACATAGATTGCAATACAAAATATCATTATAAATAGATAAATATTCGACCCTTGTGGCAAAAAGTTCTCATTCAATGGGGAGGGCACTATGGCACCAACCACCCCCAGGAAGAGCTATTGCCCTTCCCATCCCAAGCAAGGTATATTAATAATAATAATAATAATTGCATTACTTATTGATTAATAATATTAATTGTATTAATTAATAATAATTGTATATTATTAATTAAATGCAGTGGATACCATTACTTCAAGTGCATATAATTCTTTCTCTCTTCTGCACATTAACCGGTACAGTTGTATTACAACTTAACCCACTAGTTTTGTAAAATTAGAAGGTCTATAATCTGGATCTCCTCGGCTAGAAAAGCAGGACCATGGACAGCTCACGGGGCACTTTCACACCTTAACCTGTAAGCAACAACTTTTCTAAAACAACATCACTTCTACAGTGATCCTTGAAACTTGCGAATCTTTCTTTGCCGCATGATCTTCTTTTCCCCAAGATAAAACTTGCACATGGAGACAATCAGGGGAAGAAGGAAACTAGGAATGTTTTAAACGAGTGAAGTTGAAACGTCTGGGTTGTTTGGGGATTGGGAACCCAATCCCCAAACAGAAAAGTTATTGATTTATTTATTTCTATTATTGCATTTGTTCTTGCTTTAATGTTTTTTACTTATGCACCACCCAGAGTTGTTGGAAGTTGGGTGGCATATAAATTTAATAAAATAAATAAATATGACACTGCTGAAAAAAACAAAAAAAACAAAGCCAGCCATGAAAATGGGCAACCTGAACACCTCTCTCTCTCTCTCTCTCCTACAAAGTGGCTGCAGACACAACTTGCAAGGAAAAACCAGTGACTGCAGAAAGCTTCACTCTGTCCCTCCCACTGTTGTCTTTTTCCTCCAATTCCTTACTTCAAGGAGCTTTTTCTAGGGAAAGTAATAATTCCATAGCTGACAACCTTGGCATTGGGATAGTCTGGAGATAGGGTTGTAGGATATAGAAATAAATAAATAAACCTACCTACCTACCTACCTACCCTGGGTGTGTTCACACAGTATGTTTAGTCAAGCCAGGACTTGTTAGGTGTTTGTTGTGGTTTAATGTGTTGTATGAACCCAGTTTGGTTAATTAAAGGTTCAATCTATTGTGTATACATATCCAGTGAATGAGTTAATTTAGTAAACAGATTGTATTGTGGCTGTGAATACATGATCTTGTGGTCTGTGAACACAGTTTTCAACCTGTAAGACATCCTGATGTTTTGCAAGAAATGAAAAGATCAGACCAGATTTTTCAGAATCCTATCACTCCCCAGTACTTACACCAGCTCACGTGTGGGGATGAAGAAGGGCAGTGGGGAAGAAAAGAAGGCAAATAGCACACGTGAAATCACTGGAGGTCTTCTCTGGTCTGGATGGACCCTTCACCAAATTAGGTGTTTTTCCCCACCTCAGCAGCATTCTTCTGAAAGCGTACAGAAAGATAATAAATGTTTACTCCTCTCAGCAGCTGAAGCAAAAATTTAGCCCAAGAGACAGGCTTAACTTAGCATCTAATATATTTGAGCAATTACAAGACAAAACCAAACTGCATCATTTCCCCCCATGACTACCCCACATTTTTACCTGGCAGGCAAGCTGCTCATCTTTGTACATAATATCTGCAATATCTCAGAGCAATGGTACAAAATATGCCATGGCTGCTCCTCACCTCTGTTGGTACCCTTCTCTGGAAGAGCTGGAGAATTGGAAAGCCACTTTGCTAGTGGGAGTCTTCAAACCTGCCATGAAATCCATACATCACATATTACATTATATAAAATGCATGTATGTTCTGCTCCTTGGAGCTCATTCCTTCTGACACTTGCTAATGAAGCACGACCACACATTATGGATTGGGTCACTCTAAAGATGTGTCTCCCTGCATTTTGTAAGATGGGACAACTGGAAAAAAAGTTTAGCATCCTATTAATGGAACCATTGTTTCACTGGAATTAAAAAACGTCTCTCTCTCTATAGAAAATTAAAACAGGGCTGTAAAAAGGGGAATGGATTTGCCATCCTAATCTCAGCATTATATGACTTTCATACAGTAATCCTGTGCACCAGGGTGGCCATGACAGAGGCGATCTCCAATGCTTTGTATGTAATTGTGGATCATTATTTAGCATTTTTAATGCATTATCATGGCTGGCTGATCTTGCTAACTCCAAAAAACATAATTACAGTCACACCTAATTAATACTCGTAGGGGAAACAACTAGGAAATCCCAGTGCTGAACGTTAAACTGGAAAGTTAAAAAAAAATAGAATACAATAGAATAAAAATAATAGAACAGAAAGTTTTAAAAAACAGAATTTTTGTTTAAATGCGGAAATGGTGAAATTGACTTATCAGGGATAAGACAAGAACTTTTATAAAAGACTGGAAACCTCTTATGGACTTTTGGCTGAAAATGGAAAAAAATGAATTGGTGATTGATGGATTTACTGCTTAAAAGGTGTTGGATATGGGAAGAAAAGAACCATGTTGTCACTCTGAAGAGGGAGGAGAGATAATGAGTTTGTTTGTAACTGCTGTAAAGAAGGTTCTTTGTACATCTTTTCTTTTCTTTTCTTTTCTTCTACCTGTACTCTTTTCTTATTCTTTTATCTTTTATCTCTCTTTTTTCTTAATTTCACTCTATATAATTTCATGTTTACCTTTTAACTTATATGAAATTTTTAAATAAAATTATGTTAAAAGAAGAAGAGAGGAGTACCAGATTGCAGTCTTCCTTCACTGACAAAGCTGTGACAGCCGTCCTGGTGAAAGATGTACACCATGCCATTGGGTTCTTTTATACTAGCCGTTTTCAGCAATGGCAAAAGAATGCAGCTGTTTAACAGAAATGAGTGGCTAATTTGTCCCCATTAGCTCATATCTGAAGACTCCCCTCATTCTCTCTTGTTGTCCTCCTCCATTTCCCCTGGATTTTTCCAATCCCTCCATTCCTTATCCCTTCCTCCTGCATCATTTCTCTTTTTCTGAGTCTTATCTGTGTTCTTCCAATTTCTCTCCTTCACTCTCTCCATTCACTAGGAAAAAGAAAATGCCACTACAGCATCAACCACTGGCCATGAGATAAAGTAGTGTGTCTCATTTTGCTTGAAGCATTCTCAGTTATGAATTTAGAGCACCTAACCCAGAGGAAGCATTAGTAGAAATTCCAATGGTAGATTAGGAAAATAGCTCAGAGTATTTTGCACATCTCAGAATTTTACTCCAGGTGAAACTTCAATAAATGTGAAGGCTTTCTCCAAGACAATTGATAGGAAGATACCTTTTGCTCACAATGATTGCTTTAAAAAGAAACAGGAGCTGTTTCAAATGCCTTGACCTTCAGAACAATTGCTGGTATCATAAACTCTGATATAAAAAGCCAGTGTGGTGTAATAGTCAAGCTTTTGGACTGGGACTAAAGAGACGCCTATTAAGTGCCCATTGAACTATGGAGCTCACTCAATGACCTTTGGCCAGGTCGCTATTTCTCAACTCAACCTATCTGGAAGGTTTCATTGTTGTATAAGTAAAATGAGGGGTGATTCAGATGTTCATCATCTTGAGCTCCAAGAAGAAAAGTGGAATGTCAAGGAGAGAGAGAGACGGTAGATGAGAGACGATAGACGACAGATAGAGATGACAGAGATAGATGGAGATGAAGATGGAGGAGAGAGAGAGAGAGATGGCTGAAGCCATGAAACGATTGGTCAGATGTTAGCTTTTTGCTTCCTCCACCACACTGTGTCCTGTCCTTAAGAAAGACGTATAAGCAATTCTAGTTGAGTCCCTCAGTCCCAAACAGTACAGCATCATGTAACATATGGATTCAGTTGGCCCTAAAGGGCTGGTCAGGTGCCTCTTCTGGATCTACTGTTCTCCTGATCAGGAAACTGTCAAATCCAGGACAAGAGCAGCAGCACCCACTACCTTGAGACACTAGAGTAGGCTCTGAAACACCATGAAAAGAAAGTTAAGAAAATGATTTGGAAAGGGGGGGACTTCTTTTTACAGGGGAAGAAAAAGTTGAAGAAATTGGGAAATGGCTGCTTCTGTATCAAAGTCCATATTGCATTTTTTATTGTGAGGACAGCGGGACATATTATATAAATTTATTTAATAAATAAATAAATCCTAGCACATCCAGAGAGAGCAGAATTGGTTTGATTCACACAACACACGAAACCATCAGCTACATTCAGCAAACCACAGTGAGTGGGCTGGGCTCACGTACTACCCTGAGTCCAAACCAAACCACCTTACGGCTTAGTGTGATGTCTGCACCTAAAGATCTATCTGTGGTTACTTCAATAAACCATGGTAAAGCCATTATTAACTGAGATGTGGGGGTCAAGGTACTGATCCCTGCAGTTCACGACTCTCTTCATTGAAATCACCAACCCGATATTCTCTGAATCTGCTGCACTGCAGCATCCAGTGCCCTGTTTGCTAAGTGGCCCTGTTGGGTGAGGATTATGGAGGTGATTAGCCAACACCTTTGAAGGTTGTCATTTTGTCAAAGGCAAGTTTTCATTGAAAAGTGTGCAATGTCCAGACAGACCATCTTTCCTAGCCCCCCCCCCCCACTTCCTGAAGATGCTGGGACTAGGCTAGTGGAAGTCTTCTAGCAATGCAGTAACGTTGTGCATCCAGATTTAACCTCCCCCACCCACCCACCCACCCCAAAAAGCAAAAGTGGATAATGTAAGTTGAAATATGTACATTCCAGTGAAACATTAAAACAAGAAACAGTATTTTCTACCTTGCCAAGCAGGGACCTCACTCGATCCTGCTATCAGCAAGTCTTTTATCTGGAGGTTCCAAGGCTTTCACACCATGGCTCTTCTCCCCATCAGCTTTTCTTCTTCCTACTTCAGTATCCTAAGATCCCACCACTGACGGGAGCAGAGCCATAGTTCAGGGGCAGAGCACTGGACTAAAATAACTTCCCTGCCCCCATTATGCATTGTAGATGAGGATGTTGGTGGACAGCCTGCTAAGCAGATGTACTGTGGGGGAATGAGGGGTGGTCTCCCACAGATTCTGTTTTTTTTAAATCTTTTTAAGAGTATACTGTTTTAATCACTTCTGTTGTTATTGTTGTTGGTTTGTATCGGGATTAGTTGGTTTGTTTTTGTATTTTCAACTTCATAAGCCACTCAGAATCACAGAAGTGAGATGGGTGGCTATATACATTTAACCAATAAATAGATAGAACGGTATATCCACCAACAGTTGCAAAAAAATAATGATGCAGAAATGTGAAAAGCAGATAGATTGCGAACTAAGAGACCGGAGAGAGAAATCCAGTTATGCTCATAGGTGACATTCCATCCTGACTTCACTGGCTGACACACACCAGGAAGGAGAGAAAAACCCATTTCTGTCAAATTAATAACAATCCCGTTGGCTGTTGATTTCATTAATAAGCACAGACACAGATATAGGCTTGGAGAAGGGCCGCGTTTGCTACATCAGTTGCCCTTCTAATTGCTCTGTACTTGCCGTGGCGGCAGGCCCATCAACCAAATTAGCATTGATTCATCGCTCCTTCCCAATCGATTTCATTGACCCAGACTTCAGGAAGACGAATTCATGCCTGCACCTTCGCAAGTGGACTGCAGTTCCTGTGTTTTAGCAGTTGCGTGCAAATCCCTCCTCTTGTCGGCAACTCAGAAAAGATGCAAAAAGGGAGAGTGGATGATGCCATAGAAACTAGGAGGGGTCTTCCCCGAGCTGCCATCTTACTCGGTGGCCTTGAAAAAAACTGGGTTTCCATAAGGATGTTTGTGGCATCAGCTCTTCTGGAGTTTGAGGTCTTACTGTATCAGTTAGCCGTTATTTTTCTGAAGGGACATTTCCAAACTTCTAGAAGCCAAGAAGGAAGATGATAATTCCTGCTCTTTTTCCTTTACAAATATAAACAACAACAACAAATATTAATTCTTCCCCTTTGACAGTGGTTTATGATCTGGTTCACACCTTGCACTAAATCATGTTTTCTTTAACCACAGTTTATTAAATAAGCCAAGATGGCAAGAGAACCATAAGACATAAGCTGTGCTTTATTTATAGTTGCCACCACACAACACAACACACAAACCGAAACCAAGAAAAAAGCTTTTCTAGCTCCAAACTCTAGCTTGTTTGAATAATAATAATAATAATAATAATAATAATAATATCCATTATCTATTATGCATGTATGTTCTGTGAGATCCTTTAGGTCCATCTGATGTGGTGTGAGAGAGATTTCAGAGTTTGGGCCATGAGTAAAACCTGTTCAGCAATACAGACACTTTAGAAAAAAAGACTATGAATCTCTCAGAACAATTTAAAAACAAAGCTGAATGGATCCATTCATCTAAACCTTTTTCAGTAGATGCTTCTCATCTGTTATTGTTTATTTTATTTTATTTTATTTTATTTATTTTCTATCCTGCCTTTATTATTTTTATAAATAACTCAAGGTGCGGCCACCATAGCTAATATTCCTTCCTCCTCCTATTTTCCCCACAACAATCCTGTGAGGTTTGTTGGGCTGAGGGGGAGTGACTGGCCCAAGGTCACCCAGCAGGCTTTTGTGCCTAAGGCGGGACTAGAACTCTCCTACCACGCCTGATTGGCTCTTGGGTTGAGAGAGAGGGACTGCCCAGGGTCACCCAGCCGGCTTTCATGCCTAAGGCGGGACTAGAACTCTCCTACCACGCCTGATTGGCTCTTGGGGTGAGAGAGAGCGACTGGCCCAAGGTCACCCAGCCGGCTTTCATGCCTAAGGCAGCACTAGAACTCACAGTCTCCTGGTTTCTAGCCTGTTGCCATAACCACTACAACTTAGCCCAAACCCTATTTTTTAAGACCCAGTCTCTTTGCAAATTAAAATGTGAATAAGTATATGAGGAAGCAGATAATCTGGTGTTCTACTTCTTGATTACAAGGATTTCAAAGCTTATGCCATGTAAAGATTTAGTAGAAACTGTTAGGAGTAAAAAGCATGCAAACTCATTATTATGTGCTCAATTGTGTTTGTATCATTGGCAATGGAGATGGCAATGCTAAAAAATAAACAGGAAAAAAAGTGGAAAGAGCTACAATAGGTGAGCACAAAAGTCTTGGAAGCCTCTAAGCTGGTCAAGTAGACCTCTCAAGAACCACTACAGGAGAGATACAGGTTTCTGTTGAAGCCTTGTTACAATTTCAGTCCAGAAAAAAATAAAAATCCACTAGTAGAATATGGATATTCCCCAACTTAATGTTCCATCTGGTCTTAGCCTAGACTATTTCCTGGATGCTCATGTGAAAGGCATAAGATGGACCTAGCTCCTGCGGACCCTGCACAGGTTGGCTTCTTCTTTCTGTGTGGTTATGTCAGGTGGAAAGACTTCCACAGTTTTGCAACCAGAGTGGACTAAGGAGATAAGCTGTAGGATCCCACTGTCCAGTCTCTCCCCCCAATAACAATCCAGAGATGTCCATTGATAGGGTCAGTGGTCAACATCTCAGCATCGAAGCTTGAGAAGATGGGGGCAGGTAGGTCTATAGTTACAGAAGCTTCTTCCTGAGAAATTCATATGGTGTCCTTAGATCATGAAGTCCATGGCCTAAAGACCTCTAGTTGCACCACTGGAACTTTGGATGATTGCATAGGCCTCTTTCTAGTAGGCACTAGTGATATTTGCAGGAATGCTTGTTCTGAAAAGTGTCATTTTATACTGTTTAGTATATTTTATGCTGTGGTTTTTCCACTCCCAAAGAGAACAGGTCATGGCAGTCACTGCAGAAGGGCACCAGTGCTGTGTCCCTCAGTGCTGGCTGGTGTCACTGTGATATATAGCATTGCTCTGTCGGTATCCTTTTCCTTCACACACCTAACAAAAACACCCTATTCTATGCAGAACGATGTAAAAAGAGGAATAAATGATGTAAAATAAAAACATGTAATGCAAGTTTGCTCAGTTTTGCCTGACTGAGACAGGGTGTGGAATTCAACTTTAGACCTGAGTTTGGATTGCTGGGTTGCATCATTTAATCAACCCAAACATGGAATTTGTATGGTCCTGTAAATCCCAAAGCAAACTTCCTGTGCAATCCTATCAGTGACTGTAGAGACTGATGATTTGGTCTGAGTTCTTCTCACAAGCAGAAGAAGTAGGAAGCCTGTCTATGGACTATACCACTCCAGGCTGTGGGGGAGATCTAGATAACGATATACTACAGCATAGTAAATACATATTGCTCCCTCTGCAATGAGGTATGATCTTGCTAGACTTAAATCCTTCTCCATGTCATCCAGTTGATGTGCTTATTTGCATAACAACTTGGGTCTAGGATAGCAAGATGTACTTCATACCAGGGATGACCTTAGCACTTGATCTGCTGCTTGTGAAAACTAAGTCACAAAATCCCACCATCGTTGTATTGAAATCAAAAGGGCTGCCTGATTCACTGTCCCAGCTAGATCTTTAGAACCAGCCTACAGGCCTCTCCTAGTTTTGTTAACATGCACTTTTCTGATCTGGGGAGATTGACTTGCAGTTCCCAGCAGAAGGAGATGTGAACATATTTCTGCACCTACTTCTGTAGACAGCTGGGAGCTGTTTGCAAGATGCTTCAGTGTAAAAGTTGGTGGAGATGTGGCACTTGTTCCGGAGGTGGCAGCAATCAGCATGCTAAGGGAAAGTATGGGAGAAATGTGGCTACATCTGAAAGCAGGGACAGAAATGGTTGGTGATACCTCCCCAACGTTTGTGGACATTTATTTATTTGATTTCTATAGCCACTCATCTCAACAAGTGACCCTGCTTCCCATTAATTTGCTGATCATATCCATATACCTGCTTTGTTCCCATTTGTTAACTTTCTGGGATTGCCAGGAACATCCTATCATCAACTGTGATAACTAATGGTAGGTTCACATGTTGTACTAAGCCATGATTTGCAGTAAAAAGGTATCTTCCTAGGAATGCTGGGTTTTGCAGTTCCTCGACATTTGGATGCCACAACTGGTTAATCCCTGAAATACATCACGATAAACTGGATCTGTATGACAGTCTAATCTCAAGCCAAATAAACCACATTTTGGAGTAGCGCAGTATTAGAACTCAGTTACTGAATCCTTCACCTCCCAAGGGAACAGACTTCTGAAGGGTAGATAATGATGGATGGTCATTTTTATGACCTCCTTCTAAGGTTCCAAGAAGCATATGGATATCTTCTGTTGGAAATTGAAATGATAAGCTAAAAAATTGACTGGAGGCCATGTAGAGAGTGCCAGGGAGAGTGGAACCCATGAAGAGGGAATTCCACTCCAGGACTTCCTTCTTCTTTTTTTCAGTACCAGAGCAAGAATGTGTCTGCTGAAACACTCTGGCAACGAAGAGATTTCCTTGCTTAAGCAAGTGAAAACCCCACTGTTTGTAACAGATATAATCATTAGAGGCGGTCCAAGAATGAAGAAAAATAATGAGGTGGAAGCAAGGTGCCATTTTCCCTATCTTTGGTAGAGTTCCTTCCGTAAGAACATCTTTAAGCAGCAGAATTGCAACACTGTTGTGCATGTTTGCCTGAAAGATGGCAATGGCCATTCAGCACATTTATACACCATTCAAAAGAGGTGATAAAAAACCTAGGAAGGAAACAGAAAGACTACAACACATCCCCTCCAGCAGCCCACATTCAGATAAGCAGGGATCGGCTCCAGACAAACAATCAGGCAGAAAAAATTAATCTATCAAGGAACAACCAAGGAGGAAATTTTGCTTGTCGGAAGCTGGCAGTGAAGGTCGCAAATGGCAATCACGTGACCAGGGGGATGCTGCAACAGTGTGAGGACCCATCGTAAATCCCCCTCATTCAGTGCCAACATAACTTCAGTCACTGAACAAGTGGTCGTTCAGTGAGGATTGCCTGTAAAAACAGCAAACCTCATACTAACTTGCACGGATGATGTTACCTAGCTGTGTAATGAAGTGTCTACAAGCAAACACCCAAGCTCAGACAGCACCAGGAACTCCACAATGACCATTCAGCTATGCGAAGGTCACACATGGAAGCTGAGAGCATTTCTGCACATGGGACTGTTTCAGCCCAAAGCAGGCACCATAGAAGTCAGGGGAACCTATTTCCATGTAATGCGGTGCATAGGGTCACCACCCTGCTGACACGTTGTCAGCGCTTTCCGGGCAGGCCAAGTCCAGAAATAGAGGGGGATTCCAGGAGTAGTAAAGTACTGTGGTGATGGCTGAAAGCGAGGAGGAACTGGGGGGCCTTATGATGAAGGTGAAAGAAGAAAGTGCCAAAGCTGGCTTGCAACTAAACCTCAAAAAAACCAGGATTATGGCAACCAGCTTGATTGATAACTGGCAAATAGAGGGAGAAAATGTAGAAGCAGTGAAAGACTTTGTATTCCTAGGTGCGAAGATTACTGCAGATGCTGACTGCAGTCAGGAAATCAGAAGACGCTTAATCCTTGGGAGAAGAGCAATGACAAATCTCGATAAAATAGTTAAGAGCAGAGACATCACACCGACAACAAAGGCCCGCATAGTTAAAGCAATGGTGTTCCCCGTAGTAACATATGGCTGCGAGAGCTGGACCATAAGGAAAGCTGAGCGAAGGAAGATCGATGCTTTTGAACTGTGGTGTTGGAGGAAAATTCTGAGAGTGCCTTGGACTGCAAGAAGATCCAACCAGTCCATCCTCCAGGAAATCAAGCCAGACTGCTCACTTGAGGGAACGATATTAAAGGCAAAACTGAAATACTTTGGCCACACAATGAGAAGACAGGACAGCCTGGAGAAGATGCTGATGCTAGGGAGAGCGGAAGGCAAAAGGAAGAGGGGCCGACCAAGGGCAAGGTGGATGGATGATATTCTAGAGGTGATGGACTCGTCCCTGGGGGAGCTGGGGGTGTCGACGACCGACAGGAAGCTCTGGCGTGGGCTAGTCCATGAAGTCATGAAGAGTCGGAAGCGACTAAACGAATAAACAACAACAAAGTACTGTAGTAAAGTAACAGCCTCTGGAAAGCCTCCCTAGCTTTCTTGCTGTCCCATCTTGTACAACAAAATCAAGGTGGGATTATTTTGAGTTTCTTTCTCACACTTCCCTCTCACCCAGATCTATGTAATCTCTTTTCTAAGTCCCTCCTTAATGGCTTGCTCCTTTCTTCCTTATCCCCAAGGTCAGCTCCACATTCCTCCACACATGCAAAGCCCTGTTTTGTGCCGCTTCAGAGGGCAAGTGTGTGCATTGCCCTGCTACGCTTCAAAATGCCCCTGATGAAGCTTGGGCCCCAACCCTGATCTCCTCTCGGAGTCGCTTGCTGCTGTACCCACATTGCCAAAGGAAAACATCAGGGCCGAATATCAAGTCTGTATAATATCTACAAAGCAAAGATGACTCCTAGGAGCGAATCCACTGCTATCTGTTTGTCATTCTGTGGTGGGACATGTTCTCTGGCTGTGGTGACAGAAAAAAAAAAGAAATCAAATTTAGGCAGGTAAGAATATATATCCATTACTACAATACTTCCTTACTCCTGGAATCCGTCTCTGTTTCTTGACCCAGCCCAACTTGAAAGGGCTGACGACTTGTCAGCTGGACAGTGATCCTATGTACCATGTTCAGGTTCCCCTGAATTCTAGGATGCCTACTTTTGATTGAAACTGTCCCATGTCTAGAAATGCGCTCAGCTTACACAGAGGAATATCTAGGGAAAACACAGAGGACTGTTTCCTCTATGGAAAACATAGGGGAACTTTTTTGACAAAACAGGGATGTTGTTTGCAACGGTGGTCTTCAGCTCAAATCAGCTGGAGATCTCTAGTTTAATCTGCAGATTCCAGACAGCAAGTTTGGTGTCTTGGTTAAGGTGCCGAACTAGAAACCAGGACACCATGGTTTCTAGTCCTCCCTTCTTAGGCATAAAAGCCATTGGGGTGACTTTGGGTCAGTCTCTCCCTCTCAGAACAACCTACCTCACAGGGTTGTTGCTATGTTTGCCACCTTGAGTTGTACAAAATAAAGGTGGCATATCAATCTAATAATAAGTAATAAAATTCCCATAGTGAAAAAAACAGGATAGGAAGAGTATTGAAACTTTTGAACTTTGGTGTTGGAGAAAACTCCTAAGAATAGCATGGAGAGCCAAGAAAACAAACAGATGGATCACTGAACAAATCAACCCAAAGTTCTTCCTTGAGGCACAAATGATCCTACTTCAGACACATTATGCAAAGACCCAGCTGTCTGGAGGAGGCTCTAATGCCGGGAAAGGTGGAAGGAAGAAGAAGAAGAGGACAACCAGCAGCAAGGTGGATGTATTCTGGTTCAGTGGTGATGAGTGCACCATTGGAAGAGTTGAAGGACCAGGTTAGGGACAGATCATCAAGGAGAAAATCTATCTTTGTGGTTGCAAAGAATCAGCACCAACTTGATGCCACATCATCAATCAAAAAATTATATAAACTGATAGAATCCAGATATCAACATTTAACACCTGGCCATATCCTTCAAACCATAGCAAAGGCCAATTAGCTTCCATCCTTCTCTCTCTCTCCTTCTCTCTCTCTCTCTGCAAAAAGCTAGGTGGGCTTCTCCTTCATAACGAGTGACCTACTGAATCAACAATACAACTTAATAATGAAAATGTTTCCTCCAGCATTGAATTAAGCATTATTAATCCGTAATGGTGAGGATCACTGATTAAGAGGAAGGCAGTTACCATTAAACTGGGTGAGGCAGAGGTGATTAAGAGAGAGTTTGACAGGGTGAGCTGGCATCTGCTAAGGCTGGGCACTGGGGAAGGGAGGGAAGGGATGGCTGGGGTGGTGTGCTGAAATGCCTCTTTCAAACACTGGTGCTTTTCAGGCTGGAATCAGCTTGGAGGAAGAAAACACACAGTCTATGATCTTAGCAGTCATCTTCCTTCTCCCAAACTGATTGCCTTTTCTTGGGGACTGTCTTTTAGAAACATGGCTTACAAGATGCTAGAATTGCCGTTCCTCAGGACTGACCCTCACCTTCCCCATCATATACATGCCTGCAATTCACATATTCCTCTACATTCTATTGCACGTGTGTGTCCATTTTAATATTCTGTACATCATAACTAGAAATCCTGCACCTGGCAAAGTCTATGTGAAGCAGTTGCTGCATTGTTGTAGGGTAATTATGTTTTGCTAGCATCTTTTTAACGAACAGAACCAGCTAACATAGCGAAGGAACTTGTCTCCAGTATCCAGAAACTAGAAACATTTCTCTTATTTCAGCCAAAGTTGACTTTCTTTTTGACTTTCGCCCCATCCACCCCCCTTCATGAAACCCTAATTCACATCTAGACCAAGACCTTTGGTAATTTATTTTCTGGGGTTGCACAAAACCATACACTAACCCAAGAGGCTGGATTGTGTGACATCTTAACCCAGTTCGTTATTGCTACTGAATCATAGCATGTTTTGCAAATGCAGCCATTAGATGTGTGACTGACTCAGGAAAGGGTGTTCTGCAAAGCAGGTTAAACATCTTGTGACAGGTGTGAAGCAGGCCCCCTAGCGTGCTCTAAAACTTCTCCTGTAGGCTCACCCAAGACTTACTAGGCAGGGGGGGGAAAAAAACAGCTGATGGGGAAGTCAAATTACTTTCATTGTCCAACAGGGAAAGTCTGGTTCTAGGGGTCAGAGGGAACTCTAATCCAGATGAGATCAAAGTACCAAGCACCTCTATTTGGAATTGGGGCTGCAGAAGAACGGCCCTTCCATCTGAGGTTTCCAAAGAGACAACAGATTCATCTGGCTTCCACCTCCCCTAAGTAATTCATTTGGCCCACAGATGCCAGAGGAGCCTCTCTCCCTTGCAGGAAAGATTCTGAGCTGGGGACAGGGGGCTGATGATTACCCAGGGCAGGGGACTGGATTAGAGAGCCCAGCTGTCAGAGGGAAAAGAGAAGCAGTATCTTTTTGCTGGCACACTCTCTAACTTTCTTGTTCTCTTCCTCCATCCCTCTTTCACAGAGGACTCACGCATGTGCACGCACACACAAGCTAATAAAATAGCCAGGCGGTACAATGAAATCAGCAGACAAATGGGAAAAGGAGGCAGAAAAGTGGAGCGGGGCGGGGCGGGGGGAGCTGAAGATGGGAAAACTTAATTATTCTGCTCTATGCCAAGAGAAAACATGAGATAACTGAGAAAGAGATGCCTAGTCCCCACTCACTGCACTGAGCCAGAAGAGTTCACACACACACACACACACACACTTTTAGGAGATTACAACACAATTACAGCAAACTGGCAATCTGAGAGCTGTTGTGTGTGTTGCAGTTTCTGTCTTACCTGGAAGGAGCATCTCTGCAGGAAAACCTGCATGTAGGCTTATGATCACAGCTGTGTAGGCTTGCATGGGGTGGGGGGTGGGGGGTGGGGGTGGGGGAAGCACGTGTCCCAGACTTTCAAGGGAACTACTGTCTGTGCATCTTTCAGTAAGGTACTGATTGGGGCATCCCTAGGCAAACATGTTTTTTCAATAGGCATTTCATGCCAAAGAGGAAGAGGAAAGTGGCTGAGCAGAGATGGACAACAGGATCGAAGTGGTAGTTTTCAAACCAAGACATTCCACACTAGCCAAGCTAGAGTACAAGATGGTTCCACAGGTCCCATACAGGAATTGATGGGATTCCCTTCTTAATGGGAGCCCCCAACATATCTGAAGGCAACAGCTTAGTTTAAAACATCAACTCTATTGACCAAAGGAATGGTCAAGGGGCACAGTGGGAATAAAAGCATCCAGGGGATTGGTGCTGCTTCTCTGCTTCTGTCCACCAAAATCTGCCACTTAAGGATTAATGGTAGGGCTGGCCCTGCTTGGGGAAAGATCTACCCTTTCCTTTTCCAGAGGACTGAAAAAGAGGATCCCAGGATTGTAGGTGTATTTCTTTCTGGTTTACCTATTTTTGCCCTGAGCTAATTTTTTCCACCTAATTCTAAGATTAGCAGGAGGCTACGGATCAGGCTTGACTGGTACATTTATGGAGAGATCCTCCAATGAATAAGCCAGAGAAAACAGGGGCTTGGATAGTTCCCAATGAGTGTTGCTGACCAAGGTTCAGCATTTTTAAGACAGACAAAGGAAGGTTGCTGTTTCAGCAACCCTGTAAGGCAACATGAGGCTTCTATTTAGGCAGGTAAGCTCTGCATTCTGGTCAGCTCAACCCTCTTTGCCATGTGGATGGTGAAAAGGATGGTTGAAGAGCCCCCAGATATAAGGATAGTGGAAAGGCTGTGTCCTGTCCTCTGGCCCAGAAGATTTTCAGGATAGAACAGATGGCCTTGCCTCACTAAAGTCTTCTACTGCATGCAAAAGTCCATGACACTTCCTACAATGCTGATAACAGCTGCTGTGTGCATGAAAAAAAAATGTAGGGTGCTGTGTCTAAAATGTCATAGTACACTAATGCACTTTTGTATGATTCAGTTGAAATAGCCCAAGTTATTAAGGAAGCATGCATCTATGTGTTAAGCACAAGTAGAAAGAGAGAAAAAGAAAGCTGGACATGATTTGCCCTTCTACAATTAATCTGGAGTGCAGACAGTACTAATCAGGTTTCATTGAACTAAGACTGGACTGTTTGATCTGATTTAGTGGCTGGGTTTAGAAAGTTCCCAACCCCATTTTAGTCTGGTCTAGTGTGTTGCATGAAGTCAGCCTTATAATTTGAAGAAGGTACAAGAAAGATTTCAGGTTCCTTGAGGGCTGTTAGACAAATAATGCTCAGTGGCTAATGACATCTTTTATACGTTGCTTTGACATTCTCTTGCTGTTGGATTATCAGAAAAGGGCCTCTCCAAAGCAGCGAATGGACTGCATTCACACGATATCCCTACTCAGAGTTAACTTAACCATGATTTCCTCACCAGGGCTGTGCAAAGTTCAAAGGTGGAGATTGGATTCAAAGGCAGTTTGGACAAATCTCAAAACTGATTTTCCAAATTGGAAAATTGGACAGTTCAGATCCTGCAAAGTGAACACCTTTAAAATGATCTGATAACTAGAAGAGCATTTGCACATGCTTAAAAGCCCATTTTTTCAAATCCATTTGAGAAATTGAACCAACCAGATGCAATGCTTTGAATCAAAACAGTTTTCCTAGTTGTTTTTAATAGGTGAATCAGGTCAAATCAACAATCCAGTTTGGTGACTCAAAGATGAATGGAGCTGATCTGCATTTCCCTGAAATTCAATTAATTAATTAATTGAGTTTGTTTAATACCATGTTGGACTGAATGAGATTGGGTCAGCCGAGGTCCAGTGAGTCACTGAACTTGAGCATTCACTGGGAAGGCACCTTAACCCCAAGAAACTTATTATTTGTACTTTGTACAGAATACACAAAATCAGAATCTATGGCCCTCTGCCTGGATGTTTTTTCTTTTCTTTTCCTTTCCTTTCCTTTCCTTTTCCAGATTAAGAAGGTGTAACTGAGAAATTACTACAGCAGGTCGCAGTGTTTACCAACCATGGATGAACTAAGAGAGCTAAGCAGGATCAGACCTGGTTAGTACTCAAGTGGAAGACTACTAGGAGATCCAAGACTGTTATGGACTTGACTGGGAGTTAAAAAATTTCTTGGAAGAAGGCAGTGGCAAATTACCTTCCTGCTGCTGCTATGAAAACTACCCAGACATGTCCATATCCCCACTAGCAGCACTAAATTTGACTCAAAGGAAATTTTGCTTTAACTGACAAATGCATTATCAGAACAATCCTCCCACACACAAAAGCTGGAAGTCACCCCATCCAATATTGAAATTCCTTTTCTTCATAGATCGATACTGTTAGGATTCATCAAGCCACCCAAGTGATCCTCAACACAAGTCCTTCCCTACATCTACCCCCTCTCCTGACATACACACACAAAGTTATCCTGGAAATGTGGTTCAGCATTAGGGATTTACTCTGATGATCCCCATAATCCTCAGCCTTGATTACCAAGCCTCCAAATCCTATTAGCATTTTTGATGTTATATTAATCCCATTTTCATGATCTCATCATTATTGGGGTTTACCTTTGAATTCCCAGCTCCATTCTTTGGAGAGTGATTTGAATGATAGGTTGTTACATCCCACTCCCCCAAGCTTGAGGAACCAGAACAACTTCTAAGGGGTCTTATTCACTGGCAGCATTCCAAAGGGTGATGATTTAGATATGCTGACTATAATTCTTCCATGCCCAGAAACTTTCTTACATAGACATGGTAGGAGGAGAGCCTTGTTAATCTGCAGTAGCCAAAAGTCAGGAGTCCAGTAGCAGTTTTTCAGACCAACAAAGTTATGGCGTTTAATATTTGTTAGTCTTAGAAGTTGGAGGAACATTCTGAGAGTGCCTTGGACTGCAAGAAGATCAAACCAGTCCATACTGCAGGAAATAAAGCCAGACTGCTCACTTGAGGGAATATTAAAGGCAAAACTGAAATACTTTGGCCACATAATGAGAAGACAGGACACCCTGGAGAAGATCCTGATGCTAGGGAGAGTGGAGGGCAAAAGGAAGAGGGGCCAACCAAGTGCAAGGTGGATGGATGATATTCTAGAGGTGACGGACTCGTCCCTGGGGGAGCTGGGGGTGTTGACGACTGACAGGAAGCTCTGGCGTGGGCTGGTCCATGAAGTCACGAAGAGTCGGAAGCGACTGAACGAATAAACAACAAGTCTTAGAAGGTACCACCAGACTCATCATGGTTTTTTTCTTACACAGAATGCAACCATTTTTCTGGCCAGAAACAACGAACCTTAGATTTTGCTAACCAAATTTTCCTTTGCATTTCCAGGGGACATAAAAGTTCCACTTGGACAACTGATATTTCACATCAGAAGTATTACAAACTGGATGACATTTTGAGATTATACTACTGGGGAGATTGAGAGAAGCTGGACTCAATGACCCTTGAGTACAATCTGTGACTGAGGGGATGGTGGATGCCCATCTGGAAGCTGAAAAGAGAGACTGAATGCAAGAACTGGGTTCTAGAAAAAAGGCAACATATCTGGAGGGCACCGAGCAGTGGAAAATTATTGCAATATTTGTTGGCTTCAGAATTCTACCACCTTGTTCTACATAATGTGAAAATAAAGCCCTACAGAATCCTGGGAAAGAGCCATTCCACCACCCTTTGTTTTCCAGATGAAATATACCTCCAGCGCTCAGGGTTGCTGTGTTCTGACTCTGAAATGACACGGGGAGAAACCTGGCATTTGAGCTATATCTCCTAAACACTGACATTTTGAGATTTGTTATTATTAAGTGAATAATGACCCAAATTAATAATCACAGTATTAATGTGATTTGAGCAAGTTTTGCCTCGTAAGGCACCCTGTGCTTTCATTTTAGAAGCGGGGGTTCTTTCATCTCTGCTTTTCTGTGACCTGCATCACATGCATTTCTAAGAATGGGCTAAATGCTAAGGCAGATGAAGAGCCTTTTGCTACATGGATTGTGCTCAATGGCAAGAACAGAAGCAGCTCTACTCCAGCCCTATTTAATTGGCCACACTCAAAACCCACTTGCCTCCAGTTCACCAGGTGAGTGCTTTTCCTTCAATTAACTAATTCACAATTAACTAATTTACAGTTAACTAAAAGCTGTTTTCTTGGCACTTTTCTCAACCTTTTCACGGGAAGGCAAAGTGCTTAAATCTCTCTCCTTTCCCTTCCCAAAAGGGAAAGAAGGAAGGACTTTTGCTGGGACCGTGAGCTGAGTTAAAACAAAACTCGCCCCTGAGCTGTGCAATTTGCTTGCAGACTGAAGTCCTGTATGATCTTTTGGGAGGTTATGGTGGGGGCAGCACCCCTAAAGGCAGGTGGGACATAAAAAGAAAAGAGGATGGAAATGGATTCTATTGAAATTGCATGGCAATTGCACCAAATCAATTAAGCACAATTAATATTACTTCCCATGCATTTAGTAATTTTCCCCTTTCCTCACTTTAGAAGCTACAGTTTGCTGAGAATTTTAGAAGGGGGTCTAGACTGCTTAACAGGTCTCTCCAAAAAGGTTGACATGGCCTCATGCTGTTCACCACGCCATGGTTTGCCCCAACATCCCTGTGCAGATTTCTGCTATGACTTCACTATTTATGGTATCATCCATGACCTCCATTTCTGCACATTAGTGGTGGATTTGCTTTTAGCTTCTTGAGATGACTTAAAGTCAAGCAGGTTCAGATAGCAGCTTGGGAGTCTAGGAAGAAAACTGTGTCCTGTTGCACGCCACGCTTACGCTGAGACAGACATCTCTATCTTTAGTAGACTATAAATGTATTCCGCAGCAAAAACAAAAATGGGTTTTTGGCACAGAGGATTATGAATATTACAAAACAAAATGTGTTGTTTTTAAGATGTTTTTATAACCCAAGTTAATTTGTCTCTCACACATCAAGACTAGGAAACGGAAGCTGTCCTAAAGCGGAAGAGAGCAGTTTGCAATTACTGTATTCCCCGCACCCTTAGAAGAGAGAGAGAGAAGAAAAGAAATATGTGTCAAAAATTTGGCAGAAAAGTACTGGGCACAATCCAGCAGGATCCTTTCTAGCAGAAAGCAGATTGATATGAATGGGGATTGTACACAAGCTTTTTAACAAAAACAAAGATGAGGAAGTACAACGGGGTAAAAGAATCACCCAGCTAGGTGGCAAGACTTAACCAACCTCACTTGATCCTGGAAAAACTAAATGGGGTTAGATCTGGTTTATATTTGGGAGATCACCAGGAGATCCCAGGGCTGCAGGCTAAACAGGGAAGATGAAAACTAAAGATCCTGGAAAAGGGCAGCAGCAAACTACACTGGTGTTGTTGCCAAGAAAACTACACTGCTCTGCCCATGAAGCTAACAGGAGATGAACTCAAAGGAGTCTTTATCTGATATTGTATTAGGCATGCTTTGGAGAAAGGACAGAGAAAACTCTACTTTTCTACCCATAAGGCAGGAGTTTGCTACGGCTTTCATACACTATCACCGAAGGAAGGACAGGGCATCAGCTCAAGGGAAGATACAGGCTGGGTTCACACAACATCCTTCACCAGATCAGAGAAAGACTGAGCTGCCTCATCTGGTAAACATTCAAGGTCTTCACCCCTTTCCCACCTCACCACTGGAGGAAGAATGTTCCGTAGGGTGGGGGCCACAGCAGAGAAGGCTCTCTTCCTGGGCCCCACCAACTGACGTTCTATCATAGACGGGGTCCATAGCATGCCTCCTCTGCCTGGCCGGGTGGAACGGATTGATGGAATGTTGTCAGGAGCAAGCCTTTATGCAAACATGCAGAACCCAGAAAATGGGTGACTTCCATCTCCTTGTTATCTGATTGCAGCTGCAGTTTGCGGTCTCTGTTCTCTCCCAGAGTCTTCAATTGCCTTGGGAAACCTGTCATAAAGGAGTCTCTCTCTGCTACAAGCAGCTGATCCCTTCTGCGTGGAGACTGATACAAAGGACAGGCTAATGTGTATGTTCCTACTTGCCCTGAAAGCTGGTGGACTGTGATGGCTTTTCATGCATTCTGAAGAAAACTTGAAGCTGTTTCAGAGAGGGAGTTCACTTTCCAGTGTTGTCCTCGACGTGTGTGAATGAGACTTTCTCCCCTAACTTCCTCCTCCTGCACTACAATTGAATGGCTAAGTAGACCTTGTATGCTTAGCCAGATCCAAACAAGCTACTTTATAGCTTAGCATGGATAGTGGCTTAATCAACAAAGGATGGCTAGGTAGGCAAACTGTAGCTTAGCATGTTCTGGGAAGCTAGCCACTGCAAGCATTGGAAGCCAGGATCGACCTTTAGAGAAAGTGCTTTGGTGGATGTACCTTGTTAAGAAAGCGAGACAACACATCTTCTCCAATTCTTTTTTCTGCAGCTATTGAAGAGAGAGAGAAATAATCTCGGTTGGCAGATGGTGCAAATTTCAATTCATGCATTAGAGGAGAAGAGTTGGCATCTAAGGTCTTGATGCATTCTGAATAGCTGCGCAAAATAGTTACAGCTGGTGTGTCTGTGTGTGTGTGGTTTGGAAATGAATCCCATTCCTTGAAAGATTGTCTTCCCCATTCAGAACAGGTACACAATGTGCAATGAATGCTGACAGCATGTGATGAGAAGTCCACAGCTCAAATTAAAGAAACTCTCCACCCTGGAGAGAAGCTTGCTATGAGTTCTTTCAAAGCTGCCCTGGTTTGAAGAACTCTCTGGAGAGAAAATAAACTGCACTTACATTCACTTAAAATGCTTCTTTAAAAGTGAAATGTTACAGGGGAAGAGGTTCTTACCCAGGAACTTGGCTGGTGAAATCAGGGAAGTCCAACTACCTTACATTCTTCCTTCATGTCTGAAAACAGGATATTCATACAACTATCACTTCAAAGGAGAGCATCCAAAGGTAGGTCCTCTGAGAAAGGAAAAGCTGTACAAAATGACTTTGGAAGACTACATGGACATTTCAATGAAGGCCCAGTGCAATGGCTACCTTGTTGCACTCTATATGGGGCTGCCCTTGAAGCTACAGCTGGTTCAAAATGCAGCGGTGTGAGCAGTAATGGGCACGTGTTGGCATGCCCATGTGTCACCACTGCTATGTGAGCTGCATTCGTTGCCAGTTGGCTTCCAAGTGCAATTCAAGGTGCTGGTCATCACCTATAAAGATCTGCATGGCATGGGGCCTGAATATCTGAGGGACTACTTATCTCCAACTGTTTCTGCCCACCTGGTATGTTCCAGCAGACTGGTCCAGCAGATTGGTGCTCCAGGTCCCCTCCATTAAACATTGTCATCTCGTGGGACCAAGGAAATCTGCTTTCTCTGTTAACGTCCCCACCCTCTGGAAGAGCATCCCCCAGAGATAAGGATAGCACCTTCTCTCCCAGGGTTCCAGAAAGCTTTTAAAACCTGGCTTCGGTCCCAGGCCTGGGGTTAGTGCACTGTATTGGGGGGTGGGGGCTGTTTTGTTTTGTTTGATTTGTGTTGTTTTTTAGATTATTTTAGTCCAGGTTGTCTGTGTGGTTTTATGTTTTATCTGCTTTTATGGATTTTTTTTTTATTTTTTGGTTCTGTACGTCACCCAGAACCCATCAGAGCTGGGCAGCTATAATAAATTTAAATGAATAAATATCGTAGCAGGCAATTAAAATTGTTTCTTTGGTTTTCTCTGTTTCCATTTATTCTTCACTCACATGCTTACAGGCATGCCCGCAAACAGGTGGGTGGAGGAAAGACGTGACCACAGCAGTTTTACACACCATTTGATGCAGGAGGGGCTATTAGCTGGAATGCATAGAGAAAGAGAAGGACAAGGTTGCTGCAAGAACTTCTGGGTTGCACCATTCGGGCCTTGAGGCAGCCTTCCCTCTCCTGGCATGAAAGCTAAAATGCTACGTCAAAATAATTTTCTCACAAGGACTCATCTGTTTAATCATCACCATGTTAATGACTAAATCCATCAATGGATGGTCTTGTCATTAAGGATCCATTGCTGAAATGCATTACAAGTAGAAAATGAAGACTAAAGTTTCTACATAGGGAGGGATGTGCTCTACAGAACATTCAAATGCTTCCTCCTGTTCTGAGAAGAACATAAGCCTGATTCTGCTAGAGGTGTTGGTGCCCACTAGTTTGGTCAACTTAATGGTGTGTTCTGAGCTTTGAGACTTCACAAAAGGACCTGTTAAGGAGGTTTCCCTGAATTCAGCTTTCCCCCAGGACTTACACTTTCCCTTCCATGAGATACCTATTCAACTTTTCACATACTACAAATGCAGCTGATTGGCTAAGAGCTCAATCAGTTAGGGTTCTTATGATCAGGCAACTGAGACTTCTTCAAGGGAGCAATGGTCCTAAAGAAAGCATGCAGAACAGGCAATGCACCATCAGAACATGCCTAAACCTAGGGCATCTGATTAAAGTTCATTGGTGGTGGTGAGGGACTTCTAATCTTTGTTCAGCCATGGAATCAGCACAACAAGAAGCTCTTGACTGTGTACCATGAAGCTCTTCCGAAGCTGAATTATGGGGTTAAGGAGGCATCTCTTCTTGAACTCTTGTTCAGATGCTTCTGGGGCTGATCCCCATGCTTGCTCCCCTCCAGTATTTGCAGTTTGCCTTCTTGTTACAGACAAATTTCCCAACTTGCTGTTTGAAAACAGTCATTTGTCTGCAATTATTTCTCAGGTTGGGAGGGGGGGAATAGATCATCTCTTTCCCTCTGCTGCAATGCTGTACGAGGGTCTCTCTGATGCTGCATTGCTGGGGTAGAGAATGTGGGCAAGGATAGTTGGAAAGACACAGAGATTGAGAGGATGGGCACTGGGAAAATCTCTCCCCCCACATCCCTCCCAGGAAGAATCATGTCCTTTCTGCCAGAGCTATCACTCTTGGTTTATTGTGCTGGAATTCCATCTGCTCATCTTTAATCTGTCCTATGGTTTAGTTAGACTAATTGGACAGAAAACAGCTTCCAGTGTTTTCAGCCGAACAAGGAGTTCCTCATGTGGTGTCTAAGCCCATTAATGGGACAGAAAATAAATAACACGTGCATGACATTCATCCTTAGTTTCAGAATTAAAAACCTCCACTGCACAGAGGTCTCTGCAGAGCAACGAGGGACATTCTTACTCTGGGGCTGGAAAAACATCCATTCTAACCTTTTAAAATGTTCATTGTGGGTGACTGCAATTCCACGGTGAACCTGGAGAAGACCTTCTAGCATTGGTAATCTAGGCAACTTCTCTTGAAATGACACCATACCCTAGATTTGCTGTAAAAACTGGCTGGGATCCTCACTGCTTATGCTAAAGATGCATCTATGGAATCATAGATGACAAGGACCTTAAAGATCCTCTAATCCAGCGTTTTTCAACCTCAGCAACATTCAGATCTGTGAATTCAACTCCCAGAATTCCCCAGCCTATGCATATTGAAGTCCACACATCTTAAAATTGCTGAGGTTGAGAAACACTGCTCTAATCCATGGGTGGACAGCAGATGGGAATTATAACTCCCATCAGATGCATAGCTCATGATAAGGGGTTGGAGGAATGTCAAAAATGTCTGGGTGTCACCCGTTGACCTACCCTTGCCTCTCGGTGCAGAAGATATGTCCATCCAGTCTCTCCTGAAAAACTTCCAACAAAGAAGAGTCTGACACCTTCCAAAACTGTTTCTCTGCCTACAGTTTACACCATTTACAAGTCCTTCCTAACATACAGTCCATTGCAACTTGCTTCCATTTCTGCCATAAATGACTGCAAAGGTAGCAGTCCCCGAGGTTCCACGTTCCATGAGTTTCAGCCAGCATGGCCAATAGTCATGGATGACAGGGACTGCAATTCAGCGCCTGCTGGAAGGCTACAGTTTCCCCACCCTTGTCTATAACATTACAGAGGACGCAGAGCCACCCAACTCCACTTTGGGCCCATCATGTTCTGCCTGCTGGTATTGGGCTACAAAATGATTGGTTTCTTTTTTGTTTTTTTGTTTTTTTTGGGGGGGGGTTGCAAACTTTTCTTGGTGCCCACTTGGTTTTGTCACAGCTGAAACTTATTCTCGACTTCAATCTGATGAGTCGTTCAAAGAGCCTACAAACTCTTAATCAGCACTACGTGTGTGGTAGCATTCCTTCACTAGATTCATCATCACCAATTAACACTTCTAAGGAAAAAAAACAAGGACAGTGGGAGAATATGCTGACAGCCTGCCCCCTCCTCCCTAGCCTGATTGACAGGTTTGCCTCCAGAACACACTCCTACCCCTCCGACAGTCCCAGATCTGCTGCTCACACTCAACACACTTGCTTCGTCACCTCTAAACTTCCTCCCTGCTCAGCTGCCCTCACCTTGCTCAAAAGCCTGAGCAAAGCTGATTCAGCATGCTTCCCCTGCCCGATCCCTGCTACAGCAGACCTTTCTGTCACATGAACAAAACCTGAGAGTGGGAAGGAGGGGACGATGGGTAAGATGATTCTGCTGGCAGCTGGAAGAACTTCTGAAGTAGCACAAAGGAGTGATTTTTTGACTAAGCACATTTTGTCATCGACAGCTGAGTGCACTCCCCTGGCAATGACTAAGAGGGCCTTTTTCACTCTGCATCTTTAGAAGATCTTCATGGAGCTCTTCCACAGGCAGCTGGAGTTGTGCAGTCATGCCGGCATCTTCCCTAAGCACAGAGGAAAAGGGTCTGATATGCTGCAAGGTTAGAAGAAGAGAAGGGATTAAACCGGGATTTAGCTTTCTCTGCACCTCAGCATTTTTGTCCTCAGTCTTCTTGAGGTGGGCAAGAATAACAAAAGCAAAGTCTGCTGCTCACACTAGTCTTTGACTCTGATCCAGAAAAAGGATACATAAGTGACTGTGGGTAACACACCAACTATACTAGGTAGATGGTCCTTCTTCACCGGTTTGGTTAGCCTCCTTGCAAATCCAGCCACAGCATGCAAAGATAGGACATAACCCTCAGAGATCAGAAACTGCAAGAAAGCAGAAGTAAAGCAAACAACTCCAGTTTGTAACTCAAGTAATGGAGTTTAAGGAATCTGATAGACAAGGGCTGAACAGCAGCAGAAAAATTGTTTACTCTTCTTTTATGTCACAACCTTCAAAGGGTCTACTTAGTGTTAGCTGTTGTACATTAAAGGGACTATTTAGGAGTAGGAACTTAACCTGGGTTAGATCTGTAACATCTTACGAACCTTTCCTTGCAAGCAAATGTTCCCGTATTTCTCAATTCCTTGGGTTTGAATCTTCAGTTACCTGCATTCCCAGGAGTTTGCCTGCTGTTGGTTTGGGCGCTGCTTCCTTGGAGGGCTTCATTGGTTCTGCTTTGTCTTCAGACGATTCTGTCATCAGGTCCAGGGCCGCCAAGGTGTCAGCATTTCTTCTTTTTGTGGCTTCCTCTCTGGTGTCATCCCGGAGCAGCCAAGCCAATGTACTGCGATGCATCCGTGATTCAAAAGCCTGAAATATTCCGAGAGGTGGTTGTCATGAGTGCCGTTGAGCTGAAGTCATCAGCGCAATGGCACACATGACAATAGCAAGGAAATAGGTGAAGGGGCTCAAGATAAGTAGCCATCAACCCACAACGACTAACGGCCAACAAACAATAACTAAACGGATCACGGAGCACACCCAAGCCATTAGCGCCAATACATCGGAGATCGCCCAGCTGAGAGCAATCACCAGAGGAATAGAAAACCTGATGATGGGCGACCCCGGAACCCCTCACCCACCGGCAGGGCAACGTATTGGACAAAGGGGGGTGACGTGACCGCGAGTGAGGGGGCGCTGACCGGCGCGGGGTATTTAAACCCCGCACCGGCGCGCTCCTGTCACTCTCAGCTTTTTTCTTCCGACGCTGTAACTGCGCTGTGAATAAATCAGAGCCTGATCCACGAACCAGTGTCTGAGTCTTATTCAGAGGCAGGCAGCGCATGACATAAAGCTGAGAGTCATAAACTCAGCCTCGCCGAGCCCCACCGGACGACAACGAGCCGCGGGAGGAGTAGACGGCGAGAAGACCAGCAAGATGAGGCCGGAGCGGCGCGGGCAAGGAGGGCGAGCCGCGCGGCAAGAGACAGAGGAGGACCGACCAAGGCCAGAGGCACCGCGGACTCCCGGAGCCATGGACGCCCACCCCACCCGACCAGAGCCTCAGCTCCAACCCCAAGGGGAGATGGCGACGGAGGCAACCCGACCGCAGGAGGGAGCAGCACGACTTCCGAAACCAGCGGAGGACCCCGCGCCCCACATCGCACCCCAGCAACGGGCGTGGAGCGACAGCCCAACGGCGGTCAACACGGAGGAGGACGATGGAGACACCCAGCAGACGGCGGAGGAAGCGGACCCGCGGCAGAGGGAGGAGGAACCCCGCCGGCAACCCACCCCCGAGGACGCGCCAGCGGAACCGGCCCCAGCGGCGGCGCGGGCTGTGGACGAGGAGGCACGAGCTGAACTCGCGGCCATGTGGGCTCAACTGACGGAACTCCGGACCATGCTCCAGTCGCTTATGCCCCCCGCGCCACCCAACGACGTCCCCGCACAGGCCCACACCCCGAGCGAAGCACCGAACCCCCACGGGCCAGCGGAGGGTCAGCAGACGGCACAGGCGGACGACACCACAGACCGGGAAGCGAGAGGCAGGGCCGCGCAAAACGCCCGGGCCCCAAAGGACTTCCCCATCTTCTTCGATGGGACCCCCACGAAACTCTCGTTCTTTGTCACGAACGCTAGGGAGTTCATGGGGAGGCACGGACACTCCTACGACTCCGAGGCCGACAAGATCGCCGCCGTGGCGATCAAACTCCAAGACAGGGCGGCGGACTGGTACGTCCAACTGTACGAGTCCAGCTCCCCCGCCCTCGCCACCTTCCCTGCTTTCATCAATGAGATGAAAAACTACTTCGAAGACCCCCTAGCCAAAGTAAGGGCGAAAAGCGCACTCCAAAGACTTAAACAGGGCACACGCACGGTCCCTGACTACGCCCTGGAGTTCAAAGCCCTCGCGGGGAAGGTCAGCGACTGGTCCGAGACCACCCTGCTGGAAATGTTCAAAAGGGGGCTCAACCACGACGTTCTCCAATGGGCCCTCTACCGCGACGACCCAGAAACGCTACACGGGTGGATCCACCTTGCGGGGAAAGCCGAACACGCACACCGCACCTTCCTCATGACAACCACGGAAGACACAAACTATGCCGGAAAAAAGGTACCCGCACCACACGTGGGGATGGCCGGCCCCATATACCCAAAAAAGAAATTCAACCGGGAGCCCTGCGGGAGGTGTGGCAAATTAGGGCACAAGACGGTGGATTGCTTCGCCAACCGACCGCCGACCAGCGCGCCCAAACCCACCCCGAAAATTAGCCCCAAACCACTCAACCTGGGGCCGCCCCCTCACCGCTGAATGACCGTGGCCACAGCGACACCAGAGGAAGGCTGGGACGCTTACTGGGGGGAAGAGGATAACGCAGACCCCGAACAGCCGGCGGGAAAAGCTCCCCGCCTGCCCTGAAACGCGTGGCGAGGCAGGCGGTGGGACAGCAGCGCGGACCACCTCGATGGAACGACGAAAGCCCCGTAATAATGGCAGCAATCAAACTTTCTGCCGGCAATGGAGCCACCACGGCCGCGGCACTAGTGGACTCGGGGTGCTCAAAAAACCTCATCCACCCCGACCTAGTCGCCAAACTCGACCTCCGCTGCTTCCCCCTCCCCACGCCGCTGGCATTCCACCAGCTGGATGGCTCCACAGCGGGAGGGAAACCAGCCACGCTACAAACCGAGCCGGTCACCCTGCAAATGGGCACGCACACCGAGCGCACATCGTTCGTCGTCACGCACATCGGACGGCCCATTGCAGTCCTGGGGATGCCATGGCTCGCGACAAACAACCCGCGGATCAACTGGGAGACCCGCACCTTCACATTCGGCGACGGCGAGTATCGAGCACCAGTTCCAGCGGGCAGAACCAACCCCACTGTAGGACGAGCGGAGGCGACCACACAAGACAACGCCGCTACCACCGCAGACCTACCGGAACAATACGCCGACTTCTCCGAGGTCTTCGGAGAGGCAGAAGCTGACCAACTACCCCCCCACCGCAAGACGGATTGCCGGATCGACCTACTGCCCGACGTCCCCTTACCTAGACCAAAGATCTACTCGATGACCCCGAAGGAGATGGCAACCCTCCGGGAGTTCATTGATAAAAACCTTGACAGGGGATTCATAGAGCCAGCATGCTCACCGGTCGGAGCCCCCGTCTTATTCCGGGAGAAGAAAGATGGCACCCTACGGCTCTGCACCGACTACCGGGGCCTAAACGCGGCTTCCCTGTCCAACAAATACCCCTTACCCCTGGTGAAGGACATGCTCGCCCACCTGTCCACGGGCAAAGTCTTTTCCAAACTGGACCTTCGCGAGGCGTACTATCGCATCAGAATCAGGGAAGGGGACGAATGGAAGACGGCGTTCAACTGCCCCCTAGGCACCTTCCAGTACAAAGTACTGCCCTTCGGACTCGCGGGGGCCCCTGGGGTGTTCATGCAGCTCATCAATGAGGTACTGCATGAACATCTGTTCAAAGGGGTCCTGGTCTACATCGACGACATCCTCATTTACACAAAAACGCACGAGGAACATGTGACCCTAGTCAGGCAAGTCCTCGACAAGCTCAGAAGGGCGCAGCTCTATGCCAAGCCTACAAAGTGTGAGTTTCACAAAGAGCGCCTAGACTACCTGGGGTACCGAATCTCCGGGGACGGCATCGAAATGGACCCCGCAAAAGTCGAAGCGGTGCTAAACCGGGAGCGCCCCCGCAACAGACGCCAACTACAGAGCTTCCTCGGATTCGCGAATTTTTACAGGTCATTCGCCCGGGGGTTCGCAGAGATAGCCCTCCCCCTAACGGACCTCCTCAAAACCAAAGGGGTGGGGGACACCCGACGCGCCAAGAACCCAGGCACAGTGCTGAATTGGACTCCCGCGTGCCAGACCGCATTCAACAAGCTGAAAGCGCTGTTCACTACGGAGCCAATCCTCGCGCACCCGGACCCAGAACGGCCATTCGTGGTCCAAGCCGACGCCTCAGACTTCTCCCTGGGAGCCATCCTGCTACAGAAAGACCCCACGGGACTCCTGAAACCATGCGCCTACCTGTCAAGGAAGTTCTCCGAGACAGAAAGGCGATGGCACGTCTGGGAGAAAGAAGCCTTCGCGGTGAAATCAGCGCTAGAGACATGGCGACACCTACTCGAGGGAGCCACCCAGCCATTCGAGGTCTGGACTGACCACCGGAACCTCGAGGCCCTACGAACGCCTAGACGCCTTAGCCCAAAACAGGTCCGATGGGCCCAATTCTTCAGCCGCTTTAATTTCCAGCTGAAGTTCATGCCGGGCAAAAAGAACTTCCTGGCCGACGCCCTCTCCCGACTGCCCCAAGACGAAGAGCCCGCCCCAGACACCATTGGGACGGTCCTATCCGCCTCGCAACTGGGGATGGCCGTGACCACCCGAAGCGGCGCGCGGAGGCAGCTCGACTCTACGGCGCAGCCGACGGCGGGACAACCGGCGACCGGAAGAAGCCAACCGCAACTACCAGGGGGAATGCGCACGGACCTCGCCGCCGCCCTCAAAACCGACCCCTGGTTCCTGGCAAACCCCAACAAGGTAACGATGGCACAGGACCTGGCATGGGGGGAAGGCAGAATCTACGTCCCGGACTCGCAACGCCAGGCGATCTTGCATAGGTCACACGACGCCAAACAAGCGGGACACTTTGGGTTCCTCAAGACCCTACACCTAACACGGCGTCAATTCTGGTGGCCCGCGCTCAGGCGAGACGTAAAAGCCTACGTGGCGTCCTGCCCAACGTGCGCTAGGGCCAAACGGGCACCAGGCAAACCCGCGGGGCTATTACAACGGGTGGCAGAACCCTCCCGCCCATGGGAGGAAATCTCTATGGATTTTATAGTGGACCTCCCACCCAGCCAGAAGAAAACAGCCATTTGGGTGGTGAAGGACTACTTCTCAAAGCAGGCCCACTTCATCCCCTGCGCGTCGGTCCCATCCTCACAACAGCTAGCCAAACTCTTCCTCATCCACGTGTACAGGCTACACGGATGTCCCGCACGTGTGGTGACCGACAGGGGCACACAGTTCACCTCCAAATTCTGGCGGGCCTTCCTAAAGCTGACGGGGACCCAACAGGCCCTATCTACGGCTTGGCACCCCCAGACGGACGGAGCCACAGAGGTTCTTAATGCCACCTTAAGAGCAATTCATACGATCATATACTAACTACCACCAAGACGACTGGGCTGAACTGCTCCCGTTCGCCGAAGTCGCATACAACAACGCCGTCCACACGAGCACGGGGAAAACTCCGTTTGAAGTAGTCTCGGGGCGCGACTTCGTCCCCATACCGGAGCTACCTCAACCCCCGGAACCCCAGGTGGACGCTAGCGACTGGGGACGGAAGATCGCGGAAGCATGGCCAGTAATCACGGCGGCGCTGAAGGATGCACAGGCAGCCTACAAAGAGCAGGCCGACAAGCACCGGCGCCAACAACTGACGTTCCAAGCGGGGGATATGGCCTACCTATCCACCAAGTTCCTAAAGTCAACCCAACCCTCGAAAAAACTGGGGCCTAAGTACATCGGGCCGTTCCGAGTCACGCAAATAGTGAACCCGGTAGCAATACGCTTGGACCTGCCACACAACCTACGGAGACTCCACCCGGTGTTCCACACCAGACTCCTGAAACCGGCAACCACCTCCCGATGGCACCCAAGCACGCCACAGCCCGCACCGCTGATGATCGACGGGCAACACCACTTCGAGATAAGGGACATTCTCGACTCCCGCAAGCAACGAGGAACTCTACACTATCTGGTCAGGTGGAAACACTTCCCCCACCCGGAATGGGTGGCGGCGCACAACGTTAACACGCCTGACCTAACCAGAGCATTTCACCGGGCATACCCCGACAAGCCACAACCAAGGTCAGCAAGCCAAACCCCCCCCCCGCAGGCCCCCCCGCCTCCCGTGCCCCAAGGGAAAGGGCCCCCCCAAGCCCGCGACTTGGGTGGACCTCCCCCCCCCGGGACTCACTCCCCCCGCCCCGGGCCCACGAGGTGATGACAAGCGTTCGCCAGCACCCTCCCCCCGCCCCCCCGGCCGCGGGGGAGTGGCAAGCAAGTCAACAGGGCAACCTGGGGGCAACGCCCAGGAGATACAACAAAGGCGACGCACTTTAAATTGAAAAAAAAAAGAAGGGCCCTACCTGGAGCTGATAAGCACCCGACCAGCCACGCCTCTCTCCTCGCCGAACTGAGCCAAACAAACAGGGTGTGGCTGGAGCATGCGCACGCCAGGACGGGACCCGGGCATGCGCACCATGGACACACCCTGGGAAGGCACGTGGTAGAGGGAGGGGCAAAGGGAGGGGCGACAACTACTCCGGCGGGAATTTCAAAAAAAAAAAAAAAAAAAGTGCCGTTTGACAGCTCCACCGAAAAAAAAAAAAAAAAAACCAGAAAACCGGGGGGGAGCACTATTCGGAAAGGGGGCAGTATGTCATGAGTGCCGTTGAGCTGAAGTCATCAGCGCAATGGCACACATGACAATAGCAAGGAAATAGGTGAAGGGGCTCAAGATAAGTAGCCATCAACCCACAACGACTAACGGCCAACAAACAATAACTAAACGGATCACGGAGCACACCCAAGCCATCAGCGCCAATACATCGGAGATCGCCCAGCTGAGAGCAATCACCAGAGGAATAGAAAACCTGATGATGGGCGACCCCGGAACCCCTCACCCACCGGCAGGGCAACGTATTGGACAAAGGGGGGTGACGTGACCGCGAGCGAGGGGGCGCTGACCGGCGCGGGGTATTTAAACCCCGCACCGGCGCGCTCCTGTCACTCTCAGCTTTTTTCTTCCGATGCTGTAACTGCGCTGTGAATAAATCAGAGCCTGATCCACGAACCAGTGTCTGAGTCTTATTCAGAGGCAGGCAGCGCATGACAGTGGTTTTCACACTTTTGAACTTGAAAGTCATGCCTGATTCAGAATCACGGTCATAATTGGCACTGTGGAGTCACAGCAAAGAAGTTATTGCAGTGTTTCTGAGCTAACCAATGTCCTTGAAAACTTGGGTTTGCAGAAAGGGATAGAGATACATCTGCGACCTCGCACAGGTAAATATGTTGTGTACTGATATGCACACAGATTTGGCCATGGAAGAAATAATTCCAAGAACAGGTTCATCTGCAGCATGCTTGATATATGTAGCTTTGTTAATTTTAGGGGTACGTGAAGGCGTGCATGAGTCTGTGCTCAGTCAACAAATAGGCATCCACGCACATACTACAGTAGGGAGGAATTGGGCTCAGGTCGATCTTCTGCAAGCGCAGATTACTGGGAATCAGCCAGCGTGTGGAAACACTTTTGTCGACCGGTTCCCATGGAAACACTATCCCTATAAAAATACTCTATAGCACTTACTTTAAAAAGTAACTAATTGAGGTGCGAAGGGTTGACACCAGTCGGAATTTATTCCCTGTGAGCTGCTGACGAGGACAGTGAGAGCTTCTGGGTAATTAGAAGTGGCACTGGGTTGTTTAAGAGATGTTGACAAGCTACATTTTTGGTAGGGAAGAAAAGGGGAATTGAGCTGGTCCTCATACCTATGTATCTGGGAGGTTGAGTAGCGCTAGAATCCCACCATCAGCTCACCTTCACTCACCCATGGTCAGCCTTGCTCTCCCCTCTCCTCTCCCCCCATGTCCTTCTCTTTGACGTCTACCCCATGGTTAACATTCAATATGGCAGCTTCCTTGGAGAAGACAACCATTTCAACTGGGTTTTTTTTTCTTGCTTGTACTATATTGTACACTATTTTATTATTATTGTACAGTACACACACTGAAGATACTACTGAGGTTTATATTATGGCTGCCAAACGGTTCAATTAAACAGCTAACCAGGTCTGGGCAAGCTGAAAAGCTGTTCTTGATGAACTGGGCAGTTTTGCATGTTTGAGTGGCTTTGGTAAAGCAAAGATATTCACCTGATCATTTTCTCTCCCTCCCTAGCAACTGATGGGCTTCTCCACTGTTCTAAAAATAAAGTGATGTCTTTGGTTTCTGCTTATCAGTTTATGTGAATCCAGTCCTTATGGTCTGTATGCCATGTTTTAGGAATTGAGGTGATGTATGAACCCAACCGTTTGTGCTTTATTCGATGAGACGTGTGAACTCAGGCATACAACCCATTGGGCCACGTAGCCCATTATCATCAACAACATCTGTCCAAGGTTTGGGCAGCCTTGCTGGAGAATGCCAGGAACTGACCCTGAACCCCACCGATTGTGAAGTAGAGGTCTATCCTGAGCTACAGCTATTCCCCAACCATGAGGAAAGGGAAAGCTGCTTTCTACCAAACCAACCCATTCCTGACTGGAATTTCAAGGTGTGCACCAGGTTCTTGCAAGATGGAAAGACTCAGTTACACTAGGAAGAGTATACCATTGGAAGAGCTGAAGGACCAGATTAGGGACAGATTCTCATGGAGAAAATCTACGTGGTCACTCAGAGCCAACAATAACTTGATGGCACATAATCAGCACCATCATTCTTAACACTGAGCCTGACTCAGCAACCTCAGCCTGGATAGACTTCTTAGTACCTGAAGAGCCAAGTGCTTCCTGCACCATCCTGTCTGTAGAGGAAGAGCATCAAGCAGGGCCCACCACAATCCAGGCCATGTCCCCTTAATCTTCATTCTTTCAACTAGAGAGCTAGATCAACAGGGAGTTGTCAGGAACCTTTTTTCACCTATGTCATTTCTTTTTCAATCCTCAGGCCTACTTTGGAAGACCAAGGAACCAGCACTGTAATATCCTCTCCTTCCCAACTTAGGGGACTCAAAAACTTGGGAAGATGCTATTTTCCACCCGTGAACACTACTTTGTATTTTTGCACTTCCCTCTGCCTAATGACAGAGCCAGCATAGGCTGTAGCGAAACTCTTTACATGCACCAGCGTGTAACACCACCCACCCTCATCTCCTGCCTTGCTATACAAGATCTGGTTGTGTCTTGCTTCAGTGAGGGATATTGCATGAATAATGCAGCCCAAGACTAGCCTCCTCTCTCATTCTTTCTTTTCATCTTTTACTCCCTTAGCATCAGAAATCCTGCAATATCTCCAGTCAGTCAACTGTGGAGAGGGGGTGAATGTTTGTCTCATGCCCTCTCGCCCACACAGCAGATGGCAGCCTCTCACTTTGGGGAGATGTACACACATATGCACGCACATACATATGCACATTCTGTTATTTTTACACCTTGTCTTCCTCCAATCCCAGCATGAAAAGATAACAGCTTGTGCTGAATATTAGCAAGAGATGAAGAAAAATGTTAATTCATCACCTGAGAAAGACACAAGAAAGACTCACACATTCCACAACTCCCGCACAACCATTGGATCCCAGGAATATCGCTTGCTTTCTGATAAGGGTTGGTTGTAGCTAAATGCACCTTTCCTCAACTTTTATGGGCACATGAGGTGGGTGGGAGGAGGGAACACAGACCTTCAGCACGTGGAGGGACTGCAGTGTGAGAGATGCCTGTTGGTTGCAGCATGCCTCTAACCCCATCATAGGGTACCAAGGCAGCTGAGCAGGTGGGCTGCAGGGAATCGTGGTCAGCGAAAGCAGTGGGAAAGCTTGGCATCCCTCCCACCAAAGCCCCTTCTGGGGGCTGCATTTCTTCTCTCCTAAAAGCAGTACAGTATTTAAGGCCCTTTGCACTTGGGGAAGCAGGGAAAGCTCACAGCAAAAGCACTGAAATTAGTTAGGATTCTTTGGGTATTGGCTAAAGTCTGCCAGTGGATTCCTTGATGATAACATTGGCACTAGCTAGTCAGGGCTGCCCTAAACCAACTTAAGCTGCCGTTGTTTTCTCATCGCTTGATACTGGAGACTTGTACTGAATGAAAAGAAGGCAGTGACCCCATTGCCCTACAAATGCTTGAGAATCTCCACCCAACAAAAACAGAGCTTGTGACCTTTGTATCAGGTGCTGTGGACCGCAGCAAACCACGTGCCTTTTCAGCCAGCCTTTAACTGCCCGATGGTCTGGAAAGGCCCCAGGCAAACCATGGTTTGGATTCCCTGAGCAAATGGGCCAGGGAAGCAGAACGTGCTCAAGGACAGCCTAACCAGGAGGACAGCAACTACTGATGTGTCTCAAATCCTGCATATTAACAGAAGCAATGCAGGAATTCTCTCCAATGGCGCTTAATAAAATCATTAACATGCCTGAAAAGGAGCCAGGGAAATAGTTCCTGAGTCGCAATGCGCAGTGTCAGAGTCTTTTCACGCTCGGCAGACAAGGCAGCTGAGCAATTGCTGTGATTAGCTGTGAATGCCTTGCCATACCATTGGAACTTGGAACTGATGGAGATTTCTGATTTCATATACTTCTTCCAGCTCTTAGGGCGAGGCTGCCTTATAACCTGAAGCCTAAACTGAGGCTTTAGTACCCCAGTAGCATTAGCTCCTATTAGGATGGATCACTAAAACCATTTAGATAAAATGCAGGGTTGAAGCTCCAGAAATGGGTATATTTGCTAGAAGTCCAAATAAGGCAGTCATGTAAAAAAAAAAGAAGAAAAACTGTTCCAGATTCCTAAAGAAAGTTTCTTTTGCAACCCCTTTTGCAGAAGAAGTTAGTAGAATTCTGGACTGCTGCATGTTTAGTTTCCAAATAAGGGAGAACCTTCGCTCCTTCTTTTCTTTAATCCACTGGTGTCTGTGCGGTTGAATCTGCATGTAGCTAATCTGTGCACCATGGAAGAAAATTAAGGGCAGCTTATTCTATATGTATGAGTCGATTACAAGCATGGAACTTTTTTTCATAAAGGAGCATTCACAAAGATGAAACACACCCCTCTTCTATTTCTTTCTGAACTTCAGTAAAAATTTAGAACCTCAAACTATGTAATGGTTTAAACAGTAGTGAGTCTTGGCCAGAGATGAATCCCTGAACTCCACCGACACCAAAAGGGGTTCAGATTTCTTTGGGGGGTATCTAGAAAGAAGCTTAACACCCCTAGCCCCCCATTTTCCACCACTTTGGATGAACAAAGAGAAATTGTGGGCTAACTTAATGCACAGGCTAATGACCATCTGGTATATCTGCTACATGGAACCTTTGTATGTTAACCTTTGTGTCCCACTAGAGGAAACTCTGAGGAACCACCTCTCTCCAATTATCTCTACGCATCTCATCATATCTGGCAGAAGGGACATCAATGAAAAAATCTCATCTGATGGGACCCAGGAGGTGTGCCTTTTCTGCAGCCAAGCCTGCCCTCTGGAACACCATTCCTTCTGAGATTAGACTAACCCCAACCCTGCTGGCCTTTCATAAAGCCATTAAGACTTTGCTTTTCTCTCAGGCATGGGAATCACAAGAGCCTATGTGTTAAATGTTTGTTGTTGATTGGTTGGTTTATCCATGATGCTTGATACTTTTATTTATTGCAACCTATAATTGCATTGGTGTTTATTGTGTTGGCCCTCCAGAGTTGCTTATGTGAGATGAGTGGCCATATACATCTAGTAAATAAATAAATTTAAAAAATAAACTTTGCTGAGGACTTCCTTGGCCCAAGAGTCAGCAAGAAATGACCTGGTTTACACATCACACTAAGCCATGATTTTTTTTTTCAAATATACCACTATTGCCATCATGTAGGGCACTAAGCTAAAGAACATGGTTTGTAAACCACAGTGGCTGAGTTTGCACAATCCACTAGGATAACACCAAGCAAACTACCTTGTGCTTTAACACAATGTGTCAAATCAAAGCCAACATGAAGGCCAACATTAGATTTCTAGAATGTGCGTGTAAGCTCTAATTGCACCGTACTTCCTTGCCTCTGAATAACTGCCAGGAGGAAGGTTAAATGGGCTTCATTTTCATAACTAATATGAATTGAGGTAACATTAGTAAAACATTTTGATGAATTCACACCAAAGCAAACTCTTACCTGCATTCATGTGTTGTCCTAAGCCACAGCTTACCATTTATTGAATAACTCACAGCTAAGGCCCCACAACAGGCTAAGCCATCCATGATCATCTACAGACAACAACAGTTGGATCCACACATTGCATGGGAACCCAGCCCATTAAAATGGGACTCCTTTCACCCTTCATTGGTGCATTGCCCCAGGTTGCTCAGAGTTAAGATTCTACAGCAACCCTCTGGATAATGGGATGGCCAGGCATTTCGGAACATGATGAATGAAGTGGAGGAGGAGGACTTTCAATCTTCTGGGATGATTCTCTGAAAAGAAGGGGGAGGGAATCAAAGAAGTCTTCTATAATGCACTGTGTGTAACCAAGCTATGGCAGCAAAGGAGCCTTGCCAAGATATGAAGAGTTCCTTGTGCTGAGAAGAAAGTGGGGAAGAGATTATACCTAAAACCTCAAGAAGAGGAAGGAGGGTGTTACAAAGGCCCTTCTGAGCCTCCCAGGGGGTGAAAAGGAGATCTTGGACTTTGCAAAGATAGGAGATGACCCCCAGTCCCAATAGCTCTTTAATGCTCAGGTGGTGTGGCGGCATAGCTGCTGGCCATATTTGCAGAAGGCTGACAGCTTCCCCTTTATTTTCTCTCTTTTGCTAGTTTAGGATTAATGGATCTTGAACACATACTGTGCACTGCACACCCAAGAGATGGAAGGCTTTCTGAAGCCCAGAGAACAGAAGAGAGCAAAAAAGGCAGGGGACCAAGGGGAAGCTTTGAAAACATTTCACCCACAAATGCCAGTGAAATGAAATGGGAAGGAGTGGCATGCTGAAAAATATGTCAGTATTAACACTGTGGATATAGCAGACTTGGGAAAAAGAAAGGGGTATGGGAAGAGATCTCTCTTGTGCTGTGTTTTTTACATCTCATTTGTTTATTCATTTCAATATCTCATAGGCTGATTTGGCATCTTCTTGCAGATTGATGGAAGAAGGCAGCATCTGTGGTTTCCCTTAATTTGCCAGGACTGGTGGAAACCAGCATGGCTGGGTTGCAAGGCATACTATATCATGGTTTATACCTCTATACCTGTATCATGGTCTATATCTATGCCACTGATTTTACATGACACTGAAGTGTAACCTAACTGCATGGGTCTCACATAATGCGAGCTAAATTGGGGTTGCCTAGCTTGTCATTCACCTCTTGCAAATTCAAACAATGGGAAAAAGTGGGTAAATAATAGGTGCCCTCTTGAAAGGGGTCTGAATGTCTTGACTTGGTAAAGAATATGGTGGTTAAAAGATCAGAACAGATTGAATAAATCAGGGTTCATATATTCATTCAGCTGTGAGATTCACCAGATGACACTGGACTGGAATTTTATTACCTGCCCTAACTCACAAGCTGGGTCCATTCTGGTTTGGGTCAGACAGCTAAGCTGAGCTAAGCCAAGCAAGCCTATGCTTTAGTGTAATGTATGAATCCAGCTATTATCACTGAGCCCAACTTGCCTCAAAGGGTTATTAGGAGTATAAAATAAGAGAGGGAGAACCATGGAGACTACCCTGGGCTCCTTTGGAAAAGCCCAGGATTTCAATATTTTTATTAATCAGGGCTAGTGTAAAGTCAGTAAAAGGATGAATGACACACATGGTTGGAAGAGAAATTGGAGTGAAAAATTAGCATAATGGCAAAGAGAGCTGAAGAATGCAATTAATTAAAGAATAGCATTTTGCTGAAAATATCTTCATCGTCTTTATGCTATGCTCATTCACTTTAAGAAATAGCTGTCAAAATGGCTTTTCTTTGCAGTAAATGCTCATGCACTAAACTCCTCCATTGGTTGCTAAACTATCCCATTTTGTTTGAACAATATGTTGAATCTTAAACTAACCAGATGGGCAGAATTCACTCAGAACATGACAATCTACCCCACCCCACTCCCCCAAAAACCCTACCTAACCAAAGTTAAAGTAATTCATCTTAGCATGCTCTGGGAATACAGTGCCTCATTAATAGACCTCATTAAGCATGTGATAAGAAGACAGCTAATGTCTTTCAAAGGAGAACACTGTAATAAAATACTCGGAGGTGGGTTTCTAAAATATACATTAAATAGAAGGCAGCCATCAGCAGGGCTGCAGATTTGAGCTGCAAAAGACAGTTGACCACTAGATTGTGCCAAGAGATACAGAAAATGCCAATTTATTGCTGCCATCTCAAGGTCATCTGGCTTTTTAAAGCTCACATCTGGTAGCCCTACTACAGATAAATGTCTTACTTCTGGACTTTGCAACCTCTCCATCAATCCCCAATTCAAATAGGGACATTGTAAGCAAATTCTTCCTGTGTAGCTTCACCCAATCAGCCACCTTGCACCACAAACTAACCCAGCCCCTTTCAGCCTAGCATGCTGTGCAGACCTGTTGTTTGTCTAACCATGGTTGGTTGAGTAACCTGTAATGGACTGGGCTTATATCACTTATTAAACCGTAAACTAGGGATTGCAAATCACTACTGGGTTTATGGGATATGTGAAGCCACATGTGTTGAGTGAACCAGCCAAAAAAATGCATCAGTTTTGGAAAATGGTAAGCCAGTTTGTGGGGTGCAGCAGAATAAATGTTTCAGAGCCAATAAGTATTGTTTGCTTGCATTTCTGAATTCCAGGCTTTATGCTACATAGATCTCAGAGCTCTAAAGCCTCTTACATGTGCATGTATGAGCATCTGAGAGTCCACTAAGCTTGCGTCTGCAGCAAAGAGGGGCCCCTTAACTCCCTCTGTAAAGCTGTTAGTTAGATGAGTGGAAGAAAGTCCAGGAGCAGAGAGAAGAGTGATAATTAAGATTTAGTACCACAGTGTGGTCTTGAAGGAGTAAATGTGGTTTTCTGGAGTTTGCATCCGCTTTCAAATAGGGTTTGGTTAGTCTGTGATCCTCTATAGGGGGAGAACCCAAAAAATTCATTACACCATCAGAAGAATTTAGTCAAGGTTAAAGCTCATGGAAGTTGGTACATCGTGCGAATGTATTCACCAGGTTTTTAACTACCCTAGTTAAGCATATTGAATTAGCCCAATTGCTTGAATACAACACACTCAACCATAAACCAATTTCCTGGATTAGGTTTGTACAGACACACCGAGCCACCAAGTAGACAAGCACATTTTAGTGTAGGTGTTCTGCTAACTCTGTTCTGCTTTTGTCTACTGCTTTGTAGAATCATGTTCCATGATGGCAGCTTCAGAACAGTGACTGGGGACACTGATCAAATACAGAAGGGCTTTTGTTGTTTATGCCTACACTGGAGAAGAGAGATTCAGCTCTATGAAGAGAAGACCCTTCTGGCTTTCTGTAAGGCCTTGAAGTCCTGGTTTTGTTATTCAGCCTGGGGCCCTGACTGAGTCCTTCTTATGGTTATGTTAATTGTTGGTTAGTTTTTTTTTTATCTCAGCTGCTGTGTATGTTACTTATTATTTTGTTATAATGTTTTTTATCTTGTTTTTATTCACTGTTAGCCACTCAGAGTCATAATTTGAGATGGGCAGCTGTATAAATTGAATGAATGAATGAATGGTAAACTCTCTTTTTGGCTGTCTGTGTATCCTATCCTGTTTTTCTATCCAGGCACATTGAAGTCCCAAGGCTTTAGGCTAGACTGGGAAAATAAAAAAATAAAATAAAATCCTGGAAAACAGACAATGGCAAACCAAATCTGCACTGCTGCCAAGAAAACCATTTGAGTGTGTCCATGAAGTCACCAGGATTCAGGGTCAACTTGAGTGAGTCTTTGTTGTTGTTGCTGTTGATTAGAGGCTCAGAAGTGGGGATTTCTGCTTGCCTGTTAGCTAAAAATGAAAGAAAAGAATAACAAAAAGAAAAGAAAAGAAAGGGTGGGGGAGTGAGAAATGGAAGAGGACTAGTTAAAGAGACAGATGGACAGGAGTGAGAACATAAGTTAACTGTGAGGAATCAGATAAGCAGCAGCAGGCTTGGAACAGACAGGCATGCATATGTTCCAGAGTAGACAGCTCTTCTGTGTAACCATCATGTCTGTCATTCTTTTTGAGCCCTTGTAGACCCCATCTCGGGAGAGTTTCCTAGTCACAAATGATTTTGGAACTGGCTTCTACTGAATGTCGATGATCATTTCTTGAGGGTGGCAGGGAGGTGCTGGTCTCCTCCCCTTCTTCCATTCCCTTCTTTCCCTTGCACAGTTCCAAACAAACACCAGAACCCCCCTCAACACACTAAGCCAGGATTTATTTAACCATGGTTAACAAAACAAACCACAATTGGCTGGGCTCGCACAACGTGGCAGACCAAAACCAAGTAAACCACAGTGGGTTTATTTCTCTATCTAGCTCAATATTGTCAACTGTACTGGGCATTCCTTATGGCAGAGATCTGCCCCGTTGAATAGGAGGAAGCAAGTATGACATTTGGGACCATTTCCATGTGAAGCCAAGAGTGTTGAGCTTCCCTATAAACTCTCACATCTTCTCCCACCCCACAGAATTTTAGGTCCAAATCCATTCCTTTCTACATATGCTACAAGATATGGAAGCTAGGGAGCTATTGGTTAAGATGAGTTGAAGCCAGGATTTGAGGTGGCAGAGTATAGCGTTATGCCATGGCTGTTCCCAGACTGATACAGATTCAGAACACCATGCAAACAGCCAGCTGCAGACCTCTCTGTTATCCGCGAAGAGACCTACCTCCTCACTGGTTCATAGGAAGGCTGTGAGAAAGAGGAAGAGAGAGTCTCCACTGTAATGTACATGGAATATATTGGTTTTACCCGAAAATGCAAAAGATCTGCAAACCCTTTTAGTTGGTAATGAAAGTCAAGGAGCACAGTGAAAAAAATGAGACTAAAATTAAATACAAAGAAGACCAAACTGATGACAACAGGTGGAACAACCAGCCTTAGACCTGACAATGAAGAGACCGAAGCGGTGGATAGCTTCTGCCTTTTAGGATCAACCATCAACAGAAGAGGAACAAGCAGTCAAGAAATACACCACAGGCTAGCACTTGGTAGAACAGCCATGAAGGCCTTGGAAAAGATATTCAGATGCCATGATGTGTCTACAGCTACAAAGATCAGAATCATGCAAGCTGTGATATTCCCTGTGACGCTCTATGGAAGTGAAAGTTGGACCTTCAAGAAGCAAGATAAGAAGAGTATTGAAGCTTTTGAACTTTGGTGTTGGAGAAGACTCTGGAGAACAGCATGGACAGTCAAGAAAATGAACAAATGGATCATCAAGCAAATCAGCCCAGAGTTCCTAGCTCTCTGGAAAAGGCTCTAATGCTGGGAAAGGAGAAGAGGACAACCAGCAGCAAAGTGGATAAACTCGGTTACAGCAGCGATGGCTGCACCATTAGAAGACTGAAGGACCAAATTAGGGACAGATCATCATGAAGGAAGTCTGTCTATGTAGTCACTAAGAACCAACAATGACTCGATGGCACATAATCAGCAATCGATCAATTCGGAAAGAGGTCAGTGCTGCAAGGACATCTACATGGTCATCAACGTCAGGCATGACAAGGCAATTGAGGCTCTGCCTGTCGTGAGTATGGATTGTGAGCAGGAGGGGGCCCCTAACCAGGGAGGAAAACGGATGTATAGTTTAGAGGCTTTGAACTGTCCTTCAAAGAAACTCAGAGCAGACCAACCTTGAGTTTTGGGGTTTATCTGTCTGGGTTTCCCACGCTCCTTCAGTTTGGTAGGATTTTCTGTCTACTAGAGCAGTTAATAAACACTAGAGACTATTTTCTTGTCTCAGCGTGGTTTTTTGCTTCAGTCAGGACACTGCCCCTTTTTAAAGTATGTTTCATGCATCACACACACACACAAAGCGACAGGGCTTCAATTGCCCAGTCATACCTGCCATTCTGACATAGTTGATGATCCCAGCAGACAGCCTGAATTACTACAAGTCTTGCAGCCTTGTCCCATTCATTTCAATAAATCCTGCTAAAGAGAACTCTGAGAATTTTGCTTAGAAAGAACTGCTTTTGGTTTGAGGTGCCTGCCAAGAGTCTGACACAAGAAGTGGTTTCCAGAAGATGGGAATCAGCATCATGAAGCCCTAAATCGTTGCTAATAAGTTGAGCCATAAAGGCAAGTAGAAGAAGTTGGCAACATCATTACACTACCTTCAGCACGCTATTTTGCTTAGCTGAGTGTAACAAGGAATCTATGAATGTGCATAATTGGAATAATCAATACAGCTTTCAAATGTTTATAGGGGACAACATCTGTTCTTTCTGGATTCTCTCCATGCACAATTCTTTAATAGGTGCATAATGTATATACCATTCTACCAGCCAAAGTACTGATCTACAAGTTCCCTTGTTAGATTTAAAATAGCAGCAACAGCTAAGTTTCTCTGATAGCACTGGGTAACTTTAACCCTTGTCAAAAGGTGTTTCACTTCACACAGTCAAGTGCATCTGGTATTACTTTTGATGCAGGATATGTGGGTATGAATGAATAAAGCCCCTTGAACAGGAGTTTCACATTAACTTAAGAATGGAGCAATCTAATCACTAAAGATTAGCAGTACATCAGGGGTTTTGTGAATAATGCAATCAGGAGCATAATCCGGAGTGCTTCTGATCAACTTCTATTTCCAAAGCCTATTGCCTTATAGCAGTGTTTTTCAAACTTGGCAACTTTAAGATGGGTAAACTTCAACTCCCAGAATTCCCTGGCCAGAATTCTCCAGCCAGAATTCTGGGAATTGAAGTCCACCCATCTTAAAGTTGCCAAGTTTGAAAAACACTGCCTTAAAACAACCAGAAGGGCAGTTCTCTCTTATCTGATTTTTTTTTTTTCCTTTTCTCGATTTCTTTGGTCCTGAAATACATTCTGGCCAGAATGTTTAATTGTTATATCTTGTTCTGAATTGGGTGGGGTAGGATGTATAACTGAGCAATGGGTTTTGTTTGTTTGTTTTGTTCTGTTTTATTCCTGCTGTACTTTTTTATTTGTTTCTCATTTTTATCATTGTTACCCACCTTGGGGAAATATTTCAGACTGAATGGGTTAGGTTTAAACGTATCAAATAATTTCTTTGTTTTTCAATCCCAGTTATTCAGCAAGGGCTTCAGAGGCTTAGAATCCTTTATACTGTGAAATCCCTTTGAACCATTTTGTACATTCTCTCATACAGCCTGAAAACTTTGAGAGGTGCAAATGGAGGGAAGAAGTGACAGTGTTAAACTTCTCATTTATCAATTGCTATTTTATTTTGAGATTTGTGTTTTTGCTACCTTGGTGGTTGAGTTAGGCTGTTTTAGATTCTGGATTATTATTTTATTTGTGAAGGGAGAGAGGATGCTCCATAAATCTGGTAGGGCAGGAAATCTGGAAGATTGAGGTTACTTGCAATAGGTTACCAAATGTATCTGACTTCCAATACTCTATCAATAGCATTTATAAAAACGCTTTCAATGCAATGTTTTTTCAACTGTTGAAAATATGCTTTCAGGAGGAGCCATGGGTGTGATATTTGAAAGGAGAGAGGAGGTCATTTTGCAGCTGAAAAAGAATTCCCGATTATGAGGATGCTAAAAATCTGTTCATTCTTTTTCAAGATGATTGTGTGTTTTGATCTATTTCAGCAGAGGACAAGCCAGGCTAGCTATTTTTGGGGGGCTGCATATCACCCCACTTCCTCTCACTAAAGTTTGAAACAGAAAAAAAAAATGCACATGTTAAAGGGAAATTCTGCAGGATTTTAGTATAGTAGAATCAATGGCATATGAAGTCAAATGGATAAAAGGGAAATTACAAACAATTTCTAACCCTTTTAAAAAAAAATATGCTATGTCCCCAGTTGTGTAGGCGGTTTTGTTTTGTTTTTTCTCCTTTTAAATGACAGAGAAATAGAAATGCTTTTGAGTATCGCAAGCATATTATCACTGAGCCTCTTTAGATTAGCTCAAGCAGCTGATGACCAGGGACCAAAAAAAAAAAAAATGACCAAAGAATTCTCAGCAGAATAGAGAGACCCTCAAAAGTCCTTGAATCTTGCAATGCAGATCTTCCCTGCTAATTAAACATAGTCTAATTCAGAGGCTCTGCAAGCTGTGATGTCATCAGTAAGACTGGAGGATAAATGTGTTTGATGCGTACATTGGGGAGGTTGAAATTTGCTGGCTGAAGGCATGCCACCTAGTTTTATATTTATAAACCTTATTCAATCCTTCTGGGGACTTTTCAGAACTTGGTTGTGGGACTGGAGAAAGGAAGGGAGTTAATTAATGCTACTGGGAGCTTTTGAGAATTCTGAGAAGCCCATAGATTATCATATGGTTTTGGTTTGGCTTAGCATATTCAGAGAAGCATAAGATTGGAAGGTATCTTGAGACCTTCTGGTCCAACCCCCTGTCCAGTGCAGGAATCTTCATACCATCCCAGACACATTGAAAATGTTCAGTGATGGAACACCCATGACTTCTGAAGGCAGGCTGTCATGTGAGCCCAGCCAGCTGCAGTTCATTCAGCAAACCATGGTACAAAGCAACATGTGCAGATAATGAAGTCTGCCATATAGGCTGAGTTCCAATATCATCCTGAGACATATTAGTTTACCAACCACCATGGTTGAGTTTATGTAATGTAGCAAGCCAAAACCAAGCACATTACAATATGGGTTAGCACCATGGATAAACCTAGTCTCTTGGGCCACCAAGGCTACTATTATCTACTCTGAGGATGGGAACCTGTCCATCTGAGATCCTCTTAAACGCCAACAGTAAGATTTGAAGCCAAAAATTTTTGCATGCAAGAAAGCATGGATTCTGCCCTGATGCTATGAGCTTCTCCTCAGAAATATTTCTGAAGGCATTTTATAAATGGCCATAATTTCAGAAAGGCAGTAGTGTCTAGCTGCTGAAGGAAAAACAAAATATCTTTGGGGATCAACGAGTGTCCCCCTCTTTGGGGGGAGATGGGCGGTAATAGAAATTAGAATAATACGTAAATAAAAAAATCATAACAACTTACTATTTTACTGTATCATAAACTTTCCCTGGAAAGAGAGTGCTTTGTCAGAGGCAAAAAAAACCCCAAAAATGATTTACAGTTTGGTGCATAGAGGGAAAGGAAGAAAGTCTGCTAACAGTTCATCCCTCCTCTGCTGTCACTGAAATGCAGACCTCTGTTAATCTGGGGAGAAGGACCACCAGTGTTGCAGGACTCCAGAAGGGAGACTCAAACCCCATCTACAAGTTGCCAGCTTGTAAAGTCCTACGTTTTGAGCAGCTGCTTTAAGGTTGTCTCCTTCCTTCGCGGGTCAATGGCTTCCTAACATTTCTCCATCAGGTGATGAAAGCCTAATGAAATTTGATCCCCCCAAGCAGTTCTGCTCAAAGCATCGGGTTCCCCACCCACCCCAAGAAAGGAAGGAAAAAAAGGACAGCTGTTCTTCTGTGTCTTGCATTGAATAAAGTGGGCGGGGGAGAGAGGAGAAATCATACTGGCTTAAGATGCATCACCTAACAGGTGGCCTGCTCAGATTTCCGAGGGTGAGCTGGCAAAGTTGCCGAGCTGGCAAACCTACACTCTATTTAAAGAGTACCTTTCTTATGCCACAGTATGGAGATCTTGTACTCATAGCCATACTTGCCCAGAATAATAAACAGGGGGGATGAAGGGAACAGAGAAGACGGGAAGATGGAACAGAGGCTCAGATTCACATGATGCATTTCTCCGATGGGGCCTGCTGCGTTTAGAAATTTGGCTTTCCAGCTTCCAGGGAAATGTTTGGATCCACATTAATTGCAATGGATACAGGTCCAACTGTACAAAAAAGAGGATGAAGAGCTTGCATTCCCAATGCTGAACATCTTCTAAGAGGGAGTCAGTGCCTCCAGGTAGAAAATGTGAATTGTCGAACTTATTTCCTGTCTTTCCAACAAGAACTCCAGGCAGCATACAGAGCACTCTTTCCTCCTATTTGTCCACACAACAACAACCCTGTGAGATAGATTGGGCCAGGAAAGAGTGTCTTGTCTAATGCCACCCAGTAAGCTTCTGTGGCTGAGGCTGGACTTGAATCACCATCTCCTTGATCTTAGTCCAACACCTTCACCACTCCACACAGTGGCTTTCTTTCTCCTACTTCCTTGTCCTCCCTTGCCAATCTATAGAGTCAAACCACTGGGCTGGCTGCCATTGGTCATTTGCCAGACCTTCATTGAAAGAACATCAGTGGCAAATTGCACAGATAGGCAGCTGTATCTCCAATTGTTTTCAGAGCAGACATGTGGAAGCCACTCTGAATGGTGACCCCTTGTAAGCCATGACGCCACAAAAGACGTAGAGAAAAATAGGTCAGGCTGGGACATGAGGATGCAGGATCAGAAGCAGAGCAGGAGACTTGGCAATGATTCAGATGGTTACCAAAACAGCATTGCCAAGGGCCGATATTTCACAAATACTGCTTCTCTCTGATTAAAAGTAAATGTTTATATCATCTACGTCCACTGTGGGTACAGGGGGACCAGAGGGAAAACTCAGGCAGAACTTGACAATGCTGTCTGTTGACTTGGGTTCACACAACATGGGGGATGAAAATGTGATTGGCTAGATTGTGGCTCTGTGGCTTGTCCACCCAAAAGCTTAATCAGATCAATGAAAGCTTGTAGCTGCACTCACACAACATGCTGAGCTAGGATAGTGTTAATATTGGTTACATTTTTGGAACAGTTTGGCGTATTATATGAACCCAGCCCATTCAGTTAGTTTCTGGTTCCATTTTTGTGTATGTGTTTGCTAAATATCTATTCTATCTTTCTTCAGTGAGTTTAAGGAGATGTACATTGCATGCCTTCATCCAGCTTTTCATGCCTCAATGCTTGCTTTCAACATATTGTTCAATAACTCCAACCCCTCAGTAGGCCATGTCAGTAGCCAGGTTAAGCGTGTTGTTTGAATCCAGCTGCTGCATTGTAGGAACTTATGCAGTTGTATGCACATAGGCCATTGAATGTGATAAACCATGGTTGAGTAAACTATGACTTAGTCTGTTACACTAGCCCGATGATTCAGATTGTTCTGTCTAAACAAGTACAGTCAATAGTCTTTGACTTCTCCCATTGCACTAAGCCCTGATTTAACTATGATTTATTCAATAAATCACAACTGCCTACGTTCATACAAATGCTAACTCATAAACCATGTTTGGAAATCACAACGGCTAAGTTCACATAACATTCTCAGCCTCGAACTGCATTATGGGTTAGTCTGTTCAGTGAACCGGCCACCACTGTCAGATTCAGGCTGGTGTTTCCAACACTTCCTAGAAATGCCAAAGAGTGAAAATGGGACATTCTGAACGCAAAGCAGGTGCTTTTTCACTGAGCTGTGGGCCAGAACTGAAATTAACTGCTCTGAGGGTCAGGGTGGAATTGGCTTCCAGCTGATTCATGAACTTCTCCCAAGGTGCCTTAAAACAAATGAACAAAAAAACCAGCCATCAACTCTACTTAAAGCATAGGTCACTCTCCTTCCTGAGCATAGCTACAACCTTTGGGTCCTCCATTCCTTCCCACTGCTATTCCCAAAACCATCCCTTGTGAACGGAAGGGGGCAAGCCCTCTCTCCTTGGATCCTCCTGGGCCATGAGAAGCAGAGCAAGGGTTGGACTGCAGAGAGCCTTGGTTCTCCATCCCAGCGGCTGCCCTGCAAGTGCCCTCTTTGGCAAAGCACTTCTCCCAGCTGCTGGGATGGGATGGGAGGGCTGCGCATCTCCGGAGCAATGGAAAGCTGCCAGAGAAACAGCAGACAATGGTGAGCAGTGTCAAGGATGGGCTCCCTCAGCCAAGCACTTGCTCTGGCTTCTTGTCAAGCTTATAAATAGATGAGCTGGTCATGGCTTTATTGACTGCAAAGAAGAAACCTCAAGCTCCTTCAATGGAGCATTTCAGAGGCACACACAGCCACGTGGCTTCCTTCAGCCTTGCCCTTCTTGTCCCCAATTGTTCTGGGACCCAGCTCCGAGCCCCAGTTCTTCCAGCCAAGAGAGTTTCTTGTCCTCCTGACAGGCTTGTCACCTTTTTTCTGGAACTTCAGGGTTTGCACCTCGTTGGGAACTGGGGTCTTCATTCATGCTATTGTAACACTGTTATATTGTCTGAACCTTAAGGTAACTACTGCTCTTATTTTTGCTTTCAGACTCTGCTTGAAATCTTCCTAGAAGTACTGTCAACCTCGGACTGCATGGCTCGTTTAACTCTGGCTTGCTGAATACCCCACCGTTGATTAAGGAAACCATGGTTTGCATACCATAATGGCTGGGCTCACACAACATGCAAAGTCAAACATTTTATGGTGTGATGAAATCTGTGAATTCAGCATCCCTCCCTCCCTCCCTCCCTCCCTCCCTCCCTCACAGACTAGATAATCACAACCAAAAGGCCAGGGTCTTCTGGACTTCTTAACACCCCTGCACAAAGATAGTAGGACTCAGATCCCCCTCTTGGACAGGATACTCACTTGATCCCATGCACCTTACCTACTTCCAAAACACTGATGCCATTATTCTGCCTTATTAAGCTGCCCTCTCTGGATAAGTAGAGAAGAACCAGGATTTAGGGAATGCCTTAATATAAGGTGCAGCTTGGCACATCTCCAGATATCTACATTTCTCAAGACTTGGCCCAGCCAACTGGTCACTGGTGCTGTCACGGAAACCAGTTCATGCAATGACTTTCATTTCCCTTCTTCCCATTAGGGAGAGCTGCGGTGCCTCCTTCCATCTGCAATCCTTGCCATCCACAAAAGATTGAACAAAACGGGATCTATTAAATGCTCAGAAAGGGAGGGAGGATTGAAAACTGCTTGCAAGGTCTGTTGCTCCTGTCCTGAAGCTCTATTTGCAGGAGAAATACAGCTTACTACCAGCCAATCGATTGCCATTAATAAAGTTAGAATTTTAGCAAGTTGAATGGATAGAGAAGTACAAATGACAGAAAGTGCAGTGGACTTTAAATGAGTTGGATGCTAGGCCTCTGATTTCCAGGAATCTCTGAAAGCTTTCTGGTGTCTGGTAGGTCAGCTGGTTCTGCTTCTTGCCAGTAGAAGCTTCAGGTCAGGTGGGACTGAGCATTCTTTGTCTTGTTACCAAAATCAGGGGTATAAAAATGCACCAAATGGGCATGGCAAGATACTCCTTGAAAAAAAAAACACCCAAAGTTTTAATTATTAAACTTCAATACGCTTGGAACCATATGCCTAGTCTAGAAAATCCACATTCAAGTGGTGAAACCTGGTATGTTTCTAGGCCTCAGTGGTTCTGATAACAAGCTTGGAACCAAGAGACGGGTTGGGGCTGGGGGATAGATATTAAAGACTTTTAATCTATATGTAGGTTTTTCTTGAATCTGAAACATCTGCTCTGGTACAGAATTATTTCCTCTCCTCAGTAGCCCGTTTTTTACATCTTTCCCCAAATTCTTTATTCTGTAAATTCAAGCAGTGGTGGTAAGCTACAGAAGAGGGCAGTTTTTCAGTGGTGATATTTTGTTTAAATATTTTGCAAGCAAGTTTTGTTTCTGCAATTGAAGAATGATCGCTTTGAGGGGCAAAAAGTATTGTTAGCTGCCTACAAATAAGAAGGCAGTTTTTGTATGGCGCTTTGCACACCATTTTCTGTAAAAGAACAACGGGGCAAAGGGATGGAATGGCTAATGAATGGGTTTCAGTTTGGAAAATTTCCACTAAATACTAGGAGAAACTCCCTAGAAAAGAGAGCTCTTTAGGAAGGGAACCTCTTGACAAACAATCATGAGGGTTTTTAAAAATTATTTATTTACTTGCTTATTTAAGCCCAAACTGCCAGGGATTCTGCAGTTGTATCCTGGCACAGATTTTGCCTTGAGCAAAGGGCTTGGTCTGTACAATTTTCAGGTTCACTTCCAGCTTGATTCTTCTATGATTCTGGGAAAAAAACCACGACTTGTGTTAAAGAAATACACAAGTTCAGCCACTCCCATTTTAGCTGAATTGTGCCCCATGTGGCTTCCTAAAAACAGTAGCTACAGCGCTGTCACAAAAGATAAGGGGTAGAATTCCCTTCCCTTCTTAGTGCTGCTTACACATTGGATCCATTTCTGCTCAACTACAGAGGGAAGGACGGAAGGACGGATGGATGGCCCTGGGAAAGTTATTGGAAGGTCTCTATTTCAGCTCCCATATTCTCCAGAGAGGACACTTGTCAGATTCACAGGATAACCTTTGCTAGTCCATAGTCACAACGCCGGCAAGACAATTTGGTGGCCTTTTAGGAGCTTATTGTCTCAATTGTCCTCTCTCACACAGTCATTTATGAATATATAACGGACATATTCCTTTCGATGCCACATTCAGTTCCTTAAAGAAAGGGAAAACCACCAATGGCATAAATCAGAGATGGCCTTTTTACTGTTGGGATAACCGTTTAATTCCAGGGGCTGTTCTCGTGGGAAGATGGAGTCCATGCACCTCAAGAGTGAATGCCTGCTCCTTGCTTGGGCCAACTGTGGTTGCATTCTTACAAAAGTGATGGTGTCCCTATTGGCTTGGAATTTGTGTAGATGAGCTATGTAGGATACACTTGAGGATGCACATTTGAGAAGCCAGGGGGCCTTAAATTCCCAGCACTAAAGGACCAATGAATGAAGATGCACCTTACCCAACATATGTTCTTTGGCCAGCTCCAGGTATTTTCTCTCCAGAGTTTTATCAAGCCACATTGAAAAGAAGAATGCACATGCCTAGTCATTGGTGTGATTCATATGCCCATCACGTCTGTAACAAATAATGATAATTTTGGATTGGAGAGGGGGAAGAAATACACCCCAGAGAGTAGTAAATCTGGGGGCAAGCCAATAGGATAAATCCATACTGTGAAGAAAGTAGAACATTATCTAGCTCCTTAATCAGCTGGAGGGTATCTCTCTGCAGTCCATCTTTCAACTCATTTTTGGAGTTAATCCAAAGGCATTGCACCTACTCAAATTCATACAACACCTGAACTGAGTGCTTCATTTTTCCAGGCTGATCCAATAGAGTTCTTCCTATCCTCTTATTTTAAAGGTGAAATAGAATAAAACTCATTTTACAGAAAGGCACAGGAGAGGCAGTTGTCCTTCTGATGGACTATGTGTGATTTTGTATTAAGAAGAGGTCTTACATCCACAGCTTATAGAACCTAACTCCTATCAGATGCCTTGGACATCAGTGCCCATCACTCCTGACTAGCACAACTAGAAAATTAGGGATTTTCTACCAGCTCTGTGTTAGAAGTCCTGGCAAACCCAGCATTCCTCATTAGCGTGTAAATTGAGTTTGTCCCAGGATGCAACTCTCTGTGCTGTTGAGGAAGCTGTTTGTTGCCACTCCCACTTCCTCTCTCTCTTTCTTCCTTCTTCCACCAGGAGCAAAGCACACAGCATGCTTTGCCTCCTGCTCTATCTTGGGCCTAAAGCCATGTGGCTGCCGCTTTCTTCCACACAGCTCTTAGCAGCTATAGGGCTAAGAGATCACTAAGTATAGTTAAAGAACAGAAGAAACAAGGAGCATCATTTTTCCGCCAGAGTTGGATGTAACTGAACCAACAATAAAGTCACTAAGAATCTTTTTACTTATCTTAAACCTACTTTGTCTAAGCATGTAATTCGTCATGCTTGGGAGGGCTGAGTGTGTAAGATCAATAACCTGTGTTTCTCTAACATGCTCATTAAACCTATTTAAGATAATATTCTTTTCCTGTGCGCAGCTTCTCCGCTGTGTTATACTCTGCTCTATTCAGTGGTCCTAGCTGTCCACCACTAATGGCTTCACTCTGGAGATTCCCAGACTGGGGGAGATAGCCTTATAGTGATGTTACATACACACACAATTGCACACAGTCACAGGGACATGCTAAAGAGTGGAAATGTTCTTTTAGGAGTTTGTTCCAGCTCATTTAAAACCAGCAATCAGCATTTATTCAGAAACTCCATATCTCCAAGGACTTAGTAAGCATTGATTTGAAAATCTTCTCCAATGGCTCGGGCCAAAGATGGGAGATAGTTCAATAGGTCACAGCAGACTTGCACACACAGAACACACTGACTTTTATAACAAATACCTGGCATGGGATTCAGAAAAGAAAAGCAGAGCTATTTTTGCCCAGCAGAGCTGGCTGTAGCAAAAGATCTATCAGGAAAAAAAAAAAAATAAAAGGAAAGCAAAGTCAAGTCAAGTAAAAACAGAGCCAACTAAAGATCTGAAGTGGTAGAATAACTGAACTACTTTAAACTTCAATGGGATTGAACTTTCTCTCCCTCTCTCTGTGTATGTGTGTTTGTGTGTATACACACACACACACACACACTCATACATACTGTATATATATATAAAATTGGAAGAAGCAAAAATAGCATAAATTGCAAGTGAATTATATAGCAATCTCCCTAATTCACTGTCTTTTTACTTGCAGGATTTTTCTGTACGGAGAACAGTAAATGGCCCTGGAATTATTATAGACAAGAAACAAATATTTATTTACTATATTCTGTTGTTCATTTGGTTTGGGCTTAAAATGTTGGGTGAGCCAAGCCGGTGGGGTTTTTAAACCAAAGTTTGTGGTTTAGCATCTTGGGCAAATCTGACCAGCTGTAAGGCTAAGAGATCTGGGTTGCAAAGATTAAGCTAACCACTAGGTGGCAGCAAAGAATTCTGAGAGGTCACTCTCTCCTGCCATCTAGTGGGCATCTTGTAGCCCTGGTTTATTCAACATGGTTAAATAAACCCTGTCTTAGCATGAAGTGTGAACCCAACTGTTGTCTTTACAGGCTAGCAGAAATTCCTCAAGGTGCTGAGCAGGAATCTTTCCAAACCTTACATGGAAAGGCCTGAATATTGAACCTGAAACTCTGCACATGCAATGCCTGCACTCTGTTCTGGAGCTGCAAATCCTGTTTCTTTCCATTTGTATTCCGTCATGATGTGATTCTTGGCTTGCTCTCTTTCTCCTGTGCAGGCCACTGCTTCTGGAAAACAGGGAGGAAAAACAAGTTCGACTATGAGCTGATCTTCCAGCCAGACAGGTACCGGAAGATTCATATCTATGCTTCACTGCCTTGCAGTAAGTCACTGTTCTTCAACCTTGGCAACTTTAAGATGTGTGGACTTCAACTCCCAGAATTCCCCAGCCAGCATGTTATTGACTTCTAAATTGTGATCAACCCACCTGCTTAGAACCAATCACCTGCTTCCTGAGGAATGGAGGGCCAAAAGAGAAGAAGCAGATCAGCCTTGTCTCCAGATACTTTGAACGTCTGTGCCCATAATCCCCACCAGAAGCCCAAAACACCTGGAGATCCACAGGTGGAGGAAATACATGAAAAGTTAGGCATCCAGTAGTCAAGATTCTTTGGCCAGATTGGCGGAGGAGAGGATGAGTAACTTCCTGGTCTTTGGAAGGGAGGGGAGAACAATTTGTTTGCATGCCTGTGTGTGTGTGTGTGTGTGTTTTAACATCACTTGGCATTTTCTGTGATCCCCTTATAGAAATTAGAAGTTACTGAATAGCCTCCCCCATCAGAGGAAAGGTAGGGAGTTACGTAGGAAGGCGAAGATGAGAAAAGAACAAGTGAAGAAGAGGGCGGCTTTGGGGGGCTAAAAATAAGTAGGTTTGTTGCTTGAATTATAGTGGGTTGTGGGGAAATCTGGCTGGTCCTAAAGTAGCACAGGGAGAAAGCTTGAATTGTTTCATTCGTTAATGGTTTGTGGATTCTTATCCACAAATGTTTGCTATTCTCAGGCAGAGATTGTGACATGATCCACCTCCAGATCCTGTCTTCTGGCAAGTCAATAGCTGCATTCATGCGAACTGAAAAATAATAATAATAATAATAATAATAATAATAATAATAATAATAATAGTTGTATGCCACCCAGAGTAACTTCTGGTGAGATGGGTGGCTATATAAAATTGCTAGATGGATAGATGGATGTAGACCCTTACCAGATAGAGTTTTTACAAGATTCCATCCCATGAGATTAATTTACAACTTGAAAGCCAAACCAGTGAACATACAGTAATAACTGAGACCCAACCAAATGCAACAATCTAAATCTACTGCTAGCGAAACACGCATACAATTGCCCATTGCTTCCCTGTGTGTCAGCTCTTCTAGGTAGGCCAAGTTAAGAAACTGGCTCAGCAGAGATTCCAGGAATGCTCTTTAGTGGGTTAAAGTAGAAAAGCAGAATCTTGAATGCCCGTCCAAGTTTCTCTCTGTCGCATCTCATGCTAAACAAAATCAAGGTAGAGTTGCTTTGAGTTCTTACTCACTCTTCCCACTTTCTCAGGACCAGGTAATTTTTCTGCAAGCCCCACCACTACCACCCACTTAATGGCTTGCTCATTCTTCCCTTATCCCCAAGGTCAGCTCAATCTTCCTTTAGGTAAAGGTAAAGGTTTCCCTTGACGTAAAGTCCAGTTGTGTCCGACTCTAGGGGGCGGTGCTCATCTCCGTTTCTAAGCCTTGGAGCCGGCGTTGTCATAGACACTTCCGGGTCATGTGGCCAGCATGACGACTCGGAACGCCGTTACCTTCCCGCCGAAGCGGTACCTATTGATCTACTCACATTTGCATGTTTTCGAACTGCTAGGTGAGCAGGAGCTGGGACTAGCAACGGGAGCTCACCCCGCCGCGCGGTTTCGAACCGCCGACCTTCCGATCGGCAGCTCAGCGGTTTAACCCACAGCGCCACCGCGTCCCTAATCTTCCTTTACACTCGTGTTTTTCAAACTTGGCAACTTTAAAGTTTTAAAGTTTAAATTAAACTTTAAAGATTAAGAATTTCCTGCTCTTTAATTCTGACCCTCCACCCCACAAAGTATCTGACGGTATTTGTTTTCAAGAATTCAAACACTGACCTTCATTCTCTTACACAGAGTGTTTCTTGAAAACTGGCAAAGATCTATAGATTTTTATTTTTCGTTCCAGAAAGGCAACTACATTGTTCTATTTCACTCTTTCCATCTTTCTGTGGTTTGTTACCTTTACTTTTCCCATGTTATATTCTTGGTTTTTTTTCTCTCTCTCCTTTTAAGCCTCCTTTCTCATCAGAAGTATCCACAGGGTAAGGTCAAACAAGTCAAGACGGTAGCCATGATGGTGCAATTGAAGTTGCATCTTTTTTATGTGCTTTCCCATTTTGACTTTTTTGACCACTTCCTGCTTCCTGTTCTTTTCCTGATGTTCTGGATGCCATTCTTGGAAACTCAGTTTAATATCAGCCTTTGAGCTTTATAGACAAGGAGGGATGGGTGGGTATCACCTGCTCATTAATTTATGGCCAACTGGAAAGTCCAAAATCTTCTTGCTCTGGTTTTGATTAACAAGGGTGGCTGTTGCTTTTTGGCCAACAACCCCCACCAGACCATCATATCATGGTTAATGGACTTCCTGCTTGGGAATGGGTGGGACAGTTGAACACTTGCAAACATTCTGTTTCCAATTGTTACTTGCACCCTTCAATTTTTTTCTTGCATTCTGGCCTCAAAATCACAGCTGCTTACTTCTGGGAATCCTCATTATCCATCAGAAATAAACAAATTCTTCACCTTCTCTTGCACATTACCATGAATGCTGTTCCCAAGTCAATGGATGTTTATACATCCTGCTATACCATAAACCATTGTTTACAAACCACCATGCTGAAGCCCAAACCAAGGATAGCACAATTCAGCTGAGTGTGTGGTATGAAGCAGGCTATTGCATTAAGCCATAATGCAATTTGCTTGTTTTCCTTCACCAAGCTGACGGCACCTAGCTGCTGTGTGCAAAATCTTAATGCATTCCTTCACTCAGATTAATTGAATGGTGAATTAACCAAATTCTAACCATCAAAGCTCAACATCTCCCAGTTGACACAGACAAGGGAATCTAGGACATTCCAACCACAGCTTGGCTAACAGTGTTGTCACCTCCAGGACACTGTTCCGAGAAGTCTGCGCTCCACCCCTATCTACTGTCAAGAAATCTGCTGCAGATAAGCATCCTTTAAGACACACCAGCAGCACCAACACTTTATTAGCCCTCCCAACAGACAAGACGCTTTCTTGAACCAGGGTCTCCCAGTGTGATAAACTTGGCTTTTTATCACCTGGGGCAAGTCCAGGTAATTGCTCCTCTACATCCTCCCTCCCTTCCCTGTCCCAGTGCTTCTAGAGATGCCTTCACCTTTTGGAGGTTGCAAATGCACCCAGAGGAGGCAGCCAACCCACCCCAAAGTGGAGGTGGACAGATATGACTCAGGCTGGATGATAAGGAAGATCAGAGGCAGAGAAGAAGCACGAGCCAAGGGCTGCAGCATCAGAGAAGAGGGTGCAAGGGGTGGGGGTGAGCAGATGTTAAAAAAAAAGTGCTGCTGCCCTTCAGGCCTACACTGTCTCCCCTCCTTTCCTAGATCCCCATTAGTCATACCACTCCAGCTGGAGATGGTGGGAAGGCATCCCCTTTCTTCTTCCGCCTCCAAAAAATGGTGACTCACCCCAAAAAGGAAACAAAAAACAAAGTTTGCAATGAGACCTCCAAGCCCAGATAATCTGCAGCAGAGTCATTTTTCCCCTTGGCTGTACAGGACAGAAGGAAGTACCCTTTTAAAAAGAAGAAGAGATCAGAGAGGAAGGATTCCGCAAGCAATTCCATTGGGAAAAGGGGTGGGGGGACCAGAGCATTATTCGGGATTATAATTGGGGGGAAATATGACCTGCCTTTCTCCTTCTGGTCCACAGGAACATAACACGGCTGCTGTCTACTTGTACACACGGGCTGGGCTGGTGCTCCTGCCCCGTCCGGCAATGTTTGACCCAGATTGGTTTCAAGTGTTCCCCTGTCCCCCCACTGATTCCTTTCCAGCCTTACATTTTTTTTTTCTTTTCAGCATTCACATCCCTTTGAAATCCTGCTTAGTAGCAGACATGTATGTTAATGCAATACAATCCCGCACCCCGGGGGGGTTCTGTTTCTTCTTTCTTGGGGCAAAAGTCAACTGCCCCCCCATCCCACCCCCATTTCCATGCTTGCACCAATGTTCTTCTGAGTCACTCCCAAAGAGACGGAAAAGGGGGATTGCCTGCAATGCTTTGGGGGGGGGGAGAGTGGGGAATCTGCCTGCTCCTGCCTCCCCCCTCTGTTTCAACGAATAGCAGAAGCAAGGATGACATCATGTCTCCTCCCCCTCGAAGGAGCTTTCCGCACTGTTCTGGCTGAAACCTGCTTGACACTGGAGCAGTTGCTCCCCGCATTTGGCTGAGCAGCAGCCTTTTGGTTTTAGCATTTCTCTTGGTCTGAAACAGGAGCATTTGAAAGACTGATCCAAAGGTCTGAAATATACAGCTCTGGAAAGAATATATACTCTATATACATGTATTTTCAAGGGGTTTTTTTCCCTGTCTCCATTCGACCAACTCATGTTTTAGATTCGAAGGTCAGTGGAAGACCAATCTGATCTTTTGCATGGTGCAAAGGACCATGGGCAAGGATGGTACGTATGTGAGAAACGCCGGGAAAGGAGCCTAGGGTTAGGCTGAATGAATGAACTCCAAGCAAGTGGGTCAACAGCAGCACAAAACCACAAGCTATGATTAACAAGCCCACCTCGGTTAATTTCCCATAGCATCCTCAATCACCAACAAACAAAGCACATTGCAAATGAATGAGGTCTCCCAACTGGAGAATTCATGACCTATGTTATCTTGATTGTTCGTGTCTTAACATGTGATATGAAGCCAGCCATGAAAAGATCACACATATGACCCTCAATCTATTGAGGGATATGCAGTGAGCAACTGAAAATGGGTTGGCTATTGCCAAGCCCCACAAAGCTGGCAAGCTCAAGAAGTGAGAACCACACAGATTTCAGAGAGGCATCTTTAATGCTAATCAGAGTAAAAACAAATTCTTGAAAACTGTAGAAGTAAGACTTATAGCAAGCCAAAATTTTCTTCTCACAGCCCCCACATGGGGCTGTGCTGCCATTATTTGCAGCCCCTGAACTCACAGTCTCTTAAATCTGCCCCTAACCTTTCCCCATCTGAGATGGGACCACAAATTTTTGGAGTCATAGTCCAGTTCACGCTGGATGGCACCAAGCTAATATATCTGCAGATTTCTTTTTTTTCTTCTTTTTCTAACTGTCCCTGGAGGGGAAGGAAGACCATTGTTATCTTCAAAGAGAGCCTGTCTCTGGCATGATTCTCCAATTGTGCCTCACTCTGTCCTCCTTTCTGATCCAGAAAACTGGTGAGCAGAAATAACATCAAGTGAAGAAGCAGCTTGGGATCCATCACAACAAAAGGTGCTAGGCCTGGCTCTAATTATATCACTCAGAACCACACAGAAATGGGGCAAGAAGTAGCTGCAGCTTCTTAACACAATTTTGGGGGCAGCTTCTCTACTGGGGTCTGTGATAGCCATACAGTATAATCTACATCCCGAAGGCAGTTGTATCTTTGAAGTACAGTTAGAGGACACTATCCAGGCCAAGTTCAGAGTAAAGAGAAAGTACCTTAGAAAAGTGGAGCAGGAGACCAGAAGTTGGACAGCAGAACATAGCTGGATGGAAGACTAAGAAATACAAAAACCAATATTTTCACTGCTATGGTAAGGTCTATCATATTCTTCACATGATAGCAATTCGTTCTAAATTTGCATCTACTCATATAAACAAACACCTGAAAATATTGTTCAAATCTGTCTCCTCTTTTGCATGTGCATTCTCTCTCTCTCTGTCTCCCCCCACTCCTCTCTCTGCAACAGAAAAGCTACCAAATTCAATGGCAGAGACAGAATGGAACTGCTGAGGAACACTTGAGCAATCCAGGAGCATCACAAACTTGTCTATAGGGGCTCAGTGGCACACCTCCTCCTCCATGTCACAACTGAACATCTCTTATGCCTGCATTCCTCCACCCCCTATGTGTCTGTGCTCTCAACCACCTAAAATTCAGCCACAGCAAATCATTTACCAACAGGTCCCATGATGTGGAGTCTTGATCATGCAACACATTAACTTGTAAAGCAATGTGCTTGGTTTTGGCTTTCTGTGTGGCACGAACCCAGGCTTTGTGAACTGTAAACCATGGTGTATGCATTAGCATGCTGGCTGAACTTAGCCCCTTGTGGCTTGTTCACTAAATCACAATTAAGCCAATAGTGGCTTCCTGCATTTCACCTTGTTCTTTCCTACAAGCAGGGACAGCAGCTGAACGTGACATCTTTTGCATGAAAACATAAGCTTTTGCTGAATCTCCTTCCATTACTAGGTTTGGATTTTATCATGGTTCATTGCAGATAACTGTAATGAACTGTAACTCCACTTCTTTCAAAGTCACAGCCTGGGAGCTATATCAAAGCCATGCTGCAGCATTAATGCACACTGCATCACCCCTCCTGGGTCTGCATCTTTGGGTGGGGGGAAGCATTAATCCATTTCCTGACTGGCTGCCCACTTTCTCTCCCCTTCCCTCAATGAGAAAAATAGCCTTGCTCTAGTATCTAAAAAGAATTTTCCAGGGATTTTAATTGGCAGCTGTAAGGTGGATTTTGAATGTGTTAAGATCACAGCCAGGTTCTTTTCCAGTGCAAAGATTTCAGTAACCTGGGTGGGAAGCAGTTGCGATGTTCACACCTTGCCAAGGGAAGGTCAAAGACATTTTGCCTGCTTTGGAAGGATCTGCAAAATTCTGTGGTTCCTTCTGCTTCGCCCTGGCACTCAGCTTTAGAAAGATTGGTTTCTACATGGATTGGTCGCAGCTCTCCAGGATTCCCAAGAGTTTGGATGGGTGGGGAGTGCAGTATTGAAGCAGGTTTCAGTTTTGTTTTTTGGCTTTTGGCATGCAACATAAATAGCTTTCTGTAAACACATCTTTTTTTAGAAAAATAAAAATAATGGTATTAATTGTGTAGCCAGCCATTTGAGTTTCTCTAAGGTTGGCTAGGATTTTCTATGTGAATAATCCTACCTTCCTTTCCCTGATGGTAGAGACAACTTTGAAATTGGATCTCCTTTCCCCCCACCTTTAGGAGTTGATAGATGACAGATGGATGGGATGGGATCTCTGCCTGGCTCATAGCAGCCTTCCCCCTCTACCATTCTCTGGATGGGTTGAGTTTCAGTTCCCAGAATCCATGAAGTTGAACCCATCTGGAGGCACAAGGTTAGAGGACAGTGGGCTAGACAAGGAAAGAATGCCAACAGGGAGAATAACTGAGCTCTACTTGCCAACATATTCTTCAATCTCCAGAAGATTCTGGAGAATGCCAGATGTCTAGGTGTGTTTCTCCTAAAAGCAAATGCTCAGGCTACATCACCAGCCAGCAGCGCCAAGTAGTATGCACTAGGGAATAGAGTGTTTCTTAGAAACCACTGACTTTATTTGAGGCCAGTGAAAAACACGCAAGCCCTGTGGTATGTCTACTATGCAGTCAGATCTACTTGTCTACCCAGCACTATCAAGTTCTCCAAGACTTGACCTCTGGATGATCATAGTTTCCAGGAACTTTGGCTGAAAACCTACTGAGGCTGCTCCAATGCATGTTGTTACTTTTCTTTCCCTTGTCCACTATACAAGGTTGGGAGAAGAATGGAAAGTTGGACTGGTCCTGGAACTGGACAGAGTGAGGCCGCTGCTTAAAGCACCTGGAACAGGTTTGTTTGTTTGTTTGTTTGTTTATCAAATTTGTCACAGGTTCAGAGAAGGGCAACCAGAATGATTGGAACTGGAAGCAAAAGCTTTGCAGAGTATGCTTAATGTTGAGGAAAGATGACTGAGGAGGGGATATGATAGGACTTTACAATGCATTTTCTATGTGAGCGGTATCACACAGAAAATGGCTGCAACTTGTGACAGGTCATTGCAGGATATGAAAGAAGGGACTAAACTTGCAGAATGGCTTATTCCATTTGAACATTAAAAAAAAAAATCGTCTTAGCGGTACAACCAATTTGACAATGGACCGAATTACCTGTGCTAGTGGTGGGATCCGCATCACTGAACGTGTTCAGGCAGAAGCTACACAGCCATCTGTCAAGGGTGGTTTAAGTTGGATTCCTGCATTGAGCAGAAGGTTGAACCATCATTTCAATGGCCTCTTCCAATTCTAAGATTCAAGGGTGGCCAATGATGCATACTGGCTGCTGTTGCCTTTTTATTGCCAAGAAGGAGGCACATACGATATTTTGTGCCTTATGGGCCAAAATTACCTGGATGACTTTGTGCATTATGACTGTAAGTCTGAATCTAGGGGAGGAGTGCCAATATTTCACTCAAGTGCTCTTATCGCTTCCTTATATATCTCAGAATTGAGCTGGCAACCCCCTGGTCCAGTCCAGGGCTGTTTCACTGTGCAGGAAGGAAAAAAAAAAAAAAGATTAGGTACAGTGTGTTACTGTCCAAATCACCAGAGGAGAATACTGTTGGCAGCCTTCATTACCATCTTCTGATCAAATTAGCTTTCTGAGCTTTTCTTCAAAGAACTTAGGCTGCCCTTGGAAGAATGGAAACCTAGAAATCTAACTGGACTGCTTCCCATAGATGTCGGGACATTTTGATGTATGCACTGATCCACACACACACGCACACAATCCTTCGATTTACTGATGCAACTAATAAACGTGGCCTCCACCTAGCGGTTCAATCCTATTACAACTTGCTTCTCCAAGCCAGGATATTGGAAAGTAAGTCTCTGAGCTCTTAATTCTTTGACTGAGCTAGAAAACAGGTGAAACGACGGTCAGAGAGATGCAATGACTTTGCCAAGCTATCTGGAGTCCGTAGACCTTAGCCCTGTCCATAATATCAGCTTCTGCTCCAGAGCACGATGTGAAGACTCTGGATTGATTCAATGGCTTCCAGTTGGATTGGTTGCTCCAGGTCGCTTTGATACTTCACTCAGAAAACGGGATTCAAAGGGGTCATTTGCCTTTGCACCAAACCTTTGGACTGAATATTTGTACAGCCCTAATGTATTTTACTTTGATTTTTTGCCCCAAACAGATCCAAGATTGATAATCATTACATTATGATCTGGTTACTCTTCCTATACAGTTGATTCCTTAGACAACTCAACCGCGCACAGAGGGGGACACGGAGATACTTTCATCAGAGACTCTGTAACTCATACAATTCTCCGCCTGAAGACGGGGGTGGTTCAGAGGATCTGGTTCCAAAGCCTTTTGGATGCAGGACAACTGATAGACCATACGTGATTAATAATACAAGCACGTATTACTGTGCTACCCAGGACATGGTTACAATAGTAACAATTCTCTGGCCCAGCTTGATTGCAGAGCAAATTCTAGCAGAAGGAGGTCACTAATCCAGGGCCACGTTTCAGTGCTGAGGATACAGAAGAATAGCATTCTTGTACAATAAATGCTCTTGCCGAGACAGACCCAAAAAAGTACTGCAGGAGTAGTTACCTGTTGTAGAGGAGATGAACATAGCAGGTGAGCTTTAGCTTCAGATGTGTTACTTATGCAATGCCCACAATGTCTCCTGGGCCAGCCAAGTCCCCTTTAAGCTGTCCAGATGCTGGCGCCTTGCTAAGACTTGCAGATGAGCTAATAAAAACTGGGGAGCAATTTTCCTCATTTCTCCTGCATCGCAACCCCCTGAGAAGGCAGAATTTTTTTTTTTTTTAAAGCAGCTGTATAGAAGATCTATCTCTCATCTAACAGCTAATAGGAACACGACAAAAAGGAGGAAAAGATGTTAACAAATGGTCATAAATCAACCTCTTTCCTGGCCTTCTGCCATCCCTGTAAATTTAAGCAGTTTCTGAAGATAACACAAAGGGGCATAGTCTGAGGTTGCACGACTGGATGAAGGTGTCCAAACTGTGGGTCTGTTCCCAGAACTGCCCCCAACTGCACCAAAGTTACATGGGGTGGAACGTACAGTACTAATTGCATGGATTTGATTTCATTGTAATTAAATGTGAATTAAAATAGTTTAAATTGTGTTTGTGTCCCCTCCTCTTTTTTCCCCCAAACTGCTGATCCCCTGAAGGATCCCCGAATGCCAGGTGTGAACCTTGGCCTGGAAAAAAATTATGCAACTATAAGAGGCATAGAAATTGCCTCCCCCGCTAAATTTCCAGAAATGCTAAGGAATTATGGAATCTTAGGTCCAGTCCTGAAGAATCTACATATCCTTGCAAAACCAGGATAACTTATGCAAACTTCCAAAATGGCAAAATCAGTTATGTGCAAAAAGGTGTCCAATGGATCATGGGCTTCAGGTTTTGTGGCCCAGTAAAGAACAACCATTGTTAATAGTGTCAGTTGGCAGAGTTGGTTTCAATCTTTCCCAGCGTTGTATTCTCCAGAAATGTTGAGTTGCAACTTCTTCCTCCAGTCACCATCCAGTAAAACACCAGGCTGGGGTAAAACCAGTTTTCTGGAAGGCATGTTGGTAGAATCATCTTTGAAACAGACCAAAATATCAAAGAACAACAGTAATCAGAAACTGGATTGCAGTCTTCCACAGATTTATATCATAAGGACATGGCACTCATTGAGAAATTGACCACTGACTGATGTTAGCATAACCTTCAGGACAGTCTTTCCCAACCTTGGGTTCTCTGGATATGCATGGACTCCAATCTCCAGAATTCTTAGCAAAGACACATTTGGGACTGATTGGAAAGGCTACTCCAGAAGGCCCCATCTACAGTACTGGTGGAGCAAAGAGATTCTAGAACATGGCCAGAGAGGAAGTCCCTCTCATGCAGAAGGAGGGCAAGAGAACATGATTTTTCAATTGATGGAAAACAGTCCCAGACAGCTGCTCTTATGGGTTTGACAGTGATACAATGATAAACACACAGGGAATAGGAGCTGACAAGGAAAGTAAGAGATGCCATAATTAAGCTGAATGAAGCTGTCACTTACTGTAAACATTACTCAGGGGCTGATGGAGGGTGATGGACACAACCCATTGTGTTGATCAAGGTGGTAATTTGCTTCTGGGTTTCAAGAGGGGAAGGAGAGAGGCCCATCTGCAGATACATCTCAGCTCTTTCTTTCACCTCTGTCCCACCTGTCTCAGCATTACAGAAGAATACAGTGGCAGGAGCTCTTTGGATTTCAATAGAAATCAGATGAAGATTGAACAGAGGTTGGGGATTGAATATAGGGCCTTCTACTTTGGTGAAGCACATGCTGAGCCAATGAGCTATAAGTCATGCCTGTCAACTCTGTAAAAATGGGCCAAGGGATCTTGAATGTGCAGCCTGCATGGGAATACAGCTGCCCTGGACTAGGATAGCCCTGCTTCTCACTAATGCTTGAAGAAGCCAGATGCTGTCAAAGAAGAGCAGCCATTGAGAGCATTTTGGAGATTTGGGGAATGATAGTGGGCAGATCAAGAGGCTCAGAAGGGACCTTTCCTAGTTTCCCCAGCTGTAAAAGAGAAGGGGGGAAATTGTGCTTTCAGACTTGCAAGATTCTGTTAAGTAGCTTTACACTAAAGTAGAATTAGCTATTCTGGTCGTGTTTCCTATTTGGTCTACCTGGTAAGGTTGACATCAGTCTTGCCAGTCTGAAAATACAATTCTCCTGCCATCTCCTTTACAGCCCGAGAAACTAGGGAGGGTCCCTTCTGAGCCTCTTGCCCCATCCACTATCCAGCTGTGGGCTAAGCTGTCTCTTATCTGTCCGTTCCCTAGGCAGTATCTTTTCGGTCAGTCTCCCAAGGTCTTTCCCCAATACCATTACAGATAGTCATTTCTAAGCACTAATCGGATCTTGTGGTGGCCAACAAGATTAACCCTTACGCCCCCTTTCACTTCCTGCAGAATGCTTGAGTGTTTGGACTGTTGTGTAAGATGCAGGCATGGGATGATTTTCCTAGTATTGATGGAAGAAGCTTTCTCAGCTGAGTTTTGCCTTTCATGCAGGTGTTAAAGGCATGGGGCTGTGGGTGGGGAAGTGTTAATCTCTCTGAACAGCTTTGACTAATGTTTCCATCATGTCCGTGCAAACCTTTCCTTCAGGAAAGGTCTTCTGACAAGTCTTGATGAATCCAGAACTTTCAGTTGTAATAACTGGAGAGGAAATGAGTTGTTCTACACAACAAAGAGGGTAGGTTTAAAGTTCCCCGGGCTTTGGATTTCATACCTTTCCATGTGGCAATGAAGATAAACAGCAAATTTGGTAATAACAATAACAATAACAACAGACAGTAATAGGAGAATATGTATTGCAAACAAAGTTTACATCCCTGCCTGACAATCTGCACCTGGAAAACGTGGTAGGCGGCCCTACACAGTCTGGGAACATGGCCCATCATTTGCACATGATCTTACATAGTTCACCAGCATTACATTCCATCTCTTTTGTAAAGAAGGCTAAAAACGTTGGAAAACTTTGATTTATAATGCTTTGGTAATCTTGAAGGTAAATGTCCCAAGAGGGACTTCCTCTGGAATATTTTTTATTTTAGCATTTATTTTTACAAAATTTAGAGCCTGCCTCAATCCTGATTGAAGCAGGGTAGAGTACAATGAAGTCAACAAATAAAATAAAATAAAACTAAAAACACATACCCCACCTCCCCCAAAATCTGCTGTGCTGCCTTATCATGGCAGGGGAGGGGAGCAAAGAACATTGGGAGTGTGTGCCAGGAGTATACATTCCCAACAGGGTCACCCAAGGCATGAAGGTGATGCCAGCTGCCCAGCTGAAGCAAGCAGGCACCTCTATTGGGCAGCAGCAATATAGGAAGATGCCAGAGGCGGATGATCACTTTAGTGGCAATGCCAAAGGCATCAATTCATACTGTGCGGGAGAAGGCAATGGTAGACCACTCCTGTATTTTTATCAAGAAAACCGCATGGATAGAAAATATAAAATGATTGACGATACAGTGCCAGATGATGGGCCCCTCAGGTCAGATGGCTCTCAACATGCTACTGAGAATCTCTTGGACTCCTAATGGTGTTTATGACATGGTTAGATTAAAGCCTTCAGGACATCTGGTTGCTGATGTCGCCGTACCGGAAAAGAAAATGCAAAGCCGCAAAGATTTAACAATGTAATAATGCATTCAATAATAATGTTAATAATATTAAATAATTAAGCAATGTTAAATAATTTTAATCATACATTTAATAACGGAAATCAACGATTTCAGGTAGTACATGAAGTGCACAATTCTCTTAATCCAAGGGCCATCTGCTTCCCTGGAATAAACATTCTGCTGTTCGTATCTGGAGTAGATTCCTTTGCATCAGGCCAGAGAGAGGATAGAAATCGTATCTAAATGCTTTAAATGTTAGTGTTTTTAAAAATGCTTTCAACACAAGGCTAGTAAGCCACTTAGTCATCCCTCTTTTGACAGGAAGGAAGGAAGGAGCTTCACTGCTTCAGAGTAGAACAACATGAATGACAAGAGAATGAGCAGGCCACATGGGGGAGCATTAAGGCTGACAAGCTGAAATATACCAGCAAGGCTGAGATGTCTTAATAAGACTCAGATTTCTCATAGAGTCATAGAATTGTGGAGTTGGAAGGAAACACACAAACCCTCTAGTCCAACCCTTCTGTGTTCAGGGAAATAAACTAGACGATCCCCATAAGCGGCTGTCCAGCGTTTTCTTAAAACCTTCACAGCTGGAGAATCCATCACTTCTGTAAACTCCCAAAATTCTTCCACTGTTGTATAGACCTTACTTTACAAAGGTTTTCCTTATATTCAAAGAAAATCTAGGTAGCTGCAATGTGTAGCCATTATTGCTCTCTATTATGTTTGAATAATGACATTTCACTGGTTAGTGTCTTGATGGTAGGCTTAATGGCTGAATCCTAGATGTTAAATTTCAACTTCTGGGGAGCACTGGTGAAAGACGGAATCCACAGTTCCCATAGTTGGCTGCTGTATGACACAAAAGAGAGATCTCAATGAGATCTTGGCTGGATTCCATCACTGGGGCTCTCCTGATGTCAGCCTGGTCTCCTTCATAAGCAGGCCAAAGTCTTGGAAGCAGATTGCAACATGCAGGCAGGCTAATTTAAGTAAAAGTTATGGTTTAGATAAGTGATTCCAATTTAGGGTTGTAAAGTCAATATCAGCTTTTCCAGTTGGGTCCAAAAACTTGTGGTGAGGCTCAACAGAAGTTCTGCCACTTGGTATTCACCAGGGCTTTTCTCCCCACTAGCTAAACTGTCTCCAAAACAGATATAGCAAATCAGAAATGTCTGCAAGTCTACAGAGCTGTCCAAAACTCTCCACCAAATTCTTACAGAAAGAAAGAGGATGGACAATTTCTCCCAATTTCTCCAGAGGGAGGAGAAATTCTCCAGTCATTTCTCAAGGTCAGGATTCCCCTTCAGTGGTACCATTGTTGAAAAAGCCCCCTAAGAGGAGTCCCCTCATGAGTTCTTTCCATGGCATTCAGCAGAAAATATGGGAGTCAGGGATCTTGGAGATTGCTGCAGAGGAACAATGATGAAAGACAGGACATTCATATACTTCTTTGGGCCACCTTGTCATATACACAAGGGCATCACATCCAGCCATAAGAATGTTTCTAAAATCCTCTTTTCCAGTGAAAGGGTTCCTAAAGTATAGTCTCCATCTACTGAACAAGAATTGGTAGAGAGCTCAAGGTTTGATGAAATAGTACAATAGGGGAGTTATGGCATGTGGTTCTGCCCATATATTGTCCAGGTCCAGGAAGGTCAACTCAAATATTTCCTTTGTTGGTTTATTTTCCTACTGTTTGTTGTTCTGAGCTGAGCTTCCAAGGGGTAGGGAGTGATGCCATCCATATCACTTAGCCAAAGCTTTGAAAAGGGAGAGGGTTCACTATACACAGCAGTCAGGTTGACATGAGTGTGTGCTTGTATGCGCATATGGGTACCTCTTTTCTCCCCACTCTCTGGAAGGATTATTTTGGATGGATTCCACCCCTTTGGACAGTCCAACTCCTTTTTAGCTTTGAACTGGCACTTCTAACAGGTGAAAGTGAAATTTGGGGGAACCTTTGTTTCGTATTTTCATAGGGTTTGGTTTGACTGTGTTTTGGTTTGTGCCATCATTTGTTCTTTGCTTTTATCCTTGTATTATTTTATTGTTCTATGTGGTTTTTATCTGTGAACTGCCCAGGGTCATGAGGGAGTCAGGCATGCAATCAATCAATCAATCAATCAATCAACAAAATTTCAGTTGCCGGGATGTCAGTGGAGGCAACCTAGGAAAGTTACTATTCTTAAGTGGGTTATTAATCACCCTGTATATGCAGAGTTATGTGTATTCTGTTTTTAATCAAGTTATCAAAACATCTTGCAGGAGAAGATTAAAGGTAAAGCACCCTAAAAATAAGAGGTGAGAGAGCAGGGTTAAAAGCAACAGAAATCAGACAGTTGAATAAAGCTACCATATTGGATCGTTTTCAAAGGAAGGCCAGCCAATGCAAAGATGAAACATACAAAAATATTCACACTGTCCTTATGATCTCCTTCTGAGGTGTGCAGGTTTCCCCAGCTTGGGGAGCTCCAATTATTCAGACTAAGTCTGCAACTAGACTTTGGCATCTGCCAACACAATGGCTGCTGAAAATCCTGGGGTACAGACTGTAGAAATACTGTGTGCTCAGGCTGGGTATGAGTGATCTTTGTTAAGTACAGAAATTCAGATTGAAATCCCAGATAAATGGCTGACTAGGTTCCCCTTGAACACTCCTAATATAATAAGTCCCCCCCCAAATCTAGTTTCATAGTTGAGGCAACCTCCTCTCCCCTTGTATTTTGACATTCCAAGCAACCGGGCATGTATTCCTGCTACAATTGATCTTCATTTCATTTCATTTTTTTTTCTTATGACCCACCTCTCCAGATGCTTGTTTCCTATGGCAAACTGGAGAGCTTCATTGTGAATTCTGGGCTGGTGTCAAGGAGTACCTGTTAATCATCATTGCTAAGGCTCATTAGCTGGGTAGCCATGGCTCTGGGGCTGTGCACTTATGAAGGAGGCTCCACCTTTGGTTCTTAAGCCGGCACTTGGGTGGTGGGAGGCTGCTGGTTGGTCCTGGAGATGTAGAAACAACTGCAGCAGTCAGCTTGAGAGGTGAAGTATTCATTTTGGAAGAAACAAAAATGTTCCTGTGCATCACTGTGTGCCAAGAATAATATGGCCTACAATGAAAGGGAAATTGATGGGAGAAAAGAAGAAACAGGGTGAGTAGGAAGGGAATGCAGGCACTGTTTGTTTTGGGAGATAAAGGCTCATCAGGGACTTTTGGAGGGGGGCGTTGAAAGAGGAGAGGCCTGCCTGCCTGCCTGCCTGCCTGCCTCCTTCCTTCCTTCCTTCCTTCCTTCCTTCCTTCCTTCCTTCCTTCCTTCCTTCCTTCCTTCCTTCCTTCCTTCCTTCCTCAATTCCTCCCTCCCTTCCTTCCTTCCTTCCTTCCTTCCTTCATTCTTTCATGCCCTTCAACTTGACAAATGCAAAATCAGATCAACAAATAAAAAGCAAATAAAAATATATCAAAAAGCAATTCATGCAACAGAGCACAGATTAGGATGGTATACAACCATGCCATTCAAAAACCAGGGATAAAATTTAAAAAGGCTTTACTGACCCCAGAAACATACATCTCCTCCATCATACTCAACTGAATTTCCTCTCCTGGAGTGATAAGATCAGATCAGATCTTAGTAACAATAACAATAATGATGAAGATGCTTGGAAGAAAAATCAAGGCCCCAGACTGCTAATGTTTGAAAGTTCAGAGGCTTTGGATAAAATCCATGACACAGTGTCTTCTACTGCCTGATTTTAATATGCTGTAACATTATGGTTTTAATGCTTCTGCCATTTAATGCTTTTTAATCCTATATTGTTATGCTTTTTGGAATTATGGTTATAATGGAAAGCAAAGAGCAAATTTAACCATAAATCCATCAACAAGCGGAGCCTAAACTGGATCTCCAGCTCATGAAAGAGATTGGAATAACCATCCCTAACTAGCACCTTTTCCATATGCTAGATGGTAACACCTATAAATCACATCCAGCTTGATTATTGGTACTGTAGTCCAACATATTTGCTGCCCTTGAAAGTTTTACTTTTCAATTGTTTAAACAAGATGTATCATCCTTTTGCTTCCTTTCTTACTTAGCTGAGGGAGAGCCGTTTCTTCCTGTGATCTGAACAGATATTTCATACTAAACAATATCTGCTCTGGTGAATCAGGCAGCATACAGATTTTGTAATAAAATGAAGATTAAAAAAAAAAGAGTTATGTGTATTCCTTAGAACTGGGCTTCTCATCACTCCAGATTCAAACTTCTGCCATGAACTAGCTTTCAGGAGACCTTGTTGAAAGATGCAGGATTTTATATCTTGGCCTGATCCCAGGTTGGACTGTCTGGAAAGCATTTTTCTTATCAAAGCATGATATGTAAGAAAATTCAGGAAATGGACAGAGAATTTTGCATGGGTGGGTTTATTTCCCAGTAAGATCAAGAAATTAAACTCACCCTGTCTATCTTCTTCACTTAACAGGGTGTAACAGCTAATAGTTTACCAATCTCTATCATTGTTGCCATCTTTCAGGTTTTATCACCAGTTTGCTATGAAATACTTTGTAGAATAAAGCCAAGAATTTTAAACCCAGGGGTGGGAAGATGTATTTTCTTATTGACCCTACTGGTCCACTGAAATCAAATAGCTCATTATGCAAGGCAGTCTCATCTTAGTCTCCTAATAGATTACAAGATGCAGAATTCCCAATTACTATAGCCATTAGGATGAGGGTTCCTATAGTCTGTGGCAGATTGGAAAAGACTGGTGTAAAGGATATCTCAGACAAATACTAAAGCATTTTCAGTGGGCCCTTTCATCCAGACAACTTCAGCTACTGTCAGTACTTGATTGGGGAAATGAGAAGTCTGTTTGCAAGAGAGGAGATAAGCAAAGGCAGATGGAAAATGGAGCTATATTGTCTCAATAAAATTCAGCTGTAAAACAATGTAGGGAGCCTAGACTATCACAATGTAGATCAGACAGCAAAATCTAGCCTTTTGGCACTAAAAATCTTTTCTATAGTATTGTAAGGGACAGTTACAATAATTCTCTATTGATACATGAAAGTGAGCCCTTATTTTTCATATGCATCTGGATTAAATTATTACTTTTAGGATATTGCAGCGATATTTATATTTTGAATCGTTACTTAAAGTGAATTCAACCATACTTCATCACTTGTTGCATATATATTTATAAATGATGTGAAAATGCTCTTTTTCCCAGGTTTACTTCTCATAAACAAAATTCAGGGGTGTCCGGAGTATGGCCAAAACAGTCAAGATGGTGGCCACAACGGTGTGTGTCACACATAAAAAATGTGTGCATTGCCCATAAAAGATGGACAATGCTTTGATCATACCATCATGGGTGCCATCTTGACTATTTTGACCATACCCTACAGACAGCCCTGCAAATGTTTGAGGATGGGCTTTGCTATTGCTTCAATAATGTGGAAGAGAATGACTGACCCAGAAACTTTATTATGAGTGTGTGTGTGTTTGTAAGTGTCTATGTATGTGTGTGTGTGTGTATGTATATATATATGAAGGAAATCATTAAATGGATGTTGTCTTATGGGGAAGTTGATTTAGAAATACACAAACACACACACACACACACATACACACACAGTTCTTTTTTACATAAGGGGAAGGATTGCATTAGTGATTTGTATATGTGCTAATGGAAGGATTTACAGAAATAATGTGATCTTGGTTTGATATAGAGTAAGGGATTAAGGAAATTGCTGTATATTCTTGCTGTTGAAAGCCAGAAGTCACCTCTGTATGTAATCCTTAAAATTCTTTTTTCCTGTTTCACACTCTTTTAGTTTTCTTTTTTTTTTTGTAGCTTTTTTGCTTTTTTGCAGTTTTTATCTTTGTTTCAAACTTAATAAAATTCTTATTAAAAAAAAATAGAGAATATATGTATATAGGAAGAGAGAGGACCAAGAACATATGTCTCAGTATTCTGGTTCTGAAGTTTACCAGGACATCTCCAAAATCATCTATCTGACGATATAATCAGTAAGTCCAGTCTGAGATGTTTTCCATCTTTCTTTTTTCATGTTTCTGTAAAGTAGATCTATCTGTGCAGTGACAAAAGCCAGGAATGTTGTTAGTGAAAATTCTCAGCTATTTTGTTAGATCTTAATCATGTAAACATCCAGATCTAATGTGGTTTTTTCCCCACTGCTCTGAGTACAGACAGTGTATCTTTCAGGCCCACACATATCCAAGACTGGCATAGTTTGCAATCATAAGCCAGCCTTGTAAGGATATGACCTCTTAGGATTTTCTTTCTTGAATTAGCTCAGAGCTCTTAACCTTTGACTTCTGTTTGCAGCCCCTAACTTCCCACCGTTGATAAGCAATCAACAGCGCACATTTAAGGACCAGTTTGTTTACATTCAGGTGTCACACAACTCCCAAAGACAGTCTATATGTATATTTAGAACAATGGTGAAGAACTATTTTCAATCCAAGAGCAAGATTTGTTTATATAAAGCCTTCTGAAAGCCGTATGTCCATGATATGTCGTTCCAGAATCAGCTTGCCCCATATTCTTTGTCCAACATGCAAGTTTATTGGATCTCATACCAGTTTTGAAATGTATTTCTTGATTTATCACATCTTTGTTCTGTCTATTCCATGACAACCCAACATTATTTATTATTAGGTTTATTTTTCTATTGATTATGTGCCATCAAGGCGGTGTCGACTCTTAGCAACCACATAGATAGATCTTCTTCTTGTCCTTCAAGTCTTCCAACGGTGCTGTTGGGTTCTGTGGTTGAGCAGGAAGCTGAACCTGAATCACCCTAATTGTGGTCCAGCACTTCAGTCAAAATGGTTTCAAACATTTTGCAACAAATCTGCAGGAATTAATCACGATTTTGATTATTTACGTGTTTTGGGTTAACTAATGGTCTTTACTGACATATTTGTTTTCATCCTGTTACTGTTTGCCTGTGCTTTAAAATTAACATTGTGTGACTTACTATTGAATCCTTTCTGTAAATAATGGAACAAAAAGTTCTAAGCTGAAGTAACTTTACCTGTGATTTGAAGAAGCCTTAGTGAGCTGCTTCAGGGAACATTAAGTCATAACAGAAAGACCCAAACAGTGCATAACTCCCCAAATTACATTATGACTTAATACCATGCATAAATCCAATAATTATCACAACATGCTTAACCATGCTGGGTGTAATGGAATGTGGGGAAGACCTTGGGAGACTGGGTAAAGAGACGCTGCCAAGGGAACAGGCAGATAGAAGATAGCATAGTCTGCAGCTGGATAGTGAGCAGGGCAAGAGGCTCAGAAGGGACCCTCCCTAGTTTCTAGGGCTGTCAAGGAGGCTGCGGGGAGTGGGGAGAATTGTACTATCAGACTTGCAAGATTCTGTCAATGTAGCTTTACAATAAAGTAGAATTAACTAATCTGGTTGTGACCGAATTTCCCACAGGGTGAAATTCACAGGGGCCCTTAGGAAACAGGCTGACTTTGGTGAGGGTTAAACTAGGTGAGCTTTGAGGGGAGGTTGCAAGGATTCTGTCAATTCAAAGAAATCCGTTAATTCGGTAGCCAGTTTAACTGAGCTGTGTACATGCAACTTTCCACTGGGTGAAAAGCCTCACACGAGGATCACGTTCACGAAGCTTCAGAAATCTTGGTGGGGAGGCTCTGCCAGCATACAGGCTCTCCCGGCACGGCCGTTTCATCAGTTAATTGAGCTTCACTTCGCCCTGGCGACCGCGCCTGCCCCAGCGCCCTCCCCGCATCCTCTCCCGGGTTCCATCCCGGCCACGCGGCTGGGGATGCGGTTGCCGCGGCAACGGAGCCCAGCATCTCCGGTCTCCTAGCAACCGCCGCTCTCCGGCTCCCTCCGGCCTGCCCCGCTCCCTCCCTCTCTCCTCCCACCCGGCGCTGGGATCAAGCCAGGCGGGGAATGCGCAAGCTCGGCCCGGCGAGACGGCCGCCTTAAGTCCCAGGTCCATCTGCATCATGGCGCTCTGGCGGCGGGCGCTGCTGCTCCTCCTGCTCCGTGAGTCTCGGCCGGCGGCGCGGGGGTGGGCGGCGGACGGGGACCTCGCGATCCGGGATCCGCGGGCGAGGGAAGGAGGGGAGCTGGACCGAACGGGGAACCCGGGAGTGGTCTTTGCAAGCGGGGACCGCGCTTGGGAGGGAGACAAGGGGGAGGGGGTTATTGCTTTCCTCGTCCAGCAGCCCCCTCCCCGGCTAACCCCATTGTTTTCAGCATCCGCGAGTTGCGAACTTGGGCGGCGCGTGGCTCTGTAGGACTGGCTCCGGTGAGTTTTCTCCCTTCCCATCATCCTTGGGCAGAGGGTTCCTGAAACAATAGGCGCTATTCTGCTCTCCGAGGGTTGGAGGGTTTGTGTGCGTGTGTGTGTGTGTGTGTGAAGCCGCGCCATACAAGGGGGAAGGAAGCTTAACTACAGCATCATGGGCAGGGGGAATGGAGGGTGGCTACAGGGAAGGGGAAAATAAAAAGTTTTGGCTCTCCTTAAGCCAAGGCCTAAACGAAGGTTGTGAGTTGTGAGATCCTGATTCCAGAAACGAAAGGGGCTCACTTGAGAACAATAATATTGTGGGGTGCCTGACTCAGAAGTATCTCCTAAGTAGGAGCTGCCTTACACACACACACACACACACACACACAGTGCAGCTGTTAAATGATAAAGTTGGATAATGTCCTTGTGAGGTTCTCCCCAGGCTGTGCAAAATGCATGCTCTTGTGCAGAAAGAAAGGAAGGAGGATGTAGGGGTGTGATATGCCCTTTCCTGCTTCCTGCCCAACCATGTTTGTTTACTGTATATATAGTACAGTGGCAAAATAATTTGAAGGAATCCTCCCCCGCCCCGCCTTTTATTCCCCTTTTCTGTAACTTTGGGGTATGCATGAAAAGGGTGAAGGAATGGGTGAATGAAGAAGAAAGACTGATTCCTTTTAATTATTTTCTTATTTTCTCTCCCATCTGCCTTTTCAAGAGCCCCAGATGGTTTGTGGAAGGCCTTTTTTGATGCTTGTATCAGCAGCCTCATGAAGTAGTGCTAAGCGACAGGAACTGGCCCAAAGTCACCCAGGTCTCACTTCTGTATTCTAGGTGTGACCCTGTGTTGGCTACTACAAGAACAGCTGGCATACGGAACACATTTGCTTTATTCAAACTATTTGGGGGAGTTGAATAAAGCAAAGCCAGATAAAACAACAGAGTGGAAATGTTACTTTGAACTCAGCAACCTTTCCTCCATCTGTATGTAATTCAGAATATGCACATATACTGTATAACACTTGGATTACATAAAGAGGTTAATATGTGTGTGTATTCATTTTCCCTCAGTGGTTTGCTTTCTTCATCATCTTTGCAGGAGACTGCCTTTGCTCCTGCCCCGTTATTTGAAACATTGATTTTCTCACATCATTTAAGTGCCTCCTTGCTTATCTCAAGGAGGAGAGAATTAGGAATGTGCAACTTGGCCCGCTCAGCAGAGTTGATACTGGATCCTTTTCACTTGGCAACAGAGACACCCATTGTTCTGAGGGCCCCATGCAAATGTTGGCAGCTTTAATTGCAAAAACATTTGCTAATTCCATTCATGAATGAGTTAGGACTTGCTTGTCCTTCGGCTATTAATAAAGGCCCAGGGAGGGCAGCCTGGGTGGGTTTTGGTTTTTGGGAGTGCTCAGCTAACATATGCTGCTTCTACCCCAGCAGTGTGTATACTGCTGAGTAAACACAACAGTAGATTAGAGTAATGCTGTGATTTGGAATTTCTCAATTCTAAATTGTATGTGCATCACAGAAATAGTACAGACTGCCTGAGTGTCTCTGGCAGTGAGCGCACACTTACATATTTCCGTGCAAAATATACAGATAACTGTGTGATTGATCACAATCTCCCACAGCTTTCTTTCCCTATCAACGTGATGATTTGGGGGAATGGGAGATGAATTTTATTATTTACTTAAGCATTGATTCAATTTTGTGGCCGCATGACTCCCCAGCGACTCTGAACGGCTTACTATTAAAAAATTTAAAAGAAAACATGGCACCATGAAGCGATCCTCTGGTGCCTCAACACAAATTTAGACTTTTTTGAAATGTTGATTCCAGTTCTTGCCTCACCCTACTAATCCAGAACTTATTTGCATGGCTGTCCTAAGGCAGGCACAAAAGGCAGCATCTTCTGAGTCAGCGTGCGAGGGAATGGTGGCAAAATCCTGAGGACTAGAGAAATGTTCTTTTTTCCTTTTTCTTCTTTTAATTCTTCCAGCATGCCAATTAATAGAACAACTTCCCATCCAGAGGACTTACTGTCTAATTTTGAGTTGGCGTCGCACACGGCAGACAATATTCCTAACCGCCCCACCAAATATATTTTGTCAGTACAGATTTTTACCCACTTCTAATGTCTTCCTAAGCAAAATTTGCAGGGCTGGTTTTAATAACCACCACCACCACCCACTTAGTGGTCTGGGACTTAAATGTTACGTCTGATATGAACCTCACCTACCCCTCCTGCTTCAGGGCAGTTCTTGAAAACAGACAGCTTTGCAGTGGTGTGGGATTTTTTTCACAGATGCCTTACCCAGGCCCAGCACAAGTGATCCTTTAGGCATCAGGTTAAAACTTTTCTAATCTCCCAGGTCTTTGATGGCAACCCACAGAGATTTGCCTATTAATTTCATGGCTTCTGCTTGTCTGCTGTTATTATTGGCTTCGGCTTTTATGACTGCTTGCTGTGATATTTTAGGGTTGTTTTAACTGAGCTGTTAGCTGCTTGAACACCCAGTCTAGCGATAAGGCAAGGCATCTATGGTTTTTAAAATAGAGCAAATGTGTTTTGATATGATCAGGGGAGAGATGAAGAGGAAAGAGGAAAGCTTTGGTACAAGCAATTAAAAATTAATTGAAGTTTGCTTATACTGTTTTTTCTCCTACCAGCCGAAAAAAGCGTTTTACGGTAATAAAATCAATGGAACGTAGCATCAGAGAACCCTATGCGTAGGCCGATGAGAACAGTGAAAGCCAGGGGGCAACACAAGAGTCCTGTGTTCAGTATCAGACATGACAAATCTGCTTTTGGGTGGCTGAGTTTGGAGGGAATAACCCTTAACTGGTCTTCCCAATCGTTCTTTTAAATCCACTGATTCTAAGGATGGTGGGAGTCCCCTCCAATCTTGATGCAATGAAAAAGTGAGAGTAAAAGTAGATAAAAATGAAAGGAACCAAGTAAATTTTTAGAAACTCCTTGCTGAAAATGATTTCTGGTTTTCAGCCTGTCCTCTCTTAGGGTTTAAACCAGTGTTTCTCAACCTTGGCAACTTTAAGATGTGTGGACTTCAACTCCCAGAATTCCCCAGCCAGCATGGCTGGCTGAGGAATTCTGAGAGTTGAAGTGCACTCATCTTAAAGTTGCTGAAGTTGAGAAACACTGGTTTAAACAATCCTTGATTATTGCTGGAGCTGTAGTTTGCATTTAGGATGCCAATCCTAATTCACACAGGCTTTTGGTTATGGGGGGTGAAGCCCCTTTGGAGTAAATGTGTGTATGTTTTGTTGTCCAGCTTCGCAATTTTTTTTTGCTCCTTTATTTTTATTGTTACATGGTTTTATTGTTACTTTTTTTCTGTGTTTTTTCACTTTGGGAACCGGCCACTGCAGTTGGGCAGTGTACAAATTTAATAAATGAATAAATAAATCCAATGCACTGCATACATCACTGCATACGATGGAATGTGTTTCCAAGTCAACAGGCGTAGGATGGTGCATCCGGCTTCAGATATCTTGATCATTCTTAGTTTTTCACAACTGCAACAATGATCTCTTAAACTGAAAAATTAGTTACTCACTCAAGACGGTTTGTTCCAGCACTGGCATGGAAAGGGGGTCTGTAACCTGCTCTCCTGGGTTCAGTCTCAGCAGATGGTAGCATCTAAGGAAATATGGCCTTGGAAGCCAAGCAGGGTCCAACCTGTTTAATAAGGGGATGGGAGACCACTAGGAAGTCCCGAGCAGTAGGCAAGCAAAGAACATCCTAGAAGAAGCCGAAGGAAATCGCTTCTGTAGTGTTGCCAAGACAACTGCATGAATATGTGCACACAGTTACCAAGCATCTTTTCACCTTAAAAGTGTCCCTACCTTTCTCCCCCATGGTCAAATCCAACCATGCACCCCTTTCATTATGATGCTAATTTCTTAAGAACATCACCTGCTCCTCCAGACAACCTCCTCAGGGGACAGGATTCCTAGTGGGCTGTATCCCCCTCAAATAGCTGAGAGTCTTGGGATTCTCTGAAGACCCAAATAGGTTTTGTGTCCACAAAAGCCTTTTTGTAGCATTCTCATCGGAATATCTCTAGACAATCCCCTCATTTTACAGAGATCCAGCTGTCCCTCGAGGAAACAAGTGCTCCAAAGCAGCTGTCCACGCTTGGGGTCTACTGCTTTTTCTGGCCTTGTGGATTTTGCCTGCTAGACTCCTAAATTGGAAAGGGGAGTGTGAAGGGCAGGAATACGACGAAGTGCCAAAAGCTGCATAACTGTTGGGTGATAAAAGGGCCCAGGGTTGGGCCTGAATTGGCTGCTTCGAATGGCATTCCAAGGCAAGGTGTGAAGTTTCTCCTGGAGTAGTAAATAAGCCTGAGTTTGTCACATTGTAAGGGATGAATTTTCCCTCACGCCCACTTTGTAGCTGTGGCAAAGAATGTGTGATATTAGCAAGCTGTCCCTGGGCATCTACTACAAGTGGTTTTGTTTATTATGTAAATGGCTTTGAGTTCATGGAGATATGTGTGTGCATCTGTGCCAAGTCTTTGCATGTGCCTGGAGAAGCAAAGTTAAAGGACCCTTCATTGAACTTGGCTTTCTTTCTGTGATGGGATCTTTTCCTTCTGTCCCTCCCCAGACTAATGTTGGGCTTTGCGGATCTTGCTCACAGTTGTACGCCCTCTTGACAATCGCACATCACTTCTGATGTCAATGATGGGTAAGGATTGGGGTGGTGCAGAAGTTTGATCTGTGAGTTTTTGAAGTTCTGAAGGAATTTCTCCTAGTTCTGTGTGGATTGTTTAAGGTCAACCTTCTGTCAATTTGGCTCTTTGCTTTGCCAGATCCAGATCCAAAATTTTCCAAGGTTCTGTCCCGGGCAACTTTGTACACATGTATTCGGAGCTGCAGGTGGGAACAGCTTCCCCAACTTGGCACCTTCTAGAAGAGTTGGACTACACCAGCCATCATTCCCACCTAGCAACCATAGTGGCTGGGATGGTCATGGTCATTTTGGTCAACCTTCTGGAAGACACCAGCTTGGGGACGGTGTTGGCCACTGGCTTTTCTCAAGAGAAAGGATTGCAAAGTTTACTCCTTGGAGAGATGGATTTTATCAGGGAAAAGGGGAATGTTTTTCCAGCTCTTAGAGTTGCTTCCTGATTTTGTCCTCTCTGGCTCTGCTCCAGGTTCTTAGCGTCAACCCCATGGCTGCCTGAAAACCAACTTAATGGATCAGGGAAGTCCTGTATTTCAGAAGAACCTGGGGTATTTCTTAGCGGGCACATTCTGTTAATGCAGGACACGTTGGTGGAGTTTCTCGGCAATCACTGCTGTGTCCTGTAGACTGATCAGGAACAACAGAAAGCACCCATGTTCTTCTTCCCTATTTTAGACAAAATGAAAACAATCCAGGGTTACTCATCTTCCACTTGAGTCACTCCTGCTAAGCTGCTAAATTCTCTGCAACACAGTTCGGGGAAAAAACAACAGGGTCTTACAACAATAAGGGAGTGCGGAGAACTAACATTTGCTTCCTAGCAAATTCTGACCCTTCTCTTGGCATTCTGTGTCATCGTTACCCTCCACCCCTGCCCCGCTGGCTTTCCTACATTTATTTGTGTATGCGTGTGTGCCGAGGCAGAAATGGATGTTGTTGTAGATTCAAAAGTCCTGTTTCACAGCTGATCGCACTCCTGCCTGCCTAGGAATTCGTGCAAACATTTTCTAAAGCAGGGATGAGCTGCAGTGTAGGACAAAGAGTGAAAAAACCTGTAAGTGCTGATTCAGAATGCCGTTCCTTCCTTGTTACGAAAAACGTCCTCCTGGATTGTAGGAGGGTTGGGGAAAAAGAGATCTCTGAATCTTTTTATCCTTTCTTTCATACTTTAAACCTTGAACGCTTTCTGGAAAGGTATTGGACGTTGCCGTCCATGAAGCAAAGAGGCCAAAAATGCAGAGAATGCAATGGCCCAAAATGAGTTAATGTGGGTACATTCTCAGTCACAGTTGAAAACATGGAAGGTGCATTTCTGCGGGAGGAAAATGAATGCCCTGATTGTCTGAACAGACAGTAACAGATTTTTATTAAAGTTTGCCATTGTTTCTCTTTGCAGAAGAAGGGAGGCCCTACCATTTGGGCTGTGTTGGTGGTGGAGCCAATAAAATAATTAGAGGGTTAATGTGATTTAATCATAGCTACCTCGATCAGGTTCAGGGTAGTGTTTGCTTAAGTGAAGAGCTCCCAGGGAACGGTCTTTCTAGCAGACATTAATCTGATAGGCATGTAGCCTGCACAAGATCAAATTATATCCTTGATTAATTCAAGCTGTTCATTGGCAAAATAGACCATCTCTACTTTTGTCATTGATGCGAAATCCCTTTTGTCCGTTGTGATGGATGAAGGTAATCCCCAGGGCCTTCTGGGGATTAGGAGCAGAGTTTCAAATATGTTTTTTTTTTAAATTTAAGGAGGAGATTTCTTTTGCCCTTTTCCTCCAGAAGCTCAAGGGAACTTATCTAGGGGGTCTCCATATTACCTTCTCAAGAGTAACCCTGTGAAGTGGGTCTCCCCAGTGGTAGTCCAACATCTTAATCACCACCCCACATTAGCCTTAGGAGACCCCATAGTGAAAAGGCATGAGAGGTGGCAATGCTCTTTAGAGACAGAGGAAGTGGTTCCCAGATGTCCTACAAAAATAAATCTGGGTGGGACATCTGTTAATTTTCAGGTCATCATACTAAAGAGAGAGAAAAAAAATCGCTTGCCTGTTTGTGCAGCAGAAGGCTGAAAAAGCTGCAGGGCAATACTACCAAATTAATGTTCCTTGCAGGATTGGAAATATATTTGGGTTGTACTATCAGAGGGGCATTAAAAAGCATTAATGTATGCATTTTAAAGTCTTCATTTTTCCACATTTGCATTTCTGGACAGAACAGTCTCCTGTTCCAAGGCTTCCAAAATAGGAAAAAAAAATCCTCTAAAAGATAAGAGCCTTCTTTTACTCAGTACCCACAAACAATGCTTTCTTTGCTATAGATTTCATGAAGATTAGCTTTGCTCAGCTTCCTGATTCTTCTCTCCCAGAGAATTAGGCGATCATGCAACATTTGGAAATAAATTCCATTCCTCTCCCCTGCCCCGCCACCCTTTCTTTTTCTGCTTGGTTTCTAATAAAAGAAGGTGGTGCAAAAATCCTCTCCCGTTTTATTTAAGTCATTAATAAGTTGCATGTGTTTGATTTGTGCCTGGCCTTCCTACTCCAGCGAATATTCAACGTGCCTTGCCAGAATTTTAAAAATCCCTAAAGTGAAAAATAAATGAAAAATGAAGGCTCACATTGATTAACAGCACAAAGGCAAAAGAAAGATGTCTTTGCAGACGCATGGAGCAGGGGGATCAAGGCAATAAACTCAGCTTGGAAGAAATATGAGGAGAAGGCTTCCATAGACTCAGAGTAGGGAAAGAGGGAAAATGAACAACAACCACTTTTGGGGGGCAAGTGGGGGGTTTGCCTTGGACTGTCGCCTTGTCTAAGTGGCTTGCTCTGTCACTTTGAGGTGCTCCTAAGCAGCCCCTCTCAACCTTTTGACCCTGGACAAACCCTTAAAATATTTTTCAGGCCTCAAACGTAGGCCAGAAGCTACAAAATTATTATATTTGTTTCATGGGTAGGCCTGTACAGATGCATTAGCAGTGTTCTTAAACTAAAAATAAAGAATGAAACTTACAAATTCTTTAATGTGAAGTTGCCCAAATTTGAAATGATTCTTTAAATAAACAGTGATCCCCCAGGGAACCCCCTAGTGACCTCTCGCAGAACCCTAGGGTGCCACAGAGCCCTGGCTGAGAAACCCTATGCTAAAGTATTGTGTTTTTAATAAGAACAACAGACCAGAGCACTTTCCTGTGTCCAACAGAAACCAGGATTCCTACCTCTGGCCAAGACAAAGGCACAGATCTGATATTGCTGCATAGTCCTAAGTGGGACATCACTGTCATACAGGACCTGTGCAATCCCTTGTACAACAAAAAGTATTTGAAAGTAGTTCTTCCTGCCCACCTTTTCTCCTCTGGCTATGCCCTCTCCCTGGTGCAAATTAGCCTTTTCTGGATAAGTGAAGGTGTAGAGTTGAGTCATCTGTCTCTAGTTCTCTGGGTGAGATGGAATGATGTCTCATCATCTGCGTAAATGATGAGAAACATGCCAGAAGTTATTGAATTCCAAGGGATGGTTCGGTAACATCTAGAGGGCTACAGATTCCCCATTTATAGGCTAAATTGAACAAAAGCAGAATGGAAGAGCTGGGAGGGGGAAGTGGGTGGGGGTCCAGTTATGTCTGTGCTTCACTGTACTCTTAGGAGGACTGTAGATGTAATAGAAAGAATAACCTTGAGGGACAGGAGGAAGATCTGCAGCCCAGGCAACCGTCAGATAAAAGAAATCTGAGGCCAGGGCGGAAATGTAATTTGAGAAAGCGTCTCAGACAGGACTCTCCCTAGTTCTCTTGAAGATAAAGAGGGGTGAGGGAGGCGCATTCAGACTTGCAAGGTTCTGTTACTATAACCTCATAATAAAAGTAGTATTAGCTTGGGTGACTTGGGTTTCTAAGTCTGGTCTGCTTTGGAGGGCTAACAGTGGCATATCTCTGCACACAGCTATTCCTTTCGTGATGCACAAGGGCTGTCTGGCTGGGCAGATGAAGAAAACGGGAACCATGGAATTCTGATGTTAATTGGACCCAGTGGCCAACTTTTAGGTTGATAGTTCTCGAGTGATATGGCATCACGGCCCCCTAAAATCATAAATGAATTTGTGTCACCACCCCCACCCCCCTGAGAATAAAGCTAAGGATTTCATTAGAATTCAGATCAGGCAAGGAAGGCATCTGCCACTTTTACGGATTAAATTTTAGTCCCTGTTTTCACAGGGGTTCTCAAGCTTTGCCATACAGCAGCTACCCACCACAAGCAAAATAAGGAACGAAGTCTGGAGTCAGTTGGCACTCCTTTTTCAGTTGTGCAAACCGGATCCAATAGAAACAAAAATGATAACCCCCCCTAAATTCCCTGTAAATCCCAGGGAGGATCTAATCATTTGACCCTACCTTTGATGAAACACCCAGGTTTTTCTGCAAAACAGAAGAAGAGAGAATCTGCCTGACTGGAAAAAAAAAAGTTGTTTGGTTAACTCAGCCGCAGTTAAAATTAGCATTTCAGAATAAACTCTTCCTTCACACTAGCAAACCAGCGGTGCCTATTTTTATCTTGGCAGCCTTCTCAAGATACAGATAATTACCTCCTCGCTGCTTTCCTCTAGATCCAGATGACCTGGGAAACATTTCTTAAACATCTATGCCTCAGTCTTTAGACTCTCATTATTTGCAGCTCAGCTCTGAGGGACTAGAACTTCCAAATCCAGCAGCACTCTACCTGCAAGTGGCTGATGCTAGGGGGTCACCAACTGGGGAGTTGTTTCCAGACTGACTTTGTAAAGGAGGAGGGGTGTCTGTTGGCTCCAGAAGGGAAACAGAAAGAGGGGTCACTCTTTGATGCTGCAGATGGTCTGAGCCAGCAGAGGCAGTTCTTGCATTCTTAATCTCTGCATTTCAACCAGTGGTGCAAAAATGGGTAATGCAAAGCGAACGTGGTTTTATTTGCCTCTTCAGAGCTCGTACCAACCAAAGCCCTCTAGGCTAAACGGGCATTTTAAAACCAACATTGCTGTGTCTGTAGATTTCGGAGCGAGATTAGCCTGGGAAAGAGTTCATAATTGGGTCCTTAACCGTAGGAGAATGAGGAGCTGGTCCCGCAGTTGTTTTAAGAACACATGCCGCGCTAGTCGTGCTAAAGATAATTACAAAGGGAGAGAAATGTTTGCTTGACTCAGGCAGCTGAGTAAAAACTCAGCAATTGCTGCTACGCCTTGGAAGCCTTGGGTGTGGAGGAAAAGTTTGGAAAAGCATTTTTTCTTGTTGCCAAGAAAATGCAAAGCCTAATTAGTGCTCAAAAGCCCAAAAGGATCTACTGTACTGAGGCTGTGCTTGACCCATCCTACAAGACGAAGAGCTGTGTTGATGTTCAGAGGGTCCCCTGCTCTCCGGCCAAACTATTTAGGAATATTTGGGATGGCCGCAGAGTTCACAACTTGCTGGAGTTGCTTTGGCTTTGATTTAACGCGTTTGGGGACCACGACTCATCCCGAGTGGAACACAGCCAGGCACAATGCCGCAGTTTCCGAATCAAGAAACTTTTAGCTGATGCCAATTTATTTACTAACATTTGGTCTCTCCAAATGGGGGTGGTGGTGGTAGTGGTGAGGAGACCAAGGCTACTAGAAAAACTAGGTGGCATTGGACTTAGTTTACAGCTGGGGAGGAGTTCTTGGGCTATTTCTCTGTGGCTGTTCTACTCCTTTATGAGACCATCCCATTCTTCCCCAATTTCTTGAATGGTGTGCCCTCCAAGCCCCATGGGTCAGCCAGCCTCCCTAACACACCCTAAAAGTCTGTTTATCTCCAGAGAGGGATGATCTTACAGCATAAATAAATCCTTGCTCCTGCAGAGAAGTTATTATTATCATCTCACGTGGCTGCTGAAGAAGCAGTTTGCACGGTGCCTACCTGCAGGCAGGCTAAGGGCCTTCTCTTTCCTTCCCCCTTATGCGGATTCTTACGCAGGCGCATGTCTTTGAAGCTCGTGTATGTATTTGATGCCAGCCACGGGCAGGGCTTGCTCGTCCCTTCTCCCTGTGGAGATTCTTTCTTTCATCTTTGAGGCTCAAGCTCCCTTGTCCCTTCTCTAAATTGCCCCTGGGGATTTAATAGGCTTTGCTTTGCTCCCCACAAGCGGAGGGGGAAGGGAAGGGGAGGAGAAGTCCTTTGAAGTCCTTAAGAAAGAAAAAAGAAAAGGAGAAGATTCCCACTCTCTTATAAAAGTAAAAAAGCAGGTCCGGGCTTCTGTTGCATCTTGCAGAGCACATACCGTGTGGCTCTTCCCTGCCTATTGAGCTACAATGTCATTTCTTCTTATGTGTGGTTCTTCTCCTTGGGGCTGGCTAGCTGGGCCGGGGCGGGGGAGTGTGCATGCATTATTATTCATTCATGCAGAAATCTTATAGATGTGCATCAAAGGTCAGCTTAATCAGAGAGGTCGTTCGGGGTTGGTGTGCTTTTTGCACTTGGAACCCATCAGATCTCTTTTTTGGCAGCAAACGAATTGGGCTAAAGTCACCATCTAAAGCAGCCTTTCTCAAAGGGTGATCCAAGGACCCTGGGGGGGGAGGGTCCCCCGAGACCCTCTCGGGGCTCCGCGAAATCACAATTATTTGCCAGACGCTGAAGATACTTGCAAAAATTCAAATCCTGGTTATTGTTTTTTATTTCTTTTAAAAAATAGGGCTTTTTCCTGAAGAATACTTTGTGTTAATATCTGATGGGTTTCATATGGTGGTTTTGACATGATTCAATCAATCCATATTCTACGAATGCGTCAGTTTCAATTTTTAATACGGTGAATGTCGATAAATATAACCCTTGCAAACCAAAGCTCCTGGGGGGTCCTCCAAAATTTTTAAAAGTGGGGAGGGGTCCTAAGCAAAAAGTTTAAGAAGCACTGATCTAAAGAATGCTTAGTATCCCATGAGTCCTTGTCCTTGGCAAGTATTGGCAAGGCTTCGTGACATCACGAGCCTCCTGCCTGTTGGCCAGGCAGGCAGGGGAAGGCGGGTTTGACCGCCACAGCCTATCAGGGTTTAGAACGTATGATCTGCTTTGCCAGGCCTTGGCAGCGTGTCCAGTGACGGGAGCGATCTGCTTTTTCAGCTGACTGTGGTTAGAGGTTCCCACAACTTAACTCTCTGAAGTTAGCTTAACTCTGAGTTCGTTTGGGGCTGAATTAATTAAACGCTGTTCGGTCTTCCTGCAGAACACTTTTCTCCTCTTAGCCCACTTCTCAGTGCTGTGCAATCAGGGACCGGCATTTTCCAAGAGGGGCACAGCCTGATTTGCTGTAAATCAGCCACCGCAGATGGAAAAACAACATAAATCAAACCGAAATGTTTCTTTTAAAAAAGCCTTGGGAGGGTCTGTTGCATTAGGGCAGTGTTTCTCAGCCTTGGCCACTTTAAGATGTGTGGACTTGGACTCCCAGAATTCCCCAGCCAGCATAGCTGGCTGGGGAATTCTGGGAGTCCAAGTTCACACATCTTAAAATGGCCAAGGCTGAGAAACACTGCATTAGGCACTCAGTGAGTAAGACACTCAGTACAAAGCACAGGTTATAAGTCCCTTAAGTTTTATTGCCATTCTTTTTATATAGAGTCCCTTTTCTGGGGAGGTGGGCGGTGACAAATTCGATAAATAAACAAACAAACAAATAAATAAGGAATACATTTTATATGAAATATGAAATATTTTATATTTTATATGAATGTAAAAAAGAGAAGCTGAGGACTAAGGCGTTTGCAGGAGCGGGGTATCGGCATGAATGCATTTAGCATTCACCAGTTTGACCCTGGGTGGGTTGGAGCCAGGTCGTACATTCCCAGCGCGCTCTGAATGTGTTGGAGTTGTCGTGAGCCACCTTGAGGGTAGGTCAGCTTGCATTAGCTCCCTGTCTGTAATGCGACTGTGCTTTCCAGGGCGGTGCCCTCTGGCAAGAGGCTTCCACGTCCGTCCAGAGGCATTCTGAATACGACAGCTTTGTCCGTTTGCTTGGGGTTGCATTGAAAATAGGAGTATTAGGGATGCTCAATGCCTTGAGTTATGTATATATTTAAAAAGGCAAGGTAAAAATACGATAATATATTATGCTTTATAATATAATAATGTAACATAATAATAAAAGGAAGAATAATAATACAAATAAAAGCATAAGAGAGTCTGCCCAGGATCAGATGAGTTCAGACATGCCATGTCTCTGGAAAAGTAGAAGAAAAGTGGGGTTCGCTTTGACCTTATGTGTTTCGTTTCGTTTCATTTCGTTTCCTGTGTCTGTCTGTCTGTCTGTCTGTCTGTCTGTCTGTCTATCTATCTATCTATCTATCATCTCTGGAAAAGTAGAACCAAAGTGAGGTTCAGCTTGACCTTATGTAGTTTCATTTCTCTCCCTCTCTCTCTCTCAATCTATATATGGATATATATTCTGCATTTTCTGCTTCTCTCCAGAATGGTTCAGCTTGGCCTTGTATCCCAGAGTGGGCTTCTCAGCACTTGAGATGCATCAAATAAAGAAATTTATTGGCTGAAGCTCCTCTGTCTATACTTGGGTGTTAAAAAGTCTTTGTCCTGTTCAGTGTTTAGGGAATGATTCACTGGCCCAGCCAAAGTTCCCATTGTTTCAGTTCTTCAACCTTTCAAAACCGGACCAAATTGATAATTTGGCTGCCTGGATCTTTGGATGTATTTCAGAAAGATTGGAAACCTTCTTTAATAAAGCTGACCCATCGGTGGAACTGGGTGTGAGCAGATGCTGAGACTGGTGGTTGGTAAACTTACTATAGATGGTAGGGCTGTTTTGGGGGGGGGGGATTTTAATTAGGAAAATTAGAGGTGTGGCGATCAAGTTGACTAAGTGAGGATTTCATGGCTGTGTGTAATTTTTACTGTGATTGTAAGTATATCGTGGTGTATATTGATTTTACTGCTTTTGTGTATTTTTAACAGTGAGCTTTAAAATGTTAATTTGGATTGTGGCAGCAGAGCACATCATAAACAAACTGTGTGTGTGTTTGTTCCCACCAGGAATCTGCAGGGTTGTTTAGAATTTGCTACAGGTTAGTTGATCAGTTCTCAGCAGGTCTCAGCATCGGAAATCTGAAATCTCAGATTTCTCTGGGATGGGAAACTAAACCACGTTGTGCTCTTTCTTGGATGGGAGATTTCCAGGGGCTGCCCGAGTTGTGGGCTACCCTGGGGAGTCCAAAAAAAAAAATCTGGAAAAAAGGCAATAGCAACCCAGTCAGTATTATTACCAGGAAAAGCAGAAGTTGAGCGTGACTCAAAGACGACTTGAATTCACTTTTGAATTCCTCATCGGGCTACTGGGCATTTGTTGCCATTCTGTTTGGCCTCGACGGGTTGCGGAAAGAGGTCCTTGAATGCTGATAGAGGAGAGAGTATCTGGCACATTTGGAAAATAGCAGGCTAAAAATAGAGGCAGAGAGAAGAAATTGCTCCAGGATTAAAGGAATCTGCCTTCTTAGCTAAATGCTTTGGTTTTGACTTGGCTTTGGGCGGGGGGGGGGGGGGCTGTTTTTAACTCTTCCCCTGCCAACATAATTCACAAGACTTTGGGCAGGGAATGCATTCCTATTTTAAGGAGAGGAGGATCGACACCCTCTTAAATAAGAAATGCTTACATCTTCTGAAGTTCAGTATGCAGGAACTAGGATCCCCCCTCCCCAAGTATGTCAAAATAACCCCACCTTACCCTGCCTCACCCTGCTGATTCTTCTTTTGGGTTTTCTTGGCATGAATATCTCTTTTGCAGTTTTTTTCCGCCACCCCCCCCCCCCACCAAGGGAAAGGTATCTGGGAATGGCTTAGTTTTTCTTTGTTCCTTTTGTTCAGCCAAAGAATGCACTACATTATCCTTAAAAAGAAGGCGTGTGTGTCCAGGGTGAGAATTTAGAAAGGATTTCGGCCAAGGAGGGATGAAAGATCAGTTGTTTGAATTCTCCCTATTTTGGCTTACAATTCCTCACAGGCTTATTGTAATCAGATGTCTTTCCGATTAATATTTTTTTCACAGTTTCACCAGAGTAATTGGGAAGTAAGGAAACAAGATACCATTTTAGCCCAAGATACTGGCTAAAAATGTACAGTAGTGCCTTTTCATTATTCCTTGGAATTCAGTTAGAAGTTGCTAAATACTCACAATTATTGTTCTTGGGCTAAAGGTACTTCCCTTCTTGTATTTGGCAATACCAAAGAATTTCTTTAGCCCCGGAAGGTGCCAGTTAAAACTTCCAATGTGTTTGACCCTTTGGAGTAAAGAAATATAAAGAAAGATAGCATCTTTTGGAGTCTACCCCAGCTAGAGAAGCCAGAAAGAGATTCAAGTTCACCCATATCCCTAGCTTGCTTGATTTCCCTGATCTGTAGTTCAGAGGGTGGTGTAATGCATGTGAGAACCAGCCCTGGGTTGGGGTAGTCAGGGCTACTGACAATATTCAGTTTTTAGGCATTAGAGCAGTGTTTCTAATGCAGTGTTTCTCAACCATGGCAACTTTAAGGTGTGTGGCCAGTTTTGTTGGGGGATTCTGGGACTTGAAGTCCACACATCTTCAAGTTGGCCACAGTTGAGAAACACTGCATTAGAAGACTGAGTACAAAGATGAGAAATGGCCCTTTTGAACGCAAACCACTGTTAGGTATCAGAAGGATGCAGTGAAATAAGGGTGTACAGTTTTTGTGGATGTGTTTGTATGCAAGAAAATGGGCACTGTCCTCCAGATTCCACCTCTCGGGCAGAATGCTACAGTGTATTTCAAAGGGAAGTACTGTATGGAGAAATGATGTGTTCATATATGATTACACACACACACACCCCGGGAAAGACACAGTAAAACCCATTGTCTACCTCCATGGTAGAATTTCCTGTCCCTAATCTTTGCCATCTGCTCCATCCTTCCTGGTTTCTGCCAGCAGCATTGTCAAAGCTAGGGAAGCGGAGGGCAGGAGATTGAGACTTACAAAGAGAGAGAGAAAGAGGAAAATTAAATAAAATTCAGACAATGCAAATTGCTGATGCTCCTCTTTCCGCTTAAAAGGAGGTGCCACTGACAAGTCTGATGAAAGCTGTTTACTGGGGCTGTTCCCTGCGTGCCTCTGGACAGCCGCGGTTACAACCCTTGTGATTATCGGTGGCACCCCCAGCAACAGAAGCCTTGCAAGCTTTTTAATTTCAGAAAATCATAGAAGAACGCTGCGGCCGGGCTGGCGCATCATGCAAATCCATGGTATGCTCCCGGGCCATAGTTGGCTGGATGCCATGGTCTGTGGGAATGACCTTGGGAGACGGGAGGGAGAGCTACAGACTGGACCACCAGTGTGTGGAAGATATCTCAGTCCACAGAAGGAGTTGGCCAGGGAATTCTGGGAGTTGACATCTACCCGTCTTAAAGTTGCCAAGAGTGAGAAGCACTGGAGTAAAAGGAAAAGGGGGGGGGGGGAAACACTTGCAGTCTTACAAGATTCCTTTAATGTAATCTTACAGTAAAGATAAAAGCTAGTATTCATGTTGGGCTGCTTCTCTGCCCTACCTCGAAGGGCTGGCACTGGGTTCGCATCCTCCTTGGTGAACACTGCAGAGAGGGTTTGCAGAACCATGCATGCTATGGCCTAGGGCAGGGGGTGGAAGCATGGGGGGGCAATCCTGTTCTCCAGAAACAACCGCTTGCATGGGGTCATCCTGTCCTTCCATGCTGCTTGCCTTCCTCTGCAAATCCCCTTCCTATATTAGGAGGGTAGAATGTGGCAAGGGGTCATCTCCGTCCTGGCTCAGGAACAGGAAGTGTGTTTTTGACTGTGTCCTGCTACTAACCTCTAGGTGATACACGAAGTGCCAGTGGAGGCATCCTGTAATGCAGTGTTTCTCTAGCTCAGCAACTTTAAGACATGTGGACTTCAAGTTGAAGACTTAAAGTTGCTGAGCTTGAGAAACATTGCTGTCCTGGATCCACTACAGGAACTGGTCCCTGAAATGTTCCTACAAAACATTTGAATCGCAACAAATTTAGTTCCTGCCCTGTTTCCTAAATGACTATTTTGTGCTAATTTGATTTTGCCACAAATGCAGCCCCGGCCCACCCCGAGCCTGATTAGTTAAACCAGTGCTTCCCAAACTTTTTCCTTCATTACCCGAAAAAGCTTATCAGAAAATCCATTTTACCCAATGTAGGTAAAACACTTTAAGTCAATTTAATGGGTTCATGTGTCGTTACCCAAAGAAAAAACACTTTTACCCAATTACCCAGGTTTGGGAAGCATTGAGTTAAAAGCTCCAAAGCATTATGTGGCTGCCTTCCTAACCAGGTCAGATCACATCTAGCCTATGAAAACTCACACACGAAGTTAATTTGGGGGGGCAGCTTAGCATGTGTGTGAACTCAATGGGGGCCATACAATCTGTGAAGTCAGAAAATTTACTTATGGAATGACCAGCTTAACCTGTATGTTCATCATGACAATTAGTCCAGGGAAAAGGCGGCCTCTGGGTGAGATGTGCGAAATACGAAGAAGACAGTCGCTCTCTGTGGGGAGCCTCCATTGCAGCATCTTTGTAAAAATGTGACAAAATGTTCAGAGGGATTACTAACTGGCCCCTGTGCTTTTCCTGCTCACCAGGTTTTTGCTTTAATTAAGCAAAGGGAAAGACACACACACACCCCGATTCCGGCTTTGAAAATGTTAAACCTGGATATGCAGATCAAGCTGCCCAGGGATACAAGGATTTAACTTCTGCTGTGTACAACTTTGGGATTACCAAGCAGGGGCCATCAATAAGGCTGAGGACTAGTTTTGCTGAAACTATGGTCCTCCAGATGCTGCGGAGTGCAGTTTCCAGCATCCCTAGTCGGTATGGCTTTGGGGCAGAAGCTGAGGGTTGCAATTCAGCAGCATCTGAACAGCCACCCCACCCCTGCCCTTCATCGCCTTTCTTGTAACTAGGCTGGCACTGTTTCTGAAAGTCTGTGTGTGAAACAGCTGCTTGGCAGGCAGCAAATCAGCAGGTGAAGCCTGCAGGCAGGGATTGAGAGCAGCTTTCCCTGTTCATTTCTGTTTATGTGGCTTCAGTATAGAATATATACAGTTATTTGCAAAAATAAAAAAGGCGGGATTAAAAAACCTAGAAAAAGGGGGATGCAATTCTCAAGACAATTTTAGGAAGAGCAAAAATGATCACCAAGTGGTATACTTTCCACTCATTTCCTACTAGTGCAGCTTTGTTGCCAAGCTAGCACTGATCTGACCCGATCTAGTTTAATCACATTTAATCATCGGGAAGCCTTCCATGTTTCTTAACCTGCCTCTTGTTTGTTTGTTTCTTAGGCTACAGAATCTTGGCGATAGAGCTGATCTCTAAAAATATGAATCCCGTGGTGGAGGAATTTCGACGTAAGTGTGGGGGAACAAAAGAGCGCTACCGAATCCTACTTGTGTCTTGCATGGCATCCTCCTCCACACCAGCCCAAAGCCACGTTGGCTGGAAGTCATGGGGGTTGAAATCCAGGAACATCAGGAAGGCACAGAGTTGTTCTGCCTTGACCTGTATCACCACTTTGCCCTGTGACGTCTGTTGTGTGTCTTCCCTGCTGCAGGGGCTGAACTTTCCTGCATTATTTCTACCACCAAAACAGCCAATCCCAGAATCGAGTGGAAGAAAATTGCCGGCGGAGCCACAACTTACGTGTATTTTGACGGCAAGATGCAGGGTAGGAAACACCCTCGGGCTTCAGATTTGTACCGGGAGGGGGGCCCTAAGAATTGGGAGCAGTTGTAGAAGGGGTGGCGGTGGGGACCTGGTGCTGGGTTTCTTTCCCCCGCTTGCCTAAAATCATCTGAGCTCTGCCCTGGAGGGTTATTTCGCTGTGGACCAAAACTAGGATGCATCTGTCGATCAACCAGCATCTTCGGGTACTGGGACCTTCAGGCTGCATCATGTCTCCTGTGCTTCTGGTCCATCCTTAGGAGAGTGGGTAAACCGCGCCCAACTCAGCAGCAGGACGTCGCTGATCATTCATAATGTCACCCGGGCTGATAAAGGTATCTACCGGTGTGAGGTGGTAGCCCCTGATGATGCAAACCTGGGTGCAGAAATCAACGTTAACCTGACCGTTCATGGTATGTTGCTCGATGATCTTGCATGGAACCTTAAGAAGGTGTGCCTGTTTCCATTATATAGGAACCCAGGGAAGAAAGCAAGTCTTGAGTGTGTGTGTGCGTGCGTGCGTGCGTGCATGCACGCGATGGCCTCAGGATGCTGATAAAATGGCTTAACTCTAAACGTGGTGGGTTTCAGCCACAAAACAACCTCCTTCCAAGGTGGTCTATAACAAGCTGTAACCAATGTAATTAAATGCTTTACTAACATCCCAAGTCTTGGTCTTGCACGCTTCCTTCTCCTTTTCTCCCCTCTGGCTGTGTGTGTGCGTGTGTACCTGACAGAATTTCACCTGGTCCCCAGAGAAGGAATACATGGTAATCCACATTGCTGGTTTATGCAAAGTCAGGCCCTCTGCTGAGTTCAATGCTCCCTGCTTTTAAGCAGCAGACTCTCTCCAACAACTCGCGGGTGGGGGCGTGTTCCCAGCCCCTAGTTGGATTCTTTTTATCGCGGACTTTCCAAAACCTTGTGTGTATGTGCTTTGCGTTGTATAGCTTTTGCTACTGAACTAGACTAACTACTGGACTGAGTGGTCCTCAGTGAAATTAATACTGTATACCTGCTTACTACTGTATGCTTGCCCTGCAAATTCGTTACAGGTAGTCTTCAACTTACGCCTACAATTGGTCCTGGAATGTCCATCGCTAAGCGATGCAGTTGTAAGGGAATCATATGATTCCCTATTGATTTTGCTTGTCAGGAGCCAGCTGGGAAGGTTGCAACTGGCGATCACGTGACCCCGGGATGCTGCAATGGTTGTAAATACATGCGGTTGCCGGGCACCCGAATTTTGATCACGTGACCGCAGGGATGCTGCAATGGTTGTAAGTGCGAGGACTGGTCACAAGTCACTTTTTCCAGTGCTGTTGTAACTTTGAATGGTCATTAAACGAATGGTTATAAGTTGAGGACTACCTGTATCTGTTCAGCTGGATGTCTAACTCCCAGGCTATGAATGAGGATAATGAATAATCCACTACTAGTATGAAAAGCATTCTAATTTTCCCTAGTTGAGGGTGATTTACATTCTGTCTGATTTTTCTTTCTTGGGATTGCAGACTGTTGAATAGGAGGTTTTCATGAAGGTACGACTGTGATTGTGTACCCAGTAAATCATGGTTGAGCTGACGTGCATGAATAAAGAGAAGCTGCCAAGAATCTTGAACCCAGATATTCTCCTATATGCCTGGAAGATGTTAGCAGGATGTGGCTCGGCTTTCTCTGAATGTTGGTCCTTCATGACGCCTGGAGCAAGGGTTGTGGGTTTATAATAAACTCTGTTTTAACCAGCTTGATCATGAAGCTACCGTTGGACATTGGCCTGTTTTGGAGCCCACCGGAGTTTGCTACAAACCACAATCCCAGATCTGTATACTCGAAAGGCGAGCCTTAGAGAAAATAGAATTAAAAGCTGCCCAAATGGTCCTGGCTGTATAGAGAAGATGGGAGAATGTAGCATGTTAATGCAAGGCTGACATCAATTTCTTGCTGCTTGCCTAGGTTGCATTAAATCATGGTTTAACAGGATGCGCAGAGAGGTCTGGCCAGCTGAGTGTGGGAAGAGCCTGCTTCTGAGCCACCTTGGGGCCAACGCTCACTCCTTGCAGTGATAAACCTAGGAGGTCAGGGGTTTTGAGGGCCAACTTGATACGATCCCTAGGATTGTCCATTGTTAGAGTGAGGCGTGTAGCTTTGGCTGCTCTCTCAGGAAGCGAGGGACCAAGTCTGGTTCAGGGAGCGTGCATATTCCGTACATGCATGATATTGCTGTGTTTCCAACTCTCCCAAATGCCCTTCTCCAAAGCTGGCTCAGAAGCAACCCTCTCTGTTCAACACCAAAGGACACTAAAACCTGAGAGTGGGTGATGCTGGAAATTATCCACCCGTCGGATTTGCATCATGGCCCTCCATTTTTCTTACAGTGAAACCAGTGGCCCCCAAGTGCCGGGTGCCCCAGTCTGTCCCCGTGGGGAAACCAGCCACCCTCCACTGCCAGGAAAAGGAAGGGTTCCCGGAGCCAACCTACAGCTGGTATCGTAATGATGAAACGCTGCCCCTTGATTCCAGATCCAGTTCTAAGTTCCAGAACTCTTCCTTTACAGTGGACCCCAAAACAGGCATGTTGGTAAGTCTTGGGTGAGAACAGGAGGAGGTGGGTGGATTTCCTTATTTGGGGAACAGGTGATCTTGGTTCAGCTGGCCTTCGCCATATTCACTGTCATGGGTATACATGCTCACTCGATTAGTCTCCGTTAAGGCTTTGGTTTGGTGGACCGAGAGGAGAGAACTAAAGCTTGACAATGGGGTGCAGGGTTAGTGTACCCCCTTTAGATGCCTAAGGTCTCATGCCCCATTGTCTCAAGAGATGCTAAATTGACTATTATTATTATTATTATTATTATTATTATTATTATTATTATTATTTTATTGAATTTTTAGCTGTTTTATTGTGAACCGCCCAGAGTCCCCCGTATGAGGGAGATGGGTGGTGATAAAAATACAATAAATAAATAAGTAAGTAAGTAAGTAAGAGCACTGGAACACTCAACATTATCAGGACAGCATTGTTGATGGTGCTGGAAGAGAGTCCTGTCTCTGCCCCCAAGCCTTGCACTGCCAGATGTTAATCTAACCAGTGTTTTTCAAACTTGGCAACTTTGAGAACTGTGGACTTCAACTCCCAGAATTCCCCACCCAGCATGCTTGCAGCCTTGTTCTAAGTTAGGAGTGTAATATTTTTCATAACATCCTTTATCACGTTTCAACATTTTCAGTTTATCCTATAAAACCAATAGACATAACTGCCTGCAGAATATTGCGTAATAGTTCATTTTAGTGTGCAAGAGAGGCTGAAAGTTCAAATCCAAAAACCAATCAGTGCTACAAATTAAAGAGCTGGCTCATTTTCAGATGTAAATGGTAAGGGAAGTGACTTCTCTGGGCTTGTAAAAGGCATTCTTGTTTTGCCAAGGAAATGAGGTTTCCTATCTCTGCTGTAGAACTGTTTACAGCTTTAAAAATGGCATGAATTTTAAAATTCTTTTTTCTTTTTTAATTTTTAATCATTTAAATTTTATTTTTAATTAAATCTGATTTAAAATTAAAATTTAATGAATTTAAAATTAATTTAAAAAAATAAATCAGAATTTTGAACTCTGAGAATTTTTAAAATTCTTAGCAGCCTAACCATCATTTGGCTCTGCCAGCTGGGAATTCAGGAAGTTGCAATCCCATATAGAAACTTCTCCTTAAACAACTTGAGAGCTCTAATCTAATTCCTGGGAAGGGTAAGGAAGGGTTTTGTCCATTCCTTTTCTACATCTGACATAAACAGTGCAATAAACCATTAGGACTTAGAGCAAAATACCCTTTGCTTGGATTGCACAGCAAAGGGGAGATCTGAGCAGCACCTGCCTTGATGTGCCCTTTAGTTGATCTTCTGTGCAAAATGTAGCCAAGTTCATTCTTGGCATGTGTTCTGCCAACCTCACCATCTCCCTTGCTAGCTGTGGCTTATATTTTTCCAAGGAAGAGATTTGGGGCAGGTTGTCTGCATGCAGAAATTGGAGACTGGGTCCTCCAAGGGAGTGGTTAGCTTGTTGGCCTTTCAGAAGGCCTTGAAGACCTGGCTAACTGTCTGGGCCTGGGGTCCCGAGTGTGTGATGGGCCCTCTTTCCTGGGTATATTGACATTGATGGATTATAGTACCTCTTGGCTGCTATTTGTATTTAATTTCTTTTTTGGGGGGGGGTATTGTATTTAACTATTTTAATTATTTTTATGATTGTTCGCCCCCCACAGTCACTGGTTTGAGATTGGGCGGCCATACCAATTGAATGAAAGAATAGATAGATAGATAGATAGATAGATAGATAGATAGATAGATAGATAGATAGATAGATAAAAATGCAGGCCTTGGGCAAGGTTGGCATCTTTTCATGATTGATACGCTGCAGGAAGAACAACAGAATTGCTGGGTCATTGCTGAGGCTTTTGAAATTCCATACTCTGTTGGCTGGTAGAGCATGCCATGATCTCTGCCAACCAGCCTGGGCATTTTGTTGCCTTCACGTCACCTTTTCATTCTTTCTAGGAGCGATCTTGTAAGTGTGGTGTGTTTGGGAGAAGGAGAGTAAGGGTGCAATTATTATTATGTGACCATTGTTCATTATTATTAATTAGAATTTATTATAGCTGCCCACTTCACTCTGGGCCAGTTACAAAATGCAAAAAACAATAAAAACAGGTAAAAACATACCACACCACGGGCAGCCTGGACAGAAAAAACACCACAACAATAACAAACCACACCAGCCCACCCCCACCCCCCAAGGCCCATTAAACTCAGGCCTGAGACCAAAGCCAGATTTTAATCTCACCTCTGACCCCCTCCCTGTCCCCTGAACCATCCAGGGGGAAATTGACTATGCAGTGGGGTGTGTTGAAGGAGGGAATATCTGGCTGATTGGCCAGGACCCTCAGCCTGTTTGGAGGAAGGATAAATTGCTATATTTGGTTGTAGGTTTTATTTATAGCTTCTAACTGTGCAGAAAGGGGATGTGAGGATGTGGTCACGTGCTAATAGAACTTGGGAATTCAGAAGGGGAAGAATATTCTGGCCAGTACTGGTTTATGTGCATGATGCTGTCCAGGGAATCAGAGGCCCATCCTTAATGGGCTTCCGACTGGTCATTCCATACAGCAGGAGCAAACAAAGGCAGAGCAGGGAGGAAGAGATGGCTGTCTTTGTAGGAAACATATGGAAACCTAGCACGAGAAAAAGTCTAGGCTTCAGCTGTTCTTTCCTCTATGTCTTAGGGCTGTCTCTTTCCCTTCCCTTTTTTAAAAAAAAAAATTGCAAGAAGCTTTCAGACACACAACGCATGCTTCCTTCCCAAGCTGCGTTCCAAAATGGCCCGGTTTCCTGCAGGTGGGGCCTGTATTGGGGAACCGACCCCCCCCTCCCGAGTGCCCAGGAAACTCACCATAATTCTCCTTGTTGCAGGTCTTTGTCGAAGTGCAGAAAGGAGACTCTGGCCGCTACAGCTGCAGAGCAATGAATGCGGTTGGCGAAGCCTGGTGCGAAGGAATAGAAATGGAAGTCTGTGAGTAGGAAGGCAAAGCTCTCACGTCAGGCGGTGGGGTGTGCAGCGTTCTGTTCGGCCTACTGGTAGTCCTCACTTAATGACCCTAATAGGGACCGGAATTTCCATCGCTAAGCCAAGCGGTTGTTAGGTGAAACATCACATGACTGTACTGCTGCAATGGCTGTTCTGGCAGTCCTGGTTGCGGTCGTTAGGCCAGGACCATTGTTAGGTGAGGACCTCACGCTCCTCCTGCCCTGCTGCGCTCGCCTCCACTTCAACTCCCCCCGCCCACCTATCTCCCCCCCATCTCTGCCCGCTTGGCTGCCCTGTGCTCCGCCACCCCTGTTGGCCTGTGCGCAGCCAGCAGCTGTCTTGCAAAGGGCCAGGTTGGGCGCACCTCGTCAGCAGCAAAGGTCAGCTGAGAGCGGTGGCGTGCAGGGTGGCATGGGTGCAGGGTGGAGTGCAGGGCGGCACAATGCAGGGCAGCCAAAAGGGCAGAGATGAGGAGGGGGAGATAGGTGGGTGAGGGGAGTTGAAGCCCACCCTGCAGTCATAAATGCGGGCGGGCTGCCAAGTGCCCAAATTTGGATCATGCGACCACGGGGATGCTGTGATGGCCAGAACTACGAGGCCCCGTTGTAAGTACCATTTGTTCAGTGCCGTTGTAACTTCGAATGGTTGTTGAACAAATGGTCGTTAAGCAAGGACTACCTGTATACAGCCAAGCTGGGCTGGGTGGCGTTTCTTTCACGGAGCCCTGCCAGGCCGTGCCTGAGAACAAACCAGAAAGCATTAAGGTTCTGGTGAGACCAGCTCCTACAAGATGACGTTCCAGAGTAGCAGAGCAAGGTGAGGCCAAGCATGGATTGCGAGGAGCAATGACAAAAACCTCTGATGAAAAATACAAGGCAAGGGATAGCGTCTTGTACGATTTAGGGCTGGCGTCTCTTTTTCCTTTGCTATCTGGAGTTGTCTCTGGGGGAGCCCAGCCGGTCTTTGGGACTAGAAGGGGCCCAAAGAGTTTCTGCTGTGGAAAGAGGCTTCGGTCAGTCGATGGGATCACGAAGCCAGAACACTCCTGTAAGTGGAGCATGTAGGAAGGGGGACGTGGACACTGACGCTCCTCCCCCTTCTCCAGATGACCTTAATATTGTCGGGATCGTGATTGGAGTATTGGTGGTGCTGGTCGTTCTGACCCTGATTACAGTGGGGATCTGCTGTGCCTACAGGAACGGTTTACTTGTCCACCACAAACAAAATGGAAACAGGTACCATTTCATTGTCTAGCGCTGGGCATATGAACGAAAGGGAAGTACATATGCACGTAACAGGGTATAATATTCCTCTTGTGCTAGTCATAATAAGGAAAAGGGGACAACAGAGAAGAAGAATGGGCCATGGCAAATCATGTTATAAACAGAACCACTCCAAAAGGGTTGACTGTGTTGCTCAGAAGTCTTCTCCCCTGCCTGAGCAAGCTTCCCCCCCACCTTTATCTTCATCCCTCTTTAGTAGAAAAGGTCTGGAAGCTGTTCGGAAGTGGCTAGAAATGCAACAAATTCAGTCTGGTTGGAAGGGGACCAAAGGAGGCAGGATGCATGTTACTAATCCTGCACTTCTGTAGGCAATTGAGGGAGGATTATAGAGGGCCGAGAAAATTCTTCACTGGGATTTTTATGCCACTTTAGCAGCACCATTGCAGGTTTGACTGTTGGCTTTGGCAAATAATAATGATGATGATGATGATGATGATGATTGAATTTACTGGCATTGGGCAAGCAACCTGGATGCCCAGATTTTCAAAATTTCTCTTTCTTTGTATCTGCTGGATGAAGGGAAGGGAGGCCTGTCCCTTGGACCGGCAGCCTTAAGTAGCAAAGCCAAGGTAGCAGTTGGCTTCAGAATTAGCTGTAACAGGAAATGACACTTCAGGAAGAGGAAGAGCATGCCAATAACGAGGAGCGATAACTCTTCTGTTTTAAGTTATTTGGCTGATTCAGGCTTTGGAGCTGGTGGTTGTCTGAGATCTTCCATGCTCTCTGCAAAACTGGAATTGCAAGGAATTCCGATTTGGCTGTCTCCAGATGACTTTCTCTGTAACTTTAGAAGATCAGCAGAGAAGAGCCCCCCAAATCACATGCAGGAAACCCTTGATTTTACAGACCACAGTTCAGTGGCTCTTGGATGTAGCAGGCCAAATCTGAAATTTAGGCAATCCTGGACTTTGCCCCAAGCAGCAGACAAGGTCGGTTGTTTGGCAAATTCATCTGGATGTCCTTTGCACATGTTACGTACATTGTACACATTTTTAATGCCTTGTACGTATTTGATGTATGTATTTGATGTGTGTTTTACCTTGATTGCATATATTTTATGCACGTGTAGACTCATGTTGGGCTCCAACTCATCCCCTTTCCCCCTTAGTCCATGAAATCAATGGGTTGTTGTAATTATTTTTTTGACACCATAGAATCAAAGTTGGAAGCAACCATTTAGATCAGTGTTTCTCAACCTTGGCAGCTTGAAGATGTGTGGACTTCAACTCCCAGAATTCTGGGAGTTGAAGTCCACACATCTTCAAGCTGCCAAGGTTGAGAAGCCCTGGTTTAGAACATGGAATCCAACCTGATCCTTATTAGAAGAGGGGAAATCATGCCTTCTTAAACCCAGAAGAGTTACCTTTTTCCCCCATGGTAAAGCTGTTGTAGGTGCAGATCTGCAAAGGGCAGGCTATATTTTAAGCCCAGGGAGGCAGGATATAGCTCAGAGAAGCAGCCAGGGAGACAAGAGGTCTCAGCGAGTCTGCATCCGTGAGTAGACAAGACCACAGAGAGTCTGTATCTCCAAGGAGGAGATACAGACTTGTCTTCAGCTGACACGTCCCAACTAAACGATGCCTTCCCTTCCCAGCTACAAGACTCCAACGAAGCCAGATGGCGTGAACTATATTCACACAGATGAGGAGGTAAGGGGTCTTATTAGACCAAAGGACAATGGATGTATTCACATGAATGATTATCTCCCCCCTCCCCAAGGAAATAAAATAGATAAAGAGCTATGCCAGAGCCCAACGCTACCAGGTGGTTACAGCTTCATTGCTTTGGGGGTAAATGTTGGGTAGGATTTTGGATTTTATTCCCAAAAAGGTGCTTTGGAGCATGCTGCGCTTGCATGTGCACTTCTGCAGAAGGACCTATCTCTCATTCTCAGGAAAAGATGCAGGAGATGCAGTGGCTTTAATGAGCAGCAGACAGTTGCTACCGTCATGTCACTGCATACTCTAAAATATCTTTTTGGAATCAGATCCAAAGCATTGCTCAGCTTAACTAAGGATGCAGCTTCTCCAGAAAGATTCGCGAAGGGTCTGCCATTCCCAACCAGGAATGGAGTGCTGGTTGACACCACCTCATTCTGAGTCCAAGGGAAGGAGAATCTAGGAGCGCCCAAGGGAGGAACAAGGGTAGAGGCTGTGGCTGGGTTCAAACATTGGGCTATGGTTTGGCTTGCTTAACCAGGGTTACCCCAATAAACAAGAAGAGGCTAGATTGATTCCTTACAATTTACAAAATATTGCATGTGGATTCATATAATACACTAAGCTAAAATGAAACCAACTGCACAAGGGTTTAGTGCGATATGTCAACCCAGAGTTCACAAAAAGTATTTGTGGGCCCTCCAGAAGCTGGAGAAATGGAACTCCCCACCACCTTGGCCATTGGCCGAGTGAGCTGGTCTGCCCGAAGTTGTTGGGTGACAGCTCCTGTACCCACTTTCATTCCAGAAGAGTTCGGTTTTATTTGGGTCAAGCGAAGGAGGGAGGTGCGCACAAACACACACCCTTAACAAGCTGCTCTGTGTCTTCACTCCAGGGTGACTTTAGACACAAGTCCTCCTTTGTGATATGAAACAGCAGAGACATTTGGATTTTGCCCAGCGGCGAGAGCGGAGCGCAGAAAACCTTCTCCAATCCCTTGCGCATGAGGCGATAACTGATGTGTGTGTGGATGTGTTCCTTTTTACTCCTTTCAAAACCATTTACAGGCACACAGGTGCACCTGCCTGATTTTTTTACTCTTTTGTCGTTGCCAAAGTCAAACCCCCGTTTTTAACAGCCAAACTGCCGTCTTCCACTCTAGAAGCGACCGTTGCAAACACCGCCCTCTCTCCAGGTGGCAAGGAGAGCACCTCTTCAACCTTTGGCAGGAGGAAACGATTCTGGGAAATCATTTCCGTAAAATCTCTGGGGATCACTTCTGTGCCACCCAAGGTTGCAGAGCTGCCTCTTACACTATTGCGCCAACGTAGCATCAAAACATCCTTCTGCACACTGAGCATCTGATCACTCTCATCTGCTTCATGCAGTCTTGCTCATTGGATGCCCTTTCCCATTCCAACCTCTGCATGCCAAACATCTCTTTGGGTAGCTAAGTAACAACAACAACAACAACAAGCCAAACTCTGACTTCTTGATGTGGTACCTAAGACCGAAGACAGAATTTTTCTACTGTTCCTATTCTTTCGTTTGTAGAATTCTGCAGTCTAATTTTTTTTTTTTGGCAAAGATATATTTTGATTACTTTTTTAAAAAACATCGTTTTTTTTTAATTTAAAATGTAAATAGGTTGGTAGGCCAAACAGTGTTAATTGTAATAATGTAGTAACTTTATAGGGGGTTCTATTCACACTTTCCAGTACTGATTCAAACCATATCAGTATTAACCAAAAGTACAGAAGGCTCAGTGGTGGAAAACAGCAGGGACAAAACATCTGTTGCTTTCGTGGGGAAAGCAATTTAATACTTATCTTCTCCCTGCAGAACAATACGGGCAGGATAGAGACTTGTCCAACTAGTAACAGGAACCTAAAGGGAAGCCCTCGGGTACGTTGCAGCAAATTGCTTTGTAAGTTGAAGGGAGTTTGTGATATGACAAGATGCTCAAAAGAGAAACGCCCACATTTTTTCAGGGGTGCAAAAGTCATTGAGTTCTAAATCTTGGATGTGCCCTTTGAGTCCTGGGGAGGGTAAAAACGTACAGCCGTTGTCAAATGAAGCTCTGCAGTTTAGCCAGTCAAAAATGGAGGAGAGTGGGCTTTTCCACATCATCTCCCTTTTAGACCATCCCGCTTACAGCTCGTGAAAACACTTCACTTGTCTATTACAGAAAAAGAGAAAGAAAAGAGAATGGAGTGTAATTAAATCCACAGTTGGTTCTCTCTCTCTCTCTCTCTTTCTCAGTTTCCTGTTCAAGTCACAATGGGAGCTGCCAACTTATCTGGCTATAAGCAAGCAATTCCTAGCTTTTCTCATGGCAGCTGGGCCCTCCTGTGTAAGATATACGGCAAGGATCAAACAATTTGCTGTGATGGAAAAAGTGGCGTTTCTTTCCAAAAACGTGGTACATTTTTAGAGATGTTTGCTTCAGCCTTCAAGTTCATAGTCTTAATTCTGGACATGGACGGTATTTTTTATTACCTAAGAGGACGTAGGACTCCTAGTATGGATTTGTTGGTCTTCTGTATTAACCTGCCTTAGAATATCCAACACTGGATTGCTTTGGTTTCTCTGTTTTTAAGGAAGTTGAGAAGAGAGGTCATTGGTGCATTTTATTTCTGTCCAACAGCTTTGATTCCTGTCCTTTCAGGGTAAAGTGGCGGTAAATTTAAGGCGGCGGGGGGGGGGAGCTGTAACAATGTGCCCCAACCCTGCCATCTTGTTTTGATTTTAACCGTGGCTACCTCGGCATTTGACCAAAGTCAGGCTTTTATCCACTGCCAAAATGATTTTCTCCCTGTCAGCTTTATTTGGGATAGAATAGGGTTGCCTTCTGGGTCAAAATGGCTGTCCCTTCTGCCTTAGTACATTCACTAACCCTTTTTGAGGCTGCCTCTCTGACACCCAAGTGAGCAGAAAAGCCTTGAATATTTAGTTGAGAATGAAGAATCAAGACCTCTTGCCTTCGAGATACGTCTACGCTGTTACACACCTAACCTGGATTAATTGGTATGGTTTGCAACCAGGGCAGGTTAGAAGTCCAAGTAGATTAAATCTAACGGATGGCCCATCCTCTTTGCAAAACTGAGTGTTTAATATTAGATAGCAGTTTAAAGGAGTTCCAATTCTCAGGCTTCAGGAGGTACAAAATTCAGTTGAACAGCAGGAGTAGGAACTCTGGCCATGGTGTTTTGGGCCAGGCTGAAGTCAAGTAGGTCAGCTCAATTCCTTGGGTACCCATCATGCTGCAGTGTAATCTTCCCATTTTGCTTGGGAGTGACCCTGTTCATCTCTCCGGTCTTGAGTTCTACCCAAGGCTGAATACAATAGAATGGCAGAATACTTGGATGAGTTATCTATTGCTGGTGAGCCCCAGTTCCTAGAAGTCCTGGTGAGCAAGGTCAGTAGTGAGATAAGCTGGGAGCTGTCACTCGGCATCGTTTGGCAGTGAAGCGCACGGGCACCCCTTGGCATGTAATAATTTAGCACCTATGGGGGAAGTACTTCAGGGTTTGAAGTGCCAGTTCATTACCTGAAGAGGTTTTTCATGTACCATAGGAACCTAAACAGGTTGGTAATTTAAGGTAGTATAATTTGTTATTCAAACACTCAATCTGTGCCAGAGTTGGCATGGCTCATTAATATATTTGTTACTTTAATGAAAAGGGAGTAATGAATTTCAGATCCTAGAAAGGACTATTAGTGGCAAGGGATGAGTCAATTAAAATTTCTTCCACTGAAGTCAGGTCCATTAATCCTGGTTAAATTTGTAACAGACACAAATGCTTAGAGTTACTTCTTAAAAACCAGTTGTCTTGTTCTAGTTAGAAACTTTGCCTCCAAAGAATTATAATCTTTTTGGGTCTCAAAAATGCACCAGTGGAGTCTCTCTTAACAAATAGGTCTCCGCAAAACACATTGTAAATACTTGACCAGTTTGTACTAATGTATTGCATTTAACTTTGCTGAGAATGTTTTACATAAATATATATATATATAAAAGTCGTTCTGGACAGTCTTTGTGGTGACGGAGGTGGTGAGGACCCCTGCATGGGGGATGGCAGGTTATAAAGTGCTGCAGGCTTACATTGTTTGCAAATCGATGAAGTTCAGTTACTCCTGCAGCTACCTAGTAGTTATGTTCTTGTCCTTGTCTACAGGCTTCTGGACAGTAGTTAAGAATGTTCAAATATTTACTCACAATCCTTATGGGATGAGAACCAGGTCTCACTAGGCCTCTTAAGCCAAACTGATACACACAACCAAAGGAAGCAGCACACACAGGTTCAGTTCATGTCCATTTCTGTCCTGGCGTTCAGTTTTGATTGCGTGCTATAGGGGAAGCGAAAACTCAAGGACTGCAACATCTGATAGCAGAGATATACCTCCAAGTGGACATCACGTAACAGACTTGGGAGGCATCCAGTCCTTGAGTCTATTTCACTTTGACCATTGCTTTCATCAGCAGATTGGGTCTAGGTGGATTTATTATTCACATTTCTGTTACTGCCCATCTCCCCCCAAACGGGGGACTCTTTTGTTTGTTTGTTCTGGCATATCTTCATGGACTGCAAAGGACTTTGCAAAGGACTGCAAAGATATGAAATAAATAAGTGTTGAAGCGCATAAAACCGGTCATGTCACTAGAAGGAAAAATAACAAAACTTAGTTACTTCGGTCATGCCATGAGATCAACATCGTTGGAGAAAGACGTTATGGTTGGAACAGTCAGTGGCAAAAGACGATGAGGACGCCAAAGAACACGCTGGTTGGATGTAATCAAAGCAGACACAGGCCAAAATATAAAGCAACTGAAAGAAGCTATACAAGATCGGAAATCACGGAGAGAGCTGGCTTATGGAATCGCCAAGGGTTGGATATGACTGAATGGATAATTCGATTTGATCTTCACATGCCTTGTCCTGCCTTCTAGTGATAATGATGGACTATGTGGTGGACAGTATGCGTGTATGTGGATGGATGGAATTGGCTCTCATTTGCAGGTTACCAACTGATGAAGCTACAGTGCAAGGGAGACATTGTTGAAGGTTTGCAGCATATGCATTCCTCTTTGAAGGATATTATGTACCCTTATAAGTAGCAGCATGGTTGACCATGGTCTATTTTTTTGCCTGGCTGAATTTTTTTTAAAAAAGGGAAGAAGAAAAGATTTAAGAACCGTCTCCAGACAGCTAAACCCTCAAAAAAACCCCAAACAACTGAAAATTGAGACATTTGATCAGTTAAAGCATGAATAGTTGTGACAGCAGTTTGTTCCCTTTCCTTTAAACAATAAATTCTAGCCACATGGAGGAAAGATAACATTTCTCCAACTTCTGTATGATCATCTTTCACCAGTGGAGGCTCAGCGAAGGGTAAATCTATCAAACCCAAGAAATCACCACCAAATCTTCAGTGGCTCTTAGGACAAGCCAGTGTCAAAAAGCTTCAATCCTTTTAAATTGTTCCTTTGAAAAGCAAAGTAGAGGGAAGACGGGGCAATCACTAGGAAAGTTTTCAAGCTGTATGTTAATAATTATAACTGGATTATTGATAAAAGACACTTTCCCTTGCACATATTTGTCAACCAGGTCAATGTTCTTCAATTAAAGATGGTCCTTGTGTAAAGGAATTATTTTTTCCAAGTCCTATTGACATTTCCAGAGACTTGGAAAAGGTAGATTGGCTTCCAAGGGCTTATGATGGTTTCAGAATTTTCCTACTTTAAATGTACAATACATGTCAAATTGAAAAAGAAAGAAAGAAATAAAAACAGTACAGCCAAGTCATGGCTTTTGAGACTTTAGCTTTAAATTATTGCTGCCAGAAATGAAACACCGGGCTAATTCCAATTTAACTGCATGCAAAGCAGAATATAGCTGGTGATACCAGGGAGCTTGACAAGATGCTCTTGAAAGAAGGATTAATCCTAAAGAGCCTATAAAATGGTTTGTACATAAAGACTCCCTGAGGAACTCTGAAGGACCAACAAGCTGAAAACCTGCAAAAAATGAAAGACTTGGTGCAGCCTTCATAATGCCGGACTAGAGAACTAGCCTTCTGTACTATGATTTCCTTTATAATTCTTCTAACTGGAGATTGTATGAGTTAAATCCAGCATTTACAGAGTGCTTTGATTTCCATTCAAAAACATGTCTTGGACCACCACGCAACTCAATTTCTGGGATCCCCCCTCAACATCCCCCCATAACTGGAAACATTTCTGAAGCCAGATTCTCACAAATTCGTCAATGTCATTAGACAAGCAGTTGCCACTGGACATTGTGCTCTTTACCAGTGAGATAAACCAAAGAATGAAAGGATAAAAGCAACAGAAAGCCGTGCAGTTTTGACTCCGAGCAAGGGGTGGCATTTGGAATTGGTAAAAGTATTTATTCTGTAATATAGTAGAATTAAGAACATGGCATGAACATAATAAATAACCCTCACACCTGGGCTATACATTCACATAGTTGTTCACATGTGATGATGGTTTAAGCTAAGCTCTTTTTCCAAGAGAAGTTTTCTCCTGGAAATCTTTTGGATTCAGTTCTTCAAAGGTTTTGTCTGTGGACAGTGATGCTACAGGCACACTCAGCCTTTCTTTTTTCTACAGGAGAAAGTTTGGATCCAGTTCCCAGGAGATTCTGAGACTGCAATAGGTCTCTCTCTTTTTTGGCTGTGTGCTCATTTTCATGGGGAGAGATCATAATGGGGATCCAACCACAGTGTGAAATTTCCACATGCAATTCTTCCAGAAGAACCATCCCCAAGTTCATTCCCATGTTTGCATGGTCTGGCCTAGACCTATGGAATGTTGCCTTTCTTCCGTATGACCTTACAACCACCATCCCTCAACAGACACAAAGCAAGGATGTGAATTAAGCTTAGTGCTAGGTGTTGGCTGCATTAGGGAAGAGGTAGGGCATCATGCTGCATGTCACTAGTCAGAGCAAGTCACAGACTTATAGCTTCATTGACCTCCATCAATACAATTATTCCAGATGACATCCAGGTATCAAACAAACGATAGGGCCCTGCCCTAGCTATGCAGCAATTAGTAGAATTAGTTCTACTTGCAGTCACAAATAGATTATTTATAGCACACCAGTTTTAAAAGCAAGCAAGCTTGACATAGCAAGAATAAAAATACAGTTAGGAAGCACTAATCAGTGATATTCCAAAAGGTTCTGATGGTGTGGAAGGTAAGCTACGAACATGATTCTGCTTCTACACATCACGCTGGGAGCAAAGCATTCATTTCGTTGGTTGCCGGGGAGTTCTACGGCAGGATCTCCTCAGCCCTATACTTGATGGGCTGCTTCCCCTTCCTGGAGAATTCACCTTCCACTGTGGAGGCTGGGACAATCTGCAAGATGGTGCAGAAAATGAGTAAAACAACGAATAAAACCAGAGTAGGTTCCAAGAGAACCAGCAGAGATCCACTGTATTCTAAAACTAGGGGCGTAAGATGGCCAAAATGTGCATAAAGTTGGGGTGACAAGAACTGAGGTAGAGGGAGGCTTCCTGGTTTATTTTTTAAACGGAGAACTCTTATTTTTATTGAGAATGCTGCAAAACTGCTCTGGGTTCCAAAAGGGCTCTTACGTATGCGGATGGTTCTGTTTATTTAAGGACAACAGTAGATGTTACGTGCAAAGGAATAATATTTGTATACCTAGTGCCTGCTTGTAATCTAGTAGGTTTCTTTAAAGATTAAGGAGCTGGGTTCACCTCTACAATTCCGCTCCCTTTAGAAGTCCTGTTAAGAAGAAACATTCCCCACTTCTGGAATGCTGCTGCTATATTTGTTAACCCATCAGTTGGGCGAGGCGAATGTTTGCCCCGCCCCAGAAAAACTAGCATTCAAAGGAGAAATCTCTCAGATTACTTTTCTCACAGTCTGATCTTCTTATATATGGGAAAGCTTTTTTTTTTTTTTAAAGGTGCGGGGATCTTGAGACGTTAAAGTTGCAGTGAAAAAGCCCATTATGCAAGTCTTCAAAACATATCCCAGCTTTGAGATGTAAGGTATTTGGAAAGCATCCTATTGAACTCTACTTCATCAGAATGGTGGAGGCATGATTTCTCTTTCATGAATGGGACTCTCCAGCTCTGAACATCGGTGCAGCCATATTCAACAGTACCCCTTCTGCCAATGACACCTGGAGCAGCACATTCATTTGTGGTCTATGTTGTCCTGAGAGCTGGGGTAGGGTAGTGTTCAAGGTGTGAGAATAAATTTGGGTAGAAGTCGCTTAAATTAGCCACCCTTTGGCCACCCTGATCATGGGGAAGAAGAGCAGGACACACAGGCATGTACAGGTTACAAGACAGTTGTGGTCCAGATCAGTTATACTCACGGCTTATCTGGTGATGCCAAGCAAACGATCTGGCTCTGTGAAGCCTCTGATTCCTGTCTGACTGCAGAAGGAACAGAAGAGAGATTAGCAGGGTTGCCTCCTCTGGGCTTAGTTTTTCAAAAAATAGAGTAACGAAACAGGAATCCACATGCCTCGAGCAGACGCCGGTGTGAGGGTCAGGCTAATGTGGCTGACCCCAGCTCCAAAGGTCACGTTGTTAATCGACTCTGGAAAAACAAAATGTACAACCTTTAGTACAAGCTAAACAGAAGCTTACGGAAAGCTCAAAATTTATTAAATTTATACCTGGCCTTTTCACCAGTGAATAATACTTAAGCAGCTAACAGTAATAAAGGGTGGGGGGGAAAAGTTAAACCCACATTTAAGTAAGATTATGACATATTAATCTGACAGCCAGTTCGGTGTAGTGATGAAGGCACCAGGCTAGAAACCGGGAGACTCTGAGTTCTAGTCCTGCCTTAGGTGCAAAGCCAGATGGGTGACCTTAGGCCAGTCCCTCTCTCTCAGCCCTAGGAAGGAGGCAACAGCAAACCAGTTCTGAGAAACCTTGTCAAGAAAGCTGCAGGGACTCGTCCAGGCAGTCTGTGAGAATCAGACATTACTGAACGGATTAAAAAAAAAAAGACATATTAATAAATCAAGGCAGCACTGGGGATCAGGCTTGTCCAGAACAGCAACAGATGAAAAACTGGCCATGGCAAAAGCTCGCAATTCCAAATATGCGCAGTTGCCCCATCTAACCTTGTACTATTAGGCAAAACTAGGTGAGAACCTGTACTTGCAAACCACCGTTGGCTGACTGTGCCCACTCTGTGCCTCTTGACCAGTTTTGCTCTCAGCTGCTACCCTAGAGATGGTCAGTCTTTTTTCCAACCACAAGGGATGTGGCCAGTGACGTTTTGATCTCACCACGGTGGATGGGGTTGAAATTTTCAGATCAGCTGTTTTCGGTGAGCTTTAAGGGACAAAATTAGGGCATGTGGGTTCACTTCTAAAATCCCCATCCCAAACAGGAAAAATTAACATTTCCTAAAAATCTGAGCCCCGCTCATTCTGGGGTCCACAAACAGCATGCTGTGTGTTGCATGCAGCTAGGAGTTGCTCCTTTTGATCTAGGCAAGAAGGCAAGGATAGTTGGCACCAAACCTATGAGACAGAGGCAGAACAGACCAGCAGCTTTGAAAATGGCCGTTAAATAAAAACAAGACAGGATGGGACAGGGGGGAAATCAGCTCCCGTTCCAGACAGAGACCTTTGAGCCAGAGGAACCTCAAAAGAGGCCGATTCAGGCAATGATAATGCAATACACAGCTTATGTTGCTACTTGGATGAAAAACTGAAATTTTATGCTTTGGCCCACAGTGGGATTAACAGCCAGCCTCTTCCTCTACTTGAACAGACAACAGTACAAGGTGCTGGGTGGGAAGTAAGGCACAATCTTGGCAGGTGTGGCTTCCCAAGAGATTTTGCAAAGGGGACATTGCAAATGGCAGCTGAACCTTTCAGCGCAGCCAAGTTAGAGAAGAATGATGAATCAGAAAGATGTCTGCATTCTACTGACTTGCTGCTTGAAATGGCATGTTGCTAAAGGCCCAGAAAGGACTGCTCCTTGCCACCTTTCCATTTACTGGTAAATATATCACAGATCTCCAGAAATGTGGGACTGCAGCTTCATTAATCCTGCAGAAGGCCAGCATTTCTGAAGGGCAGAAGACAGATCAAAGCTAGATCCTTCTGCCCATGGTTACGTACTCCACCATCAGCCTCTGAACATCCAAAAGTGCAGGCTCCTCTTTGGCTTCATCCGAATTTGAAGATATGGCCTCAGCCACTGCAGCTTATATATGCACGTGCTCGATGGTTTCAAATGCTCTTCTAATATTACGCCTACATCGTGAATTGCTTTAGGATACCAGGAGAGCTGTCGACTTGGGGGCAAAATTCAGGACAAGCTTTTTAAAGCTTATTCTTGAAAACGTCAAGCTCCCAAGCTTGTGAGGCTCCAAAAAGTGACTATAAGCAATGCTGACTGAAAAGATACCCAGTAATGCATCTTTGCATGACAGTGCCAATATCCACCTTGTTTGTCCCTTTTGAACTCGCTGTCAGTGGCATCAAGACATTGGCATGCTTGTTTGGGAAGGCAACACTTGAACTAAGAGTCTCTCCAGAGCAGTCCAGCTGCCCTCTCTCCGAGCAAGAACACTTTGAAACAAAAATAGGTTTTTTTAGAAACTTACTTTCGGGAGTACTGATTGCGCGGCCTTCCAGGGGTACGTTGGTTCCGGAAGACCGTTGGTTTAAGCTGCAAAAGGAGGCTAAGAGGGAGGAAAAAGAGGGGGGCAATGTTAGCCACAGGAAATGTCTGCAGTGAGGCACAACTGGACCCTCCATGTCAGCCCAGTTCCCCAGCTATCTACAGCAAGCTATTTATGGGCTGGGGAACAGCCTACCTTTATCGCTTTGCCCGATCCCCAGAGAATCAGGCCTGGTCCCCAAGCTCCTGCTGCGCTGTGTCTTAGCGGCCTCCATAGCTTGTTTAGCAGAGTTGAGCATGGCAAAAGTATTCAGGGACAAATTCCTACGAGGGGAACAAGTGGCACGTGGCTGGCGTTTTCGTCCCAACCCTGTGAGCTTTAAACGTCCCCCACTGAGCACTGCATGACGCTGGTCACCTTTGTGTTGTTGGATAAAGGTGCCAGCTGGCTTGCGTGTGCACTTGATTTTTTCCGTGCCTGTACTCAGACAAGCCCAGGATCAGCCACAATCTTATCCAAACCAAGAGAGGGTATGAAACGCCCAGTTTAAAACAGTTAAGAGTCTTTTAGTGAAATGCATGCCGAAAAGGAAGGAAAGAGTTCCAGAGCTGTACCTGAGTCTGTGCTTCGTGACTTCTGGCCTGGGCACTGTAAACATAGCAAGCCCCGACAGAGGAGATCGCAAAGCTGGAGAGCTGCTTTGGGTAACTGGAGAAGCCTCATCTATTTGATCCCTAGGATGTGCAGTTCTCTCCAAGGTAGGTGGCTATTATTTAAAGGAGAAAACAGAGAGGTGCTTAAACTCCACTGCAATATCAGCCTCCTTTGCATCTCTGCAAAGGAAGCCAGGTTTATGGTCAACCTGGAGAAGAACTCTCTCTAGTCACCCTGTAGTTCAAGGGACAACAAGCGCCCTGCACTAAATAGAGAATTTTGAACACCCCTCCCATCTTCATCTGAGAGAATGATGATCACAACTCCTACAGGAAGGCTTAATGCGGAAAGCAGCATAAAACCTACCAAGCCAAAGTAAAAACATGTAAGGTATCGTGGCTGAAATCTAACCTTTCCAAAGTTGGAGGTCTCTAGCTGAATTGGAGCACAACTCCCATAATTCCCATAACATGCTGGCTGGAAATTACAAAACCAATAGAAGAGAGTATCTGTAGCTCAGGGTTGAACTGTGGAGTCCCTGGTGCCCTCTGAGCTTGGATGTTTCTTTGCAGACGTTTCATTACCTGAATAGGTAACATCAGCAGTGCGAGGGAGGGTGGGGTTTGCTTCCTGTTTTTATGCAGTAGGTTGCCCTGTCAGTGTTGGTGGGGGTGTGGTTTTCTCCCTGGTAGTTCAATACCCTAATCAAGGAGCTACCAAGGAGAAAACCACAGCCCCACCAAAACCGGCAGGGCAAGCTACTATATATAAACAGGGAGCAAACCCCACACACACTAGCATTGATGATGTTACCTAGTTGAGTAATGAAATGTCTGCAAGCAAACAGCCAAGCTCAGAGAGCACCAAGGACTTCACAGTTACAAAAAACTGTAGTCTAATACGTTTGGGAGAAGGGGGAATCAAAAGCTGCTATAACCAGATGTGCCAAACCCAGTTGCTCTGCCCTCTCAGCAGCTGCTTCCTGCGCCAGCCGACCTGCTTTGGCTTCAGCAGAAACATCCTTCAGACTCAACAGCTGCTTGCTGCAACACACTGCATTGCCCCTCTTCGCTTCATGCAGAAGTAGTTGCTTGTCAGCAGCCTGTCTGGCGTGGCTTAAGAAGGAGCTCCCTAGGACTTTACAACAGCCAAAGTGGAAATCAGTACCTGCCTTGCCACCAGAGCACTGGGGCCTTCATGATCTACGGACAGCTCCCGGCCTTGCTCAGCCTCCCTGCCCAGCTGCTCCTCGTACTTCTTCATATCATACTCCAACTCAGCTGCCAGCTGCTTGTCCGTGGCAAAGAACTCTTTGATTTCATTGCGATAGTCTTGCATGACCTCCTGGAGAAAAGCAGACAGTGTTGGGGATGGCAGAGTAGTCTGCTGTCTGGGCTTTGTTGATGGCCTTTGGGTTAATCTCAGGGTCCCCCCACGGCAGCTGACAATATGATTCCCAGCTCTCAGGAACAGTAAGTAACCCACATCCAGGTTTTGACGAAAGAGTCAACAAACACAGGAGAAGCCTGGGAACGGTTTGCCTATTAGAAATGGAAGACCGACTTTCACAGTCAGACTCTAATAAGGCAGTGTTTTTCAAACTTGGCAACTCTAAGATGTGTGGACTTCAGTGCTGGCTGGGGAATTCTGGGACTTGAAGTCCACACATCTTAAAGTTGCCAAGTTTGAAAAACACTGCTCTAAGGGATCCTCTTGGCTAAGTCAAGATTGGCCATCTCTACACTTGGCTTGCTGCCATGTCCTTCCCCTGACGCCCCCATGGTTTTTCTACTTTTCAGATCCCAGTCATCATGTTACTTTCCAAATAGGTGGAACGTGAAATGTCACAATACCGCCCACCCTCCAGATGGGGCAGCGATACTCAACACGAACAACAGAAATGCTTCAGGAAGGCGCTGCCCCGACTCAAATTTTAATGGCATATCCTGATTGAGAAAGGTTACCTGGAGGTAGTTCATGAGGTCTCTCAGTGCTGGAAGTTTCTCTTGCTCCAACAAGGTCTTCAATGAAGTAATGATGGGAATGACATTTTCTATAAAATTATTCTTTTGAACCTATGGTTTAGATTGAGCAGAAAGAGGCACACTTAGGTGAAGAGGGCTGTCCGCGCAAAACAGCGGAGAGGCCAGGAGCATGAAAGCCTTCCTAGGGATGGGAGCAACTTTTGGCACCTAAGAACATTTTGTGCATGGTTACTTGTAGCACTACCAGGACTGAACAATCCCAGCTGCCCAGGCTCCTAAAAGATCAGTGCTGCCCCCTTCTGCCAGGACTGAAAATAGGCTGCTCCTATCACCTTGTGAGTGGGTCCACCTTTCCAGAAGCTGGTGCTGAAGCAATTTTACTGCTCCTTTAGAGCTCCTTTGGATGCTCTCCTGTGCTACTTACAGCAGATGGGTAGTAAAGTTCATTTTGTCAGAATGAAATGAACCCCTGTTGAATCTGACTGCCAGCATAACCAGAACTCTCCGGTGGATTAAACTGGAGCTCTGCAGAAGTCATGTTGCTTTGTAGGAAGCAAGATGGGAAGTGTGGAGACTCTTCCCACTGAAAGCAATTTGCAAGTGTCTTGCTCTGGAGTAAGTAAAAGGAGCAACCTACTCCTGGGTAGCACTAATTGTAACACTAACTTGTGAAATGAGCTTCTTCTGGGCCACCTGCATGACAGCGTTGGCCATGGCCAATTCATCTTCCTCTGGCTGGATGTCTTCCTCTGGTCTGGATCTCATGGCTGACAGTTTGATCTCCTTGCAGCTCAAGATCTTAAAGGTATCCGAGAGCAGCTCGCTGGCTTCCGTATCGAGAGGGAGGACCCCATCCACAAAGCAGGCTACAATCAAGTTTGGAGAAAGGAGAGGATAGGAGCATCCAGATGTTTTAGCAGGAAGTTACTCTCCTACACAAGGAACATGCAATCTGACAGCGATGCATGTTCTTAGAGAGAAAGGCCCATCCATGCAGCAGGATGAGGCAATCGCCATAGGTGATTGACCTTTGGTGTTTCAAATGGACAACAAATTGTTAGTTATTTAATTTCATAAAGCTGCGTTTTGAAAGGTACCCAGATCAACTAGGTCGTTGACTTGGGGATGAAACCTATACAATTTGCAACTCCATTTCAGGAAGCCAAATGCCTTGGGCAGCCTTGCTCTTACTTCAGCCACGCAAGAGGAGATCACGTTAGGAGAGTTATCAGTAGCTAAGATGGACCTCCCAGCTCTTACTTTGAGCAATCCCACAGCTAGGCATAGTTCCTATCTGCAAAACAGGGCAGTTTTGGAAAGGCCTTATTTTACAGAGGTATCTTTGGGTTTAAACTTTGAAGCTGCAGCCATACCCAGGACATTCAGGCTAATTTTTGAGGTGATGTTGAATCGCTGTTCATCAGTAAAATGTTCCAGGAGAAACCTGTAAATCTGCATCCGGGGGCCTTTCTTGCCTTTGCCCTTCAGGGAAAAGAGGTTCTTCTCCCTGTTGCAAGTGAACAAAATCCATGAGGGAGGTGGAGTGTGCAAAGGCGCACAAAGAGCCACCCCCAGGTTCACTCAGGGTCAGAAATGGGCACCTGGGGATTGCAAGGAGCCATGGGGAAAACACACCTAACATCTTGACAATTGCTCCTGAGGCTCTCCCCCACCCAGTTGCTCTGATGCAACCACCACTTGTAGTTCTTCATAGGACGGCAGGAGAGAATAATTAAATGCATGGGAAGGAAGCATATTCAGTGCATTAAATTCCATTCCAGTTCAACTGAATGTAGGCTTTATCCTGGCCCCACCATTTCTTAGAGCAGTCTTTCTCAACCTTGGCAACTTCAAGCCGTGTGGACTTCAACACAGTTCGTCTTGGGAAACAGACACTCATTATAGGCTGCATGTGTGTGTGGGGGGGTCGATAGCTGTATTTGCAGTGGAGGATGGTTATAAGGGGAAGAAGATCTAAGGGTGCACTATAGCAGCAATGTGGCAGGACCTAAGCCAGACTTCTTCTGCCTGGGGTCTTGACCACCAACAGTCAGCTCTAAGCCAAACTGCACCAGCTGTCTGTTGGTCTGTTCTGCCTTAGATTTTTAACCAAGGCCTATATCTGGGTCATGCTGCCAAGCACCCGAACTGCAATCACGTGACCGCAGGGGTGGTACGACGGTCGTAAGTGCGAGTTTAGGTTGTAAAGCACTTTTTCTGAGGCTGTCATAACTTTGAACCATTGTGAAACGGACAGCTGTAAATTGAGGACTATCTGTACTTGGGACTGGCCTTTATTTGTAAAAAGTAAACTCCCTGGAACATTACCCAGCAGCTGATAGGGAGAAGGAAGCAACAAAGTGGGTCTCAGCCGTAAGCAGTTCATGCTCATAGTGACATGAATGTAATTTCACAGACCTCTCGCTCTGGGGAAATTTGTTGTACTTCTCATGTTTGTCGTAGCCGTTGAAATGAAAGATGCATTCGATGAAGTGCTGAGAAAACATGACTGGATTCCTCTTGAGCAGGAGGTGCACCAAGCAGAACTTGGCAAAGCTGTGGAGGCCAAGAAAACAAGAGCTTTTGGGAAAAAACCATGCCCGCCTGAGATAACACTTGCTTCTTAAAAAGCAGGGATGTTGGCAACTATGAAGCTCTCCAAGATACAAAATGGAGAGCACCATGAGAATCACAGCTTTTGTTTTTTTAAGAGGAAGTTCCCAGCCAGAAAGTGGTAAAGGATCAGAAGCCTGAAAAATGGCAGGTAAGGGTATGAAGGACAGTGGAGGGATGAAGCCAGGTTGCAAGGAACGAAGGGGCAAAGCAAACTTTACCCTTCATATGCCTCAGTGTGCAAATTTGCTCCATTTGCACAACATAGAAGTCAGGGAATCCAGTATCACTGGACATTTTGCTGTGAAACACTGATCTTAGCATCGTTTGCATAATGGGCAGCCACTTAATTTTTCCCATGAAACATCAACTAAGATGCTTGCACAATACTAAGAGGGAATGACACCCGGTTGAGTGACACAGAAGCAGCAAAACCAACACTGTGAAATACGAGGTCTTTCCTTTCTCAGACTATAGTCTTCCCCAGTGATTGCCTTGCTTAAAATGTCACGTTTACGAAACATACAGCCTATTTTGGTGCCATTCCCTTACCCCGAACTCTTTAGAAAAGCTTTCAGGGCCATCCTACAATTTTGCTTCTAATTATAATCCAAAATAATTAAAGGGAGAAATAATTCAATAGAACAGTAAACACCGTCAGTAATTACAACGTTTGAGATAATTAACTAGCAGCCACTCACAATAACTAAACCTTATTAAGGAGAATAGGTCTACTTGCCTTGAGTCTGAACTTGGAACCTCAATATTTAGGAAGGGTTTTTTTTTAAAGCAAATGAATATTTCCCCCACCCCCACCCCAATATGTGAAAAATATTCCTGTTCACAGCTGGGTAGCTTTTACATAAAGCATAGATGAGCTCCTTGCTAGAGACTTAACCTAATTATATAAACAAGATTTCTGGAGTGATGGTGGAGAATCTCCAAGAGGAAAAGCAAAACAGAGTACGAAAGTCAGAAAATAAAATCCCATCTGATTAAATGTTAATGCGTAATTAAACATATGGAATCTATCGGCCCAAGATATGGCAACAGTGATTAACCTTATGGGGAATTAGAACATCCAAAGCTATCAGCCGTGGTCACCATACATTCAGAGCCAGGTCATCAGAAAATGGGTTGTTGGTCCAAGCAAAGGGGAAAAGGGTGAGGAAGGGGATACTTCTAATGCAGAAGCAACTGGACAACCGATCTCAAAATTATTAGAGTACTGCATTTTCTTGCCAGGAAAGCTAGAAGCCATCTTGTATTTACTGAGCATAAGGAAAGGGAGCCAGGTGAGGTTTTTCTGTGTAGTCCTTCCTTTTTATTTTTTGCAGCGGTCATCTTCCTTGAGTGAATATGGCAAATGAACTCTGGCCCGGGAAGGCAGTTCTTAGTGTTGCATAGAGGCAGCATGTCCTCATTTAAAGAGCTACTTGATGGCAGATGATCTTGGTTATCATTATTGGCATATTCTCAAGAGGTATCAACAATGGCTTTTTTCCAAAGCGGTACTAAGGATCACTTCCAAGAAGGCATTGTCAGCCTTCCAAGGTAAAACAGACACGAAACATGACCAGATGAGCTAATTCTACTTTATTGTAAGGCTGTATAAATGGAACCTTGCAAGTCTGAAGGTACAAATCTCCTGCCCTCCCTATTTACCACCTGAGTAGTTAGGGTGGGTCCTTTCTTTTTCCTTCTCTGGCCGTTCCTCAGTTGTGGGCTCCTCCCTCTTCTAAGTGATTGTTCCCTGGGCGGCCTCTCTTCCCCCTCCTCTTCCAAGGTCACCCTCACATTCCATCACAGGCATTTCCCTTAAAAAGGGATACAGAGTATTTCCCTTACCTAAAAGGAGTATGGAAATGCAATCCCCATACCCCCATATTTGTTTTGACATAAATATTCCTGTTTGAGATGTTAGCAGTAGGGTTTCTACGTTTTTTCAACATAAGAGCTCTCCCAAACAGGAGGAAACTGGCATTAAATTTATAGGAAATGAGCTTTTAGAGTGGTATACTGTCCAGAGTTGTTACCTCGGGGACAGTACAGACATTTTGCTAATAAGCAAGTAAAGACATCACAGCCCACTGACTCGGCAACTAAGTCCTGAGCCAGGGGTGTAGTGGTTAAAGCAGTGTTTCTCAACCTTGGCAACTTTCAACAAGCTCTGCTGGCTGGGGAACTCTGGGAGTTGAAGTCCACATATCTTAAAGTGGCCAAGGTTGAGAAACACTGGGTTAAAGTGCTGGACTAAGGCTGGGGGGCTCTTTGGGTGATCTTGGGCCAGTCAACTCTCTCTCACCGAACGGAGCCTCATGCATCTTGCCCTGAGCTCCTGAATGTAAGCGATATGCAAATCAAATCAACCAACAGCAAGCAAGCCTTGAAATTAGTCTGGAAAACCAGAATGTGCAAGTCCTACCATCCTTGACCTTCATCTGGCCACGATGTAAAATGAAATGCCAGATGAGTATGTCCTTAATGAATAAACAGTGCTCTGCATTTCCATCGGGCATTCCTTTAAAAACAGTGGCAAATGTCATTGTGGAAGATGCATGTTTCTCCTCCTCCTGTAAACACCATCCTGTACAGGATCCAGAACTATTGTTTTTACTTATATGCAAGTTTACATGATTGACTGAAAGTCATACCAGTAGTTGTCTAGTGTTTGTTTAAAGAACAATCCCAAGCATAAATAAAGCAGCCAGTGTCAACGGATACTACTCTTTAAACAAACACACAAGACTAAACTAGATTTTGGCCTAGCAAATCCCGATGAACAATATAATGCTGTACTTCCCCCTGCTGGAAAGGCTTGGGACAAGACTATCCTAAATTCAGGCACTGCAGGGAAGACAAAGTTAGCTGGCTCTCTATATCACCATCATTTTAAAAGAATCGTTTGCTTCTTAAGAGCTGGTCCCAGTCTTACCAATACCTCTATAGAAGAGTTCTTAGGAATTCATCTTAAGAAACCGGAAGGGAAGGGGAGGGGAGGGGAGGGGAGGGGAGGGGAGGGGAGGGGAGGGGAAGGGAAGGTCTGCCTTTTCTAGGATCATAATGCATGCAAGGCTTAAAAGAGAATTAAAGAAAAAAAGAAAAAGAAAAAAAAAACCAAGACCTATATTGTCTTGTTTTTGATATTCTGAATCCTATCCTCACAAGCCTCTAAGACCAGAAATTAAGGTTTTCAAACAAGCCAGCAAATCTTCTTGGGATGATGAATTTGTCATCCTGTGTTTTGGGGGTTGTGAATGCTAAAGCCAGCTGGGTGACTTTGGGCCACTCTCTTTCAGCCCAACCTACCTCACAGGTGGGGAAAATAGGAGGCAGGAGTATTAATGTGTTTGGTGGCCCCTTGAGCTACATATAAAAAAGGTGGGATAAAAATGTCATTGTCATCATTATCATCGCCATCATGAAGTAAAGGACCTAATATTTCTTTCTAAAGACTAGCTGAGTGGCAAAAGACCTAGTCAGAATCTTCTCCTTTCTCCCAGATTTCAAAGGGAATGGAAGCAGCACCAAGCTTTGAACTCTACTAGCTTCCAAACGATGTTCCTTACCTGGCAATTTCTGGGTTGGGATCCACCAGGACACTGACAAATCTGAAGAAGAGGGAGCCTTTCCATTTCACAAATTCTTCCTAATCAAATCAAAACAGTTAGCCCTTTGGATGAGAAAATATGGATACTGTCTCCACCAAAAAGTACATTTGCTCAAAGCTCCTAACATCCCCCCAAACTCTTGGATCTCTCCCTTTTCTGCAGTTTCTGAGGTCAGGGTCATTTTCAGGGATGGCACATGGAAGTCAACTAGACAGTGACAGTCCCAAGTCCACGCCAGGGAAAGTGAACTGCACTTTGTTTTGTTTCTAATGAAAATGTAGCGCGCTGCGCTCAGAAACCGAAAGCGGGGCACCCCCAGTTTGGACAACGAAGAAGCTTGATCCCCCTCCTGATTATCCTGCTTTTCCTCACCTGCAAGAGATTAGTGAGGAGTATGAGCGTCTGCTTCCGTATGAATGCCTCTGAATCCTTCAGGCATGTGGCAATATCTGGAATATACCTGTCCACTATGGCGGTGTAGCGGATGCAGAGATCACACATCACGATCACCACGTTGTTGCGGACCGCCACATCCTTGGACACCTCCAGCTCACGAGCCAAGGCTGCAATGCACTTCTTTGCCAGGTCCTCGTGCTGCAGGCACAGCTTTCCTATCGTACAGGAAAGAGCAAAGGAAGAAGGTCGAGGTTCTTATGGGTTTGGAAATGGCAGAGAGTGGAAACCAGACAACCTTGGGACAGATTCGCTCGAAGACAATCAGAGTTCTATTTGACTGCTAAGCTCAGGGCTCTTGGGCCACTATCTTCCTCCTGACCACTCCACGTCACTGGATTTCCAAATGTCACTATATGCTTAAGGCTGCCTTTGGCAAGACTTTGCTATTGTAGAGAAAACCTTCAGCAGTTTTGTGAGAACTTTATTTCTCTCCCATCTCCATCTATAGACTATTAAAACTCTCATGTCTGTCTGATACTTTGTAACCTTCAACTGGGAGAAACGGTGCATCGTAGGGAGACAATTTTTGAACCAAGGTATCTCAAATGGGCTAAATGAGTCCAAAATCCAGGACCCGTGACTCCTGTGGAATAGAAATTTGGCAAATTTTATAAAACATTTTATGACATAAAAACGATCATAAAACATTTTATGACATAATACAAAATGTCATAAAATGTTTCCTGTGGTCAACTCCTGATGTTTGACGGTGGTATACAGTTCAACATTGGCTGCTTTCAAGGTAGATACATCTTTCCCTGAATTTTAAAGAACTTTTCCAGTACATTAAAAGCTCTGCCATTGTTGAAGGCATTGAGGAATCCGGTAAGGAAATACCTCTGAAAATGATGACCCAATGGGTCGCTGGTTGTCTAGTATTCCCCAAAGGAGGAGGCAATCATTAAATCCATCCCATTCCCCTGCGGCCACTTGTCTTATTGCTCCATTCCACCTTCTCTGATGCCCAGCAAGGGGTTCCCTGCCATACTGCTGGCAGGGGGAGAGAAAGACATGATGCTTCAAGCTCCCTTCCAAGAAAGATGGTGCTGACATCTTCAAAGACACCATTGATAAGATTCGTGTTATTTCATGTTTGGGGAGGAATAAGGTATCATTAGCTGAACTAAATTTGCTTTTCTTAAAAAAACAAACAAACTAAGAATCAAACCACCAAACCCAGAATGTCTCTTTCTATTGTCGTTTTGTCCACTTCATGTTTAGCATGGAGTCAGATGAAATGGAAATACAGGGGATACAAGTTTAAAATATACAAACATGGTATGTCAGTGGATTTTAGGGAACGGCAAAGAAAAGAAGGGAGGGCATATGGCAAGCCTTCTTCCCCACCCACCCTCCCTGCTCCAAAATATACCTAGGTGTCCTACCTAGAGTAATGAATGCATGTGCTCGGACAGTAGAAGGCATCACGGACCCTCGGAATTGAGACAATGGTTGAGATACTGGGAGATCCTCATTATCCGCAGGGCTGGACACTAGAAACACCACATGCCAAATCAGAAGAGCTGTCAAGGAGGAGATTCCCTCTGCAATGTAGCCAGCCAGAGGAGGAGGAAATGCTTACGCTGTTCCATGTTGTCAGGACTAGCCAAGATGGATTGTATCAGCAAGAAGATGCGTTTTTCCACTTTGGCTGGGCACAACTGCGCAATCTCACCCAAGGTGAAGAGATGCCTTACCTACCAAATGAAGCAGTGCCATAGAGCAGAAAGAGAACCCCAAGTTGGTGTTACAATGCCATTTTGTCAAAGCCTAGCTGAGAGGTGTTGAACTTGACATCTCTTTTATTAAGGCTTCCAGGTGGCTGGCTAAACCCAAAAGTTTCATGTTCAGAGTTTAGCAATTGACACCCACACACCCTCTGGTTTTATTTACCAAGACATCCTCTTGTAGCTGCTCCATTCCATACTCTTGGAGGACTATTTTTGAGATATAACGCTCACAGGTGGCTAAAAGATCTCCACACAGGTTGTTCAGCAGCTCCTGTCCAAACATGACATGGGTGAAATTTGATTTAATGTTTGCTAAGTTAACATAGCAACCTTCCCCAGGGTCACACTTCTTTGTGGCTAGGAGGATGCTATGTCCATAACAGATTAAGTTATCCAGCCTAGGTCTGGTGTGATCTTCCACCCAATCAGTGTAGATATGAACAGGCCCTTTTCCGTTCAACAGAGATCCCTTTTGTAATGCAAGTGATCAAATCAGGGACCCATGAGATGCTGCCGAACCACAATTCCCAGCAGCCCTGGACCTAGTGAGAAATGCTGAGAGTTGGACTTCAGCAAGAGCTGAAGAGCCTCCAGGAAATAAGAGCCACTATTCTTCCAGGAGCAATACCATCTGGAAAAGAATGACACCCACTGTTTTGAAAAAGATCTAGTGAGTCTCACTGTCAGGGGAACTGGCAAAGAAAATCACGCTGCGTCGTAGCTGCAACGCTAGTTACTTTATTGGTCATGCCACATACAGAATCTTGCCAGACTAAAGGTTCCGTAACTGAGCTACAGGGAAAAATACTCTTGGGAATCTAGGGCGGTGCTAGTCTAACTTTCTTCCTTGCCCCCCCCCCCGCACTCTCTCCAAGCTGTACAAGCTCTGAGAACGCTTATCTGCCTGGAATGTGCTCTCTACTCCCTCAGCTCCGAGCTCCATCACACTCACCAGCACCTCCTCTGGGGCATCTGTGATGGCCTGGCTAAGTTTCTGTAGAGTTTCAATAGCTGGGCTGATAACCTCCAAAGGACACTGGAAGTCCTGCAGCCAACATTTGAGTTCATCTGCAAAAGGAGGGCAAACTCTAAGAATTAATTGGTGTTGCAGCACGTAGACACTGCTCCCCTCCTCCCGCAAAGAAGAGTTCACATGATAGGCCTCTACCCTCCCAAAGGATTGTTCAATGGTCCCTCACTCATTAGCCTGCTCTGGATGCTGCTAGGCAGATGTTTTGCAACACTTCCAATCACACTGAGGATGTGCACCATGGTCTCCATGTTGGCTTCATGCTGTCTGGAAAGTTGAGAAGAATGAAGTGATGTTACAACTCCTCACCCATGAATGACAGCAGCTAGATCCACATGTCACATTGTGCCATGGCTCATTTGACTCTGAGTCATAAACCAGTGGCTGGGGTCAACATGCTAGGCCAAACCCAGAGGACCACTGGGTGGCTTGAGTATAATATGTAACTCCAGCCATATTGACCACTCCCACTTTTGTGCAAGATTTAACTCGCCTTCTGATGCTGTCCCAGGCATCAATTATTTTAGAATAGTCCAACTTGGATGAGGAACCAGCCACTTTTGCCAGCAACATCCAAGCAGCAGCAGCACGCTCTGTTTCAGTATGGGAGATGATGCCATTAATGAATGAAGAGGAGAATTTGTTCTTCCTGGCCAAAATGTGGAAAGCTTTGCTTAAATAACGGCTGAAAGAGAGAACAATCAATTACAAGGGCCTTTTTTGATTATGTAAATGGAAGTGTCATTGAATTTCACTACTGCTGAAAAGCCAAACTCCTTTAGCTGCCGTTTGTTTTGCCCAAACAGAAAAACTGCAACCTCTTTTAACTAATATATATGAAATGTTGATTAGGTTACATAATGAGGCTAGCTTATTGTAATAAATCCTAATTTCTGTTACCCAAAGTTTAGGGCTCAGAGTCTACTATGGTTAACTTAAAACAAAGGCAGAAGCTGTTTTTAATCTCCTCTCTGGACCACAACGGATGGAGCAGAGAACCACCTAGGTTCCTTTCTGTACCCATAGATTGTCATAGCCACTCCCTCTTCCAAGTAACATGCAACACTCATCCCATCTGTTTTTCAGATTACCCAAAAGATTCATAAAAGCAGATTTTGAAACCTGAGGGTCTTAAAGAAAACTAATTTTGGCACATCAAAAGGTTTCTACACATTTTTAATGACTAAAGAAAATTTGGATTTAGTTCCTTCATCTTGCTCATGTGTTACCCATCTCCCTTTAAACTCCCAAAATCTTATTTCTGTGCCAAAACGTGTCTTCCTCCCATATACATTTCATCCTGTCTCAAAATAGGAAGAAAAATATGAAATGATTACGAAAGCTCACAGGCAATGTAAAAACTCCAAGTATATCATCCATGGGCCAAAATTAGGATTTGTGATGGTATCATAAATTTTAACATGACATGTTCTATTTCAGAAACTGTTACATGCTATTGACTAATAAACAGATGCTGTTTTTAATCAGCATATGTTCTTGTCATTCCAGAAGCTGCACCTCACCCCTCATTTTGCTTCCTGTAAAGTCTGAAAAAAGAGACAACAGAAGAAATGCTTATAGCTGTGGGCAAGAAAATGTGCTAAGTGCCGTAACAAAGAACGTTCTATGAATGATGGAGGGATATTTCTAAATAGCATTCAGCCATCTTTGTTGTTTAACACAAACACCTGAAGAGTGAAGCTCAACCTTTAGTGACAGTTTTCTCCTCCTTTTCCAATTACAGAACTTGCTTTTTGATAAAAGTTCATGGTTAAACCAAGGACAACTTGCACAAGAGATAGCAGTGGTTGCCAATCTGGCTGGCTTGAGTAGTGCCCAGGTAAGTGGCAGAACCTGGCATTTGACCTTGGAAGTTTAGCAAAATCTTCCCTGGTTAGTTCTTGAATGGGGGGAATCATCTGGAAATTCCAGAGATGTAGGCGTGTTTGTGTTGTTTAGTTGGTAACTCCTAATTATCTGTTCTGGAATGAAATTATGAAGAGCACAAAGTCTTGTTCGCTGAGTAATAAAAGCTCAATAAGCCAACAGTCCAAGTGTTAAGATCTCCTTGAGGATAGACTTGAATCCCAAGGGTTAGAAGCATTTTGTTCCAATGGGAACTACCCTGTAATAGTTCATATTACACCACACACTTTCAAATAGATAAATATTTGGGTCTGACTCAATACCATGGGATAGCTCTTACTAGAGCAAGATTTGAGCAACTAGATTCTATGGTCAAATAGGGACGATTTCACCAAGCGCCTTACCTTGAGAGGACATGTGTTTGTGGAGCACCCGAAGTAGAAGACATTGCACACATCCTGTTTAACTGCCAACTACACGCCCCAGCAAGGGCTCAGTACCTTCAGACATTACTTGACAGAACCACGTACTGGGACCGTAACAAACGACTGTGTTACTTCCTCCAGGGCACAAATACATGTGTGGTCAACAGAACTGTTAAGTTTAGAGTTAGGGCTGTCCAACTGAGAACACAATTTATAGAACATGTTGGGGTGGCATGTAAAGGTGATGAATTCACCTAAACTCACATTGTCTCTGTATTTTATTACTCATTTTACTGTACCTTGCATTTTTATCTCACAGTTTAATCTCTATTTTACCCTACTGTATTTTATCGTACTTTATCTTACCATAGTATATTTTATCTAATCCTACTGTATTTTAGCTATTTCATGGTATCATATTTTATATCTTTTATCTTATAGTGGCTGATGCCCAACTTTCTGATACGGTCATTTGACTAATCAATAAAGTCATTCATTCATTGATTGATATTACACCAGGTATAGAGGGACATAAAGAAGAGCAACTGCCTGGTAAGACACCATGCTTTTTTTCTTTTCCCAGCAGACCTTTATCCCTGCATAGAAACTTATTTTCACCAACACGGGTCACTGATCTCTCATGGGCCAACATTCTCACTGTCTCCTGCAAGAGGATGATTGTGTCCAAGATTACAGGAGAGGGTTCTAGATGCAGTCAGATGCAAGAAACCCTACCTTAGCTCTTGACTCTCTTTCGTGAGCAACATCAGGAGATCCCAGGCCAGCACTTGGTTTTTGTCTCGATGAGTGAATTTATTGCAGGGCTTAATTTGCTGAAGCAAGACAGTGTCAACGCATTCCAAGACTCTCTCCTGCACAGAGGTCTCACAGTCCGTAATGACAGGGATGACTCCCATGAGCCAGGCCTTCTGCATCAGAACGCTCTTTGGCTGAGACTGTAATAAGGAGAGGCGTTGTTAGGAAGTTTAGCGGAGGGGCTTGGTGGCCTCTCAGATGCTGAGATGTCAATAGCAAGCAGCCAACAATTCTGCAAAGGACCAGCTGAAGCCTTCTTAAGAGCCATGATGGACCAGGCCAAGGCCTCATCTATTCAACAGACCGGGAGCCTACAGAAAAACTACAGCAGGTATCTTCTTATACCAGGATTGAGTCATACATCTCTGGAAGTAAGAACCATTATAAGTAGAGGTCATCAATAGTTTTGATTCATTCATTCATCCATTCAATCAATCAATCAGTTTATATGGCTGCCCATCTCACGCACATGACTCTGGGCAGTGTGCAACTTCAGAATAAAAATATACACAACTACTAAACTGAACTTTAAAAATAAAACACACACAAAATAAAAATACACAGCAGCTGGAGAAACATAAAAGGCTTTCAACATAGCCAGGAAATGGGGCTCTGTTACACACCCGGGGCCCCAGGCCCCAAGGATTTGTATAATCCCCAGGATTTGGAGGAACTGAGGGTTGAGAAGGGGTCAAGGGTACCACTTTACCAGTAAGAGATCTGTAACAGACTGCAGCGCTAACTTCCTCACAGAGATAGCAGGATCACGACACCGATCCTGGAGAGTGGCCAGGTCTTCTGAGGTACACGGAACCACGTTGTGTTTCAAAATGCTTGTCAACACCTGGACATCAGGCAACATATGGAAATATGTGGAAATGGGAAAGAGGTAAACATGGCAAGTTCATCCCAGCAGCACCCATTCCTGATACAAATACAGTGAGTTGAAAAAGCTAATCTTGGAATTCAACTCAGAGCAGGAGACATAACTCAGAGTCCCCTTTGGGAGATGGGCGGTGATAAATTTGATTAATAAATAAAAAATAAATAAAATAAAAATGAATGACAAAACGACAGAGAGTATGCCATGACAATTCTGGGGCCCAATGGTATATGTTATGAGGGAAAGAAAAAAACAAGGACTTTTGTGATATGCTATGGAACATAATGGCGAGGTATAACAGATGCAGAGGGACCAGAATCCACTTTATTTGCCCCAGAAATGACTTCCACAGCAAGTGAATGGCCTATGCAGAAGTTATCATCATCAGAAGAAATAATGGGAAATCCCATCCAGTGGAAGGTGTCATAGACTTCCCACAGAACAGTTCGTGGGGGCACGTTTTCTGTGGAGTACAATATATATGGATCACAGGAACTCTGAGCCAAAGAAATTGAACCTCTATATTGTCATCATCATCATCATCACCTCCTCCACCACCATCATCTTGGGACTCCAAGCATTACAGGAAGCATGGTGGCAAGGTGATGATGCCACCGAACTGGGCAGGGCTCATATTTTCAACTCTGCTTTATATGGCTTGGAAATCTGGATCTTTTATTTTCACAGAAAAGCGTAACACGATGCACTAGTTTTAGAGATTAAATTGACACACCCTCTGTTTCTTGACAACTGTCATGTACAAGGAGGTGGGGGGAGCTGAACCAAGGGCACAAACTACAGAAACCTACAATATTCAGTGCAACCAGGATTTTGTGCAGTTTTGCATTCACGTGTGTGCTGATTCATTACTCTGCCATCCAAATTCATTATACCACTATAAATATTCTAAACATGAGGGTTTAAATGTTTAAAAGTGATTTATTCAAGCTTACATATTTCATTACATGGTAATAAATCTCTCAGAGGGAGAGCAAGTATTTGCCCAAGTTAAGGTCACATTTCACAATCATTTCTCATTCACTGTCACTTCCAGGGACAGGAACTCTCAGCACCATTCTTAATACCAATATAGAACAATTGGGCTGATTTAGACATAGGGCCCATGATGACTCTGGTATGAATTATACACCATTAGTTGCAAAGTAAGGGGTAGATGAAGAGCGGGCACAAAGGAGGAGGATCACAATAATGAAAGAACATCTGCATTTCACAGAAATTCCAGATTTAATCTCTAGCAGGTGCTTCAAACATTGACCCTACCCTGCTCAATAGCAGCTGAAGTCAGAATATTGCAAAGGGAAAAAGGTGGGGTGGAGCCACAGCCATTGAACTGAGATACCTGTCTCCAATTAGCTGACCAAGGGACCACAAATAGGTATAAAGGTAGTTCTCGACTTATGACCACAACTGGGACCAGAACTTTCATTGCTAAGAGAGGTGGTTGTTAAGTGAGTCACGCCTGATTTTACAACCTTTTTTGCCACGGTTGTTATGTGAATCACTATGGCCATTAAGTGCATCATGTGGTTGTTAAGCAAATCCAGCTTCCACCATTGACTTTGCTTGTCGGAAGCCAGCTGGGAAGGTCACAAATGGCGATCACATGACCGTGGGACGCTGTGACACTGATCTAAAGACTGTAACCTCTCACAGACTTTCATGTTCTGTTACGTGATGTTACTTTTAAAGACTGCTTTTAAAAAGCTTGGCATGGGCAGAAGCAGAAGAAATTAGATACCTACCTGGAGGGCAGATTTCCTCACGTTGGTCTTTTCATCAATAGCTCTATGTCTCAGGATGATCATGATTTCTTTTCCTGTTGGGTTTGGGGGAGGAGGTGAGAATTTGAAAAACTGCAGTATGTTCAGCCAAGCACAAGAATTTAATATTTACAGAGAGACAGCGTGGGCAACTTCCAACCCTAGAACCTAATTTTCCAAGCTGTTTACAAATTAATAGTTCAAACCTCTGGCAAAAAAACACACCCGTTCCTAGGTATGGCTTTTTCATATTTTTCAAATTTGGGATGTTGGACAGCTCCTGTGTCTCCAGACTTGGATCTCTTCTTCATTCTTTTTCAAACCTTCCCTTCCTAAGTTCCTCCTCCTACTGCCTTTCCTCAACCTTCTAATGTTGTTTCTTTTAAACCAAAATTAAAACTGCACAGAAAATTACCCCCCCCCTTTTTTTTCCCTTTTAAAGACAATACAGGCAAAGGAAAAGGTACAGCTAATTATAAATCCAGCATACCATCAAACTCAGTGGAGTCACGTTCATTGCTCATTTCAATGGTCTTGAAGGTTGGGAAAGTCTTCAGCTGATGGCTGGTACGGCCTTTAAAAGAACCCCCTCTCAGTAAGTTATTTCAGAAAATCAAGAAGCATGGCAAGCAGATTTATTACCCAAATGAGTTGCGCAGGGATTATCCAACTAGGGAAGATTCTCAAAGATATAGGTACAAATAGGATGCTGCAACATCAGAAACAAGACTTGATGGGATGCTGCATCATTACGCTGCTACAGTGACAAAATATCATACACCTTTAGGGGAAAGATGTAAAGGCGTGAAAACGGTTGGAGAAGAAAAAGATGAAGATGCAAGGGATCATTTATTGCACCACCTACCACATTATTTCAAATTATGCTATATTTACCCAAGGAGATCTGTGAGTGATTAAATAAAAAAGAAGAGTCTCAACAGATACTCCCATAATGATTATAAACTCAGCCAAGTTCCTACTTTTTCCAATTTCCAAAAGATATTTAATGATGCCCAATTCTAAAATGGCTCTCCTGAAGATCATAAAACCCAGGATAGGCTTCTAGGGAAGAAAGCAATTGCTCAAACAAGCTGATCACAGACTCTTAGAGATCTCCTCTTTCCACCAGGAAATATTTCTAACAGGCTCAAACACTGGGCAAAGGACAGGACAGCATGACGACTGGTCTTTTAGCAGACTACTTTGTTTACCTTCCATATTGGTTAGGAATGTTTCAGCAGGAGTGTTTGGATCCATGACTGAAGAACAAGCTGCTGCAGTGGGAGACAAACGAAAAGGATTAACCCTACTTTACAAACTTAACTCCCTACGAGAGTTGTACACCAGAGCAGTGGGAAGCTTTGAAGCCCTTCATGGCATGGAGCTGGATTATTTGAGGGACCACCTCTCCCCGATGACATCTGCCCATCCCATCAGGTCCAACAGAAGAGGTATGTTGGGGATCTCATCTGCCAAGGAGCTACAACGGACGGGACCAGGAGGTGGGTCTTTTCTGCCGTGGTACCTGCCCTGTAGAACATGGTCCCCTCTGAGGTGAGACTGGCCCCATCTCTGCCAACCTCCTGGAAGTTCCTCAAAACTTGGCTGTGTCAACAGGCTTGAGGGTCTCAAGGGAGTGGTGATCTGATGAGGTGGCTACATTATTAGTAACATCTAATACTCTCTCCTAGCCTTTTAATAATAATATTAATGTTTTTAATTGTAGAATGTTTCTCAATATTATTTTATTTTATTGTATGCTGCCCAGAGTCATGCTTTGTGAGATGGGCAGCCATACCAATATGTATGTATGTATGTATGTATGTATGTATGTATGTATGTATGTCTCAAATTTGAACTACCGCCCATCTCCCCCCAAGGAAGGACTCTGATGATAGATAGATAGATAGATAGATAGATAGATAGATAGATAGATAGATAGAAAGAATAAAAGCTAGAACCTGCTAAGGTAAAAAGGATGGCTCTCATCTTCATTTAATTAACAGTTGAAGAATCCCAACAACTCACATTGCTCTGGAACCGCAATACAATATGTGGCAGTTGTGTTTTTTGCAGTCTTTCCTGGGATTGCGTGTGTTATATGGTTACATTGTAACTCTCCCTTTCTTATTGCCATGCAAGGATGGGGATCACACTCTTCTGAGACAAAACCAACCGGCTACCTATGATGGCTCACTACAGTGTATGAACACAAGACAACAGGAAACATTCTGCAACATACTGACTAGTTCCTGTTTCCTGTGATTGTTTCACAATTAAGGATTCTAATCCAGGCCTGGTGAATCAGCATTTGAGTATCTAGCTCAACATTTCAGTAGACCTAGCTTCTTCCATCTCCACCCTCATACTTACTGCCATGCAACAGTTCCTGGATGTCCTGTACATTTGGTACTTTTTTTTCCAGACACTGGGCAAAGCTTGAAAGTGCTTTACTGCGAACGGTGGGTGCTTTGTCTGAACACCGGGCAAAGATCATGACCTGGATCAGGAACTTGTGTTTCAGAAACACCTGCTGCTCCTCAGCCAAAATGGTGTCCTGATCCCGTTCTGGATGCTCCAACAAAGCTAAGGCCACATCGAGTGCAAATACTCTATAGGAAATCTGTTAGGGAAGAAGGTAAGATGTTGCATAGCTTAGGGGCCTATCAGCAAAAGGGCAAATTCTGTCAGCTGCAGAATCCACTTTGGTACATGTTGAGTGTCTTGGATGGTGTTGGCAACCCCAAAGGGGCAACGGGTTCATTTCTTCACCTTGTTATTGCGTGAGTATCCATACAGCCAAGCAATGAAGCTGGCATGCTCAGCACAAGGGAGTTTGTACAGCAACTGTGACAAAGACAGTGCAGCGTATGTCCGGTATTCAGATTTATCAGAAACCTGGAATGAAAAGCAATAAAGGAAATGATCAAATTTAGTTGGAGTTACGTGATCTATCACAGTGACTTCAACATACTGAGCTAGTTACTGGATACTGACACACAGGTACAACTGATCCAGGGGAGAGGGCCCGGGTGAGATGGCCACTTCAAATGAACCCCTGTCTTGGATTAGTACAGTGGAGAAAAGGAGAACCCTGCAAATACAGGTAGTCCTCGACTTACGACCATTCATTTAGCAACCTTTCAAAGTTACAACGGTGCTGAAAAAGTAACTCGCAACCTGTCCTCGCACTTACGACCATCACAGAGTCCCTGTAGTCACATGATCAAAATTCAGGCACTTGGCAACCGGCGTGTATTTATGGTTGCAGCATCCCGGGGCCACAAGATCGGCATTTGCAACCTTTCCAGCCAGCTTCTGACAAGCAAAGTTAATGGGGGAAGCCAAATTTGCTTAACAACCACATGATTCACTTAACGACCACGCAAAAAAGGTGATAGAATTAGGCATGACTCACTTAATGACTGCCTCACTTAGCAACAGAAGTTCCGGTCCCAATTGTGGTCGTCAATTGAGGACTACCTGTAGTAGTCACAGTGATGTAAGAAGTGATGGCACACAGTGTTTGATATCAAAAGAGCTACAAAGAGAAATTCAAAAGCTACAGAGCCCTGTTTGGTGTTTTCTTTTTCTTTCTTTTTGGAGGGGGGAGCGTCTTGCCTCACGTATATGAAAATGCAAGCTCTAAAACCAAGACCCAAATTCAGAATCTGAAGTCAGCAAGGAGCAAACCTTGGGAGAAGTCCAAGTAAAACCTGCAACTGGTCAAACTTCTCGAACATCTACTCCAGGTCATTAGTTGTCAGCTGACTGCCATTTTAAAGAAAATTGGCCTCCTTTCTCCCAAATTGACAGGTCTGGCACTGCTCACAGAAGTGCAAAGATCACACCTTACCTTGACACAAATATGCTGCAGTAAGATTCTCAGTACAGGGAAGGCCATTTCTTTCAGTTCTTCTGTCAGAAAGCTAGAAGGGGATACACAAATTATTGGTTGCTGGGGGACAGGAAGCCCTGTTCACTTGTCAGGACAAGCTTTGGTTTTTGCAAGCTTTCTGAGGTTGTGCATGTGCATTTGAAGCTGCATCAGATAGACTCAAACCTACAGATCAAATCAAGTGAGACAGAGACCACCTTTTCCCAGGCTGAGGCCACACTTGGCCTCTGAGTGGCAACCAGACAGGACCACATGCTGCAAAGGCAGCAGGGTCAAGACCACTTCCCTCCCTGTGATAATAAAACATGTAGCTGGAAAGCAAGAGGAATCGTATGTTCAAGTTTGCAGTCCTCCAGGTTCCAGAAACTGAAATGCCAACTGCGTGGAAAAGCGTGAAGCCTGTTCCCCTCCACGGGGCTGATGATCTGAGCATTCAAGATTATTTGCACGCAGGGAGAGCATTAAAGATATCAAGGGGTGGGGTGGGTGGGAGAGCGACAATTCACAAAAGCAGTTCTGTGCAGACGCAGAAGAAGAAAAGGAGCCAGATGGAGATCTACCTGATAAACCTGACGGCCAGGTTCCTTGCATCAATGACCTGAGATGGGATGGCAAGAGAGACGCTTCTGGACTCCTCTCTGCCAGGCAGCATCAGGATGACCTTGAGAAGCTGACGGAAGACATGGCGCAAACTCTGGGAAAGGAAGGGGAGCGAAAAATGGGAGACGTGGGCAGCTGGCCTGCTTTGCGCATCCGCCTTTTCCCAAGAAAATCAGCACATTCCCCTTTACTTCAAGGGTGTTTCAGAACTGCTCTTCCTTTATTTTGCTTGGGTGAATTGCATGGGCTTATGGGAGCCTTTCGGGGCAATGTACCTCCCAGCTTAATCAATACTGGCTTGTGCAAAAGTAACAAAACAGTAACAAAAAACTACCTATCTCAGTTAAATTAGCAGTTTTGCTACAACAAACAGGAGACGTATAGCACACTATCTGGTTTATTTAGCCTCTTTTAGAATGCTTTGTATGGCAAGCTTCAGTTGGCATGCTATGCCTCCTCCACTGTTTTTCAACAAAAAAGAGGGAGAAAAAGAGAAAAACATGTCCCACTTTTCTAGCTCAGTTCTTGTTTGATATCCCCATCTCTAAACAAATGCATCTCCACCCCCCCAGTATGAAGGAACACTTTATAGAGAGAACATTTTGCAAAAGGAACATCTGTTTAAAAAAATGCAAACAATTCTGCCTTTGGAGGCATCTGTGGGGAACTCAAGGAAAGAGTTTTTGGAAGTTTTGTTTTAGTTGAAGTCAAAAGATTACAAAAGTGCTTCTGGAAAATTAGCCAAAAAATCTCCCTGTTTGTAAAACACCCCAAGCCAAGCATGTGCAACAGTATTAAAGCTCCATCTAGCAGGGAAACCAAAGAACTGTTTGTAGGATTTTTGGCTTGGAAAGAGATTGAAAAAATTGGCAAAAAAATCTTCCCACAGAACCGGCTCCCTGATAACCCCAGACACCATGAGATTGGGGGGGGGGGGGGAAGGATGGGGGCAGAAGGTCCAACACAGAACTAACCCAGTTCAGATTTAACAGGGTTTCTCTACTGGGTCACCTTTCAGACAGTGGCAATCTGCTTTTAAATTAGTACCCAGATCTCTTGCAAGAGACTGCTGGCTCTCCTTAGCCACTTCCATAGAGAGGACAGTTTTACAGGTCCACACCTTTAGAATCGCACAAAGGAGCAGAGGACAATATGTATGAATGCAATCTTTACCTTATCTCCTAGGCTATGAAGTGGGGAACACAACAGTCGCAGGCCAAAGTAGGCAAGCTCTGAGACATACTTGGCTCGGTAAACAGTCCTGTATCCAAAGAAAAAGTTCTCTGTTGGATCTATTTTATAACATAGAGTAAATATTTGCAGCTTAAGTCTATTATCTGCAGGGAAGGAAAATTCAATTTCACTTGCATATTACTGAATTCATACCATCAACACCCATTCTGCATCATACATTCACAATCTAATATTAAGATTCCAGAGCAAAAAACTCACGTCATATCTAAAGGCTTGAAGTCTTGTGTACAGGGCTCAAAACTTGTTAAATTAACAAAGATCTGCAAGAAAATAAGTCAAAATAAATTTTCCTCAAAGAGAAGAGGGAAATTATCCCACAGATGCTCCCTTATAATCCCAAGTATTGTGGGATTCTATGGCTGTGGAATTCTGGGAGTTGAAGTCCACACATCTTACAGTTGCCAAGGTTGAGGAACGCTGATCTCATTACTAGCACAGAATGTGTCCTGCTACTTTTGCAAAGAGGTTTCAGTCACCTGAATACACGTCTGCACGCACTGTGGCCTCTCTTTCAGAGAAATCTTGGAAAAAAGCCTCAGAAGATTTTTCAGGAGAAGGAAGAGGGCCTCGCGGATTTGAAGCAGCTCATGGGCTGAGAAATAAATCTCTTCTTCCTGAATGTCTTCCTCTTCAAAGATATTGTCCATCTAGAATGGTGGAAAAGGACCATAGATTAGCTAAACAAGGTTGAGAAATGGCAGCTTCCTGGTTTTGTCAGGCAGCAATTCTCATTAATAGGGCCGCTAAGAATGGGCACTGAACAACTTCTGGGGTCAGGTACGGCCCGTCCTTTTGATAGAAGACAGATGGGCACCTGTTGGCTTGCAAGTCAAGAAGTGAGAGGTCTGGCCTTCAGCTGCTCTGTTGAACTTTGGAATACACCAGGACAAATCAACCAAGCAGAAGAAAACAGAAGTCCAACAGGTGTGAAAGACAAATGTTTTGATACCAGTTTATCGTAAACCCAAACTATAGATTTGCAGCACTTGGCAGGATACGCTTACCAGCCTCTTAAGAGCAAGCTCTAGGATTTTAATGCATAAATAACAATAGTAAGACTGACACTCCGAGTGACCTCAGCTTTATAAAACAGGCACTCCATACTAGAGGGACTGCAGCCATTCTTAAGGTTGTGGGGGGTGGGGGTGGAATGTAAAACTTTTGGCAAGGGACATTAAAAATAAAAATTAAAAAATTACCAGAGTGTTTTCATTCCTTGCTGGCTTCCCCTTCTTTTTATCACCCATCAAGTTTTTACTCTGTTTCTTTTTCCTTTTTCGGGGCAAATCCGACTCCTCAGGCCAACATTTAGACAGGGTTTGAAGGCATTTCTCAAACATCACTGGATGGAATACCCGGTTGGCTATGCTGCCTGCCAAAAAGACCATTTGCATATTAAGGGAATGCTACTTTTATACCATAGCAACTATGGCCAATCGGAGCAGCAAAGAAGTGGAAACGTGGAACTGTCAGATGCCTTGCAGCCCTGCAGCCCTCTGCCAGATACCTTCCAAAGACCCTATTTTTGCTTTCTCATCTATCTCTCCGCCCCACCACCACTCTCTTCAATAGCATTTATGTTCACAACAGCGTTGCTTGGTAGGTTAGGATGAGAAAAAATGACTGGCCACAGATAAATGAGAACTCGAACACAACTCTCCCTTGGTGTGGAGATGTTATGACTATATAGGGTTTCTGTTACAGCCTCTCTGCATTACAGTACTAAGGCAGACATTGTTCTTCACTTCAGATCCTAATGAACAGATAGTGGCTTAAGGAAGCTTTGCAAAGTTCATACCTGTTACTAGTCAAGATTTTGTTTTTCTAAGACTGCCCTACCCACTCCACATGTGTCTAAAAGCCATTCTCAACCTTTTGACCCGGGAGGAACTCTTGACATCTTTTTCAGGCCTTGGGGAACCCCTGCACATTCAGGCTCAAATATAGACCAGAAGTTCCAAAATTATTCTATTTGTTTCATGGGTAGGCCAGTAGATGCAGTCACAGTGTTCGTAAACTAAAAAATGAAACTTACCTCTTCAATGTGAAGTTGCCCGAGTTTGAAATAATTTTTTAAATAAATCGTAAGCTCCCAGAGAACCTCTAGTGACCTCTTTTGGAACCCTGGGGTTCCACAGAACCCTGGTTGGGAAACCCTGGTCTAAATCAATCACATTTATGGGTCCTAAGGACAGCATACATGGGAGGGAGGAGAAATTCCATTGCTGTACAAGCTCCCTTGGTTGATTGCCTGAAGTTTATTCCTAATCATCACAGACTGTAGAACTACCACCATCGATGGAGCTGAGTTTCAATGCTACCTTGTTGAGATGTCCATGAAAAACACAGGTCAAAGCACGACATGAGCAGCTCACTGACATACCAGGAATTTCAACTAATATAAAATACAATCCAGCTGCATGGAGGGCAAACAGTCGTTGTTGTGTGTTGGCCTTTCTGTTCTGGGCTTCTTGGACAAAGTGATACAACACAGCAACCAGAGTGTTAAGGGAGAGGTTGTTTTCCACCAACAGGGGCCAGATGCTCTGAAAAAAAAGGAGAACAATCTGATAGCAGGTTAACACAATGTCACTGCGGTGTCAGGAGATCAAGACCCACCTTGGAGCTGAGAGAGTCTCCTGAATTTTAAGAGGAAAAGCACTGCTAGTTTACCTTCCCATCAGTATGTCTGGTTTAACAAAAATCAGACACTGTCGTACTTCTCACCTTGTCAGCCTTCCTCTCCTACCATGTGACATGAGGGCCTGGTTTAGAATATCTCCCATTCTTTCCTCAAACTTCACCATACTGGCACAAGAGAGATGATGGATGAGGTGCGCCCTAGGAAGGCTCACTTGTCCTAGTCTACTAACTGAAGAGCTCCAACAAGCTTTTTTAGAACAGCAGTATTTACGAGTGTTGTCAAACCCCTGGCTTAAAGGAATCATTATCTATAGCCTCTTTCAGGCAAAAGAATAATTTATTTATTAAATTTGATGATATAGATAGATAGATAGATAGATAGATAGATAGATAGATAGATAGAAACATGTTTTCTCCTAGATTGTCTTTTGGTGGATAATCTAAGACCCTTAACCCTGACAGACCCTACAGGTAGTCCTCAACTTACAACCATTCATTTAGTGACCATTCGAAGTTACATCAGCACTTACAAGTAATTTACAATTGGTCCTTGCACTTATGACCGTCGCAGCGTCCCTGTCGTCATGGAGTCAAAATTCAGGCGCTTGGCAACTGGCATGTATGTATCTATGACAGTTGCAGCATCCCAGGGTCACATATTCGCCATTTGCAACCTTCCCAGCTGGCTTCTGACAAGCAAAGTCAATGAGGGAAGCTGGATTTGTTTAACAACCACATGATTCACTTAATGACCACGGCAAAAAAGGTTGTAAAATCGGGCATGACTCACTTAACCGCCTCACTTAGCGACTGAAGTTCTAGTCCCAATTGTGGTCATAAGTCGAGGACTACCTGTACACGTTATACATGGACTAAAAAATCCAGTTTTGTTGCAGTAGTATTTTTCATTTAAATTACTGCCCAGGTAAGTATATCTCAGTGTAAGATTAGGGCATATGTTGTTAAATATCTTCCCACCATTCTCCTGCCTAATTAAGACTTAAAATTACAGACATTATAAAGATGACAATTGCTCCTTACTTCAGTGGTCTCATGGTCATCTGCACCAAATGGGCAGAGCGCCTTGTAAAGCTGAACGAAAGCATCCATGCCATCATCTGTTATCAAGCTCTCTATCCTGGAATCCAAAGGCTCGGTTTCAGTGAAGTCTAGTTCCCAAACAGTGTCAACCCAGGCTGAAAAGAGGAAATATATGAATATTTAAAACATATCAAGGATGTAGGCCTCCATCAATAATAAAACGAAAAGACTGCTAAGGTTCAAAAGGACATGTCACTCTTCCCCTCCTCTTTTGGAACCTAAGATACAACCTCCAGCTGGGCCTTCGGTTCCCCCAACACATTTGGCTTGTGATGTTTAAGAGAGGATTTAATTGCTTTAATGTTCTTATTTTTTACTGCTTGCATTTCGGTTTAATAATTACGATATAACCTGCTTCATGATAATTAGAGGAAGAGCGATATACAAATTTTAAAAATAATAATACACAGTAAGATTTCTTGTTAAAAATAACAACAAAAAACCCCCTCTCCTTTAAGTGAGACTAAATCTGTGATTCACTAGCAGTTCAGAGGAAAAAATTACCACCCTTCGCTATGTCATTATCTTTTTAAACGTCTGTGGAATTGCAAGAAGAAAAAAGCCTGAAGCATAAATTAGATCGTCTTATTAAAACTAATGATGGTATGTCCGCTTCTGCAGTTCCAGGGTAAATATTGAAACAGGTTTCTATTTATAAATTGCCAGCGCTGAGAAAAATAGTCCTCCTCTTTTAAGCTACAATTCAATCGGGCAAGCAGGATTTTGCAAGGCACGAAGCAGATAGGCAATTGTAGCTTAGCTTACTCCGTCATTTTAAGGTGTGTATGACTCATGAGGATTTAAAAGAGTGCCAAATGGAATTTAAATTTGCCAAATCTGTAATGCCTTTTACCCCACTTGCAAAAAATAGTAATTTCAGAGAACATCATAATTCATGCTTTGTTCAGTAAGACAGATCCTTGGAGCTATGTATAGTACACTGGGACTCCTTCGTGTTATTTCCTTGGGTTTGTTGATTGTTTTGGATTGTCAAATGCAAACTGAGCATCTCGATGCCCCCAATTTCAGACTCTGGGTTTAGAAAAAAAAAACAGAACTGCAGGTCTTATAATACTGGTGGTAATCAAACATTTAAAAACACAAGGACCTTAAAAGCTTCAGTAATTGGCATGGGGTGCTCTTACCCTCAAGCATCGCTTAATGAAATCGCTTTTATAGGAAGTTATGAAATTTACCAAGACACTGAGAAATTAAAGGAAGGATAATCAGTACAGGTTAACAACTAAAGTCTAGTGTAACAGGAATCCTCTAAATATTTTTCTTTAACTTCCTTTGTATTTATTGTAAAACACCTTGAATCCTAGGAAGCAAGCAATACATACATACATATACGTACATAGAAAACAAAATAAATATCTTCCCATTTTAATTGGGAAACTCATTTATTTATTTGCCATAATCCATGTGGACTCCTAGCAGGTTACAACTGTAAAAACAGCAGGAAAACCCCAAATACTTTTTCCTACCTTCCCGATGGCTATCAGGGAGGATCCTAACTCAGCCTTAAGAGAAAGGCTATTCCACAGCATGTGGACTGCAGCAGAAAACCACTGCTTGTAGGCTACTGTCCCCTTCACTTTTCAGTAATGGGGGACCGTCAGTCGGTGTCATCAAGCAACATACAGTGAATGAGTTGATTCTATGCAAAGAACGCAGCCCTGCAATTACTTAGGAGCTAAACCATGTAGGGTTTTATAAGCTAAAACAAGGACTTTGAATTGCACCTGGAAACCTATTGCACCTATTAGTGACCAATGCATGGCGATGGCTGTTCTCATTTGCCAACAATGTGAGCGGCTGCATTTTGCACCAACTGCACTTTCTGAGCAGTCTTCAAAGGCAGCCCCACGTAGAGCACATTACAGTAGACCAGTCAGGTGGGGATAACAGCTTGATTTACTGTTGCTGTTTGATGCATCAGAGTAATATGTTTTTGCTTGGATATCTTTGGCTATGCTGTTTCAAGAAACCTGCAATTATTTCAGGGAACCTAAACCCACAGGAGACGTTTGCAAAACAATCTCTTGAAAGACCTGTTGATTAGCATGAAATTGTTTTATTCATTTGCATCTTGGTAATGAGCAAATTGCACCACTAAAGTTCAAATAGGTGAGCATTTTTAAATAAGAGACACTTGTTTGAACTATCTTTTTCTGTCAAACTTCACCCCCATATAAATTGTAGATACAGTAGGGATTATTGTAACACCCTCCTCCATCTGATATGAACAATGGGGTGAGGGGGGAAGGACAATTAATAACTTGACATTACAATTTTAAATGTCACCAGGCTACCAGTTTTAATTGACCCACACACACCCAATTACGGTAATAAAAATACGGGAACCATATTACAAAATTAGCTCCACCCTCCCATCATGTAACATTGCAACATGGCATCAAACATGCAACAATAAGACTGGTATTTGCTCTATTAATTTTTTAAAAATCCTATGCACTGACGGTGTTATATTATTAGATGTCTTCTTTCTAGCCTCCCAAGTTCCTGACTGAATTACTGACTCACATAAGACCTCACAGAAATAAGAACTCATAAAGTTCACATACCAGAGCTCAAGTTTTGCATATATTTTAGAATCCTTGTCCTTAATCCCACACAAGGTACCACTTTTCCCAATCAAGGCTCTTAAAAAGTCCAGTTTTGAAGAGTAGCATACACATTTTTAAGGCTAATGGGCATGTCAAAATACAGACAGTCCTTGCTTAACAACCACAATAGGGACTGGTACTTTGGTTGCTAAGCAAAGCAGTCATTAAGTGAATCTTACCTTTTTTTGTGGCGGTTGTTAAGCAAATCACTGCGGGCGTTAAGCAAACCACATGGTCATTAATGAATCACATGGTTCACCACTGATTTTGTTTGCCAGAAGCTGGCTGGGAAGGTTGAAGACGGCAATCACATAACCACAGGACACTGTGATGGTCATAAATGCAAACAGATTGCCAAGCACCCAAATTGTGATCATGTGACTGCTGTGACAGCCGTAACTGTGAGGACCAGTCACAAATCGGGTTTTTCAGCAATGTTGTAAGTCCAAACCATCACTAAATAAATGGTTATTAAGTGAAGACTACCTGTACATTCTTCGGTGGAAGTTTTAGAGCAAAGTACTGTACCCTAGAAACTGAGTTTCTGCATATTGTTTTTGCATCTGTTTAACTTATATAGTAAATATATTTTAAGAATAGTGTAATTGGAAGAGATGACAGCTAGAATCAAACCTGGAAGTCAGTCCAGTTCAGAAGTCAAAATTAAAACAATCTGAAAAATGCAGATCATACTATAGCTAAAGCATCCTTAGTGAATGTTCATTTTAGTGTAGCATTCATTCTTTTTATTTGGTTTGTGTTTCTACTGAAGTGCAGTACCAGAACTGCTTTTCCCTCACAATAACCTATGAAGTAGGTTGGGCTGAGAAAGAGGGACCACCTCAACATCACCAGTGAGTTTCTGTGACTGGGGAAGGACTAGTAGCTGGGTCTCCTTACCCCTAGTCCCTTTCCACTGAAGCAGAGAAGTGACAGGGAGAGCAAAAATAAGGAAAGTAGTGTTATATTGCAAGCTCCAGGGACTGGGTTACTCACGGGACCGTCCCTCCCCAGTTGTTTCTACCCATCCTACAGTCTGGCAGGAGGGAATACTTCTAGTCTTGTTGGTTGGCAGGGCGCAGGAGAGCCTTTTCTGCCATGGCACCCGCCCTGTAGAACATCATTCCACCTGAAATTAGACTGGCCCTGACCCTGTTGGCCTTTTGTAACCTGAAAACTTGGTTTTGTGCCCAGCCCTGGGTACATGATAGAAACCATCTCTTGGCTTTGCTGATGGTTGTTTCTTATCGTGCTCAGCTGCAATGTGTGTGTTTTTTTGTATTGTGTATTTTGCGTATTTCATTGTAAGCTGGCTAGAATGACATATGTGAGATGGGTGGCTATATAAATGGAAAAAATGCATGAATAAATAAGCTCCACCTCTTTCATATGTGTAAGTGACATCATGGCACACATGCAAAAGGGATGAGTCTTACGCCATGATGCTGCTGTTGTCATTAGCCCTCTCTTGGGATGTTCCTGAGTGGTCAATCCTTTTGTTTCCAGGGTGGATGGTGGGTGGGAGAAGTGAAGAGGAAATTAAGCCTATAGAGCAGTGTTTCTCAACCTTGGCAACTTTAAGGTGTGTGGACTTCAATTCCCAGAATTCCCCAGTCAGCGTGAATTGAAGCCCACACATCTTAAAGTTGTCAAGGTTGAGAAACACTGCTATAGAAAAAGGCGATGACACTGAGATAAGAGATCATGAAATAAGGCCATTTTTGTGACAAGGATCAGAAGAGCTGAAAGAATTGTTGTTCCAAGGTAAGGTGCAGCTGTGAAAGTTGGACATTATGAAAGAGAGAAAGAAAGAACACATACACCTTCAAATGAGAGATTTGGAAACTGGGATTAAGAATCGGATGAACTGCCTGAAGAGCCAATCAGACAGTTCTGGATCAAACCAAGATTGATGGCTTCCTTGCTTTCAGCAAGCAGAAACTCATACTTTGGGCAGGTGATGCAGTGGACTAGAAAACAAGAATTACGCTTGGCAAGGCTGAGGGAGGTAAAAGAGGAAGGCAACAGATAAAATGGATGAATGGGATCTACTGGATTCATTCAGAAGGAGCGTAATCTCAGTAAATTGCAAAGAATCCTAATCTTACTGGATTATCAAGATGCTTTGCAAGGTCAAGGGAAGAAAAAGGGAGAGATAAGTGAAAAAGTGGAGGGACACCATCGGAGACAATGCAGGAACATCATCGGGAGACCTACAGGTTATTACTAGGATCAGGTCAAATGGAAAGCATTTGAACACTTGACAATAAACCCAACTCAGGGACATCTAATTAACTATATTGCCGTATCTCCTTCAAGTCGATCCTGAATACTGGTAACTTCAGGGCCACGCAGGTTTGTTGTTGTTTTGGCAGGCTTATGGAAGTGGTTGGCTGTCCCATTTTCCCTTCTCAGTCTAGCCTGAGCTCCCAGGGTCGATCCCCTTCTGGTCTCCCATCCTAGGACAAAGCATCTGAATCCACAGTGGATAGGCTGCTCCACACCCTGTGATCTCCTGGCGGTCTCCCATCCAAGGAAAAGCAAGGTCCGAGCTGGGTTAGCCGCCCAGCCCGATCATTGGAACTGATTTTCGCACGTCTCCCCAGCCCAGATCCGACCCCCACAGCTCACCTCGGGGGACGCCCCGGAGTCCCCAGCGCTCCACCGCGCGCCCGAAGCGCTCCCTCACCGCCATCGCCGCCGCCGCCGCGCAGCTCAACCCCCGCCGCTGCCTTTGAACCGGCCAATCGCCGCGCTCGCTCCCCGTCAGCCAATCCCCGCCGGCCGGGGGACGCCGGGACGGCTGCCTCGCGGCGCGCCTGCGCGGCAGGGGTGGGAAGGGGCGTTCCCGCGAAGGCGAGGCCTGAGGGGAAGGCCGCATGCGCCGTGCGAGGGCGCTCCGAGAGGCGCCGCCTCCCGCTCTACCCCCAGGGCTGGAGCAGCGCAGCGCATGCGCGGTGCCAGATCCCTGGACCGGGACGCGGCGCGAGCTCCGCCAGCCGAGCAGCCGGCGCAGCCCGGGCGAAGGAGCGGAGGAGGCGGCCGGCTGCCGCAGCGGCGGGCTGCCATCATCGCGTGGAAGAAAGCCGGCCCGGGCGCTCTGGCGAGGCGCGGCTTTGCATTGGACCCCGCTGCCTGCGGCCTTCCTGCCGCCGCCGCCTTGCTCCCCGCCGCCGCAAGGAGCAACGCCCCCGTGCAGACCCTCCTCCCCCCTCTCCCTCCGCTGTGCGGAGCATCCTTTTCCAGCCGCATTTGCTGAAGCCGAGCAAACGGTGGCCCGGGTTTTCCTGCCTCCCGGCCGCCGTCGTTGCATGCCTCCGTGCCAGCTCTCCCCGGGCGCCTCGGCTGCAGCGCCGCACCTCCTCCCCGGCTGCGAGCGGCGCCCTCTCCCCTTCGCGCGCCCACCTCCCTTGCCTTGGCGACCGGGCGGCGCGCCGTTCCTGGCCCCCGCCTCTCCCTTGCAGCTGGCATCGCGCTTCGTGGTCCTCTCCGCCGCCTGGAGCCCCCTTTACGCCTCCCTCTCCGAAGGCTCGGGCGGCCAGCGGGTCTCTTCGTGCACCGAGCCTTTGCTCGCCGCGAGAGCTTAGTCACTTGCAGCCTCAGCGCTGCCCTTCGCTCCGGGCTGCGTCCCCGTCCCGCGCGCTTCAGCATCCCCGTCCTCCCCGCTTTCCTCCTGTGGTCAAGCGAAGCCAGGTTGCCCCTGGGGCTGCGCCAGCGCCTTCACACGATTGGGCATTCCTGGGCAGTGCCCGCTTTCCCTGCCTTGGGGGGCGCCTTGGAGCTCTTGGAGGTGTTGCCCGCGCCCTCCCCCCCGCCAGCGTTGAGATGAGCTTCTTTGGGTTCGGACAGAGCGCGGAGTTGGAGCTGGTCCTGAGCGATGCCGAGAGCAGGCGCCGGGCGGAACATAAGACAGAGGAAGGCAAGAAGGAGAAATACTTCCTTTTCTATGATGGCGAAACCGTTTCCGGGAGGGTCATCTTAACGCTCAAGCACCCAAACAAACGCCTGGAACATCAGGGCATCAAGGTGGAATTCATTGGGCAAATTGGTAAGATGGGTTAGCCCAGGCTGGGTACCGTAACACCGTAGGAGGGGAATTAATCTGCAGGCCCTCGGTCCCTTTGCCCCTTACCACAGGTGCATGCGATACACAGAAACTCCATGCGTGGTGATGCTATATTTCAGTGTACCGCAGGCCGCGTGGAAGTACAGGGAGTCCTCATTCAGCAACTGCCTTGCAGTTACGACGGTGATGAAAAAGCGACTTTATGACCAATCCTCGCATTTATGACCGTCGCAGGTCTGTAAAGCAAAGGAAAGCTGAAGTCAGATCGTAAGCACATCGCAGTTTCGCTTAGCGACTGTTTCGCTTAATGACCGAGTTGCCGGTCCCAATGACTCAATGATTTCTGTGGTTTAATTTTGTGTGAGGATTGCCTGCATGGTGAGTTTTGATGGTTAGGGCTAGTCTTAAAGTCATTTTATAGAGGGAATTGCTTTCTGGATTAATGTTTTTAAAAAATGCTGTTGGCATATTTACATTTATATAGGCATATTTAGGCTTTCTTATGTATATACTACCTACATTTAGAGTTATGGGTACTGTTGGGGTATTCTTATATTTTCAGGTAGTCCTTGACTTAAAACCATTCATTTAGTGATCGTTTAACATTACAACAGTTGCAGCATCCTGCGGTCATGTGACCCCTCTTTGCGACCTTCCCAGCCAGCTTCCGACAAGCAAAGTCAATGGGGAAGCCGGCAGAGAAGGTTGCAAGTTGCAGTCACGTGATGTCTCACTTAACGACTGTGCAAAAAAGGTTGTAAAATGGGGTATGGTCATGTGATGCCTCACTTAGCTGCACTACTTAGTGATGGAAATTCAGATCCCAATTACCGCCATTAAGTGAGGACTACCTGTACCCATTTTCGAAGCCCATCAGTGTGTGCTTTTTGGTCTCAGATTTGAATGTTTATACCAAGTACCTATTACCTTGAAAATACCAGCTGGCATTTTTGAATTTTACACATACCCTGAGTGCAAAATTGCTGAACTTTTCCCAGTAAATTTTTCTTTACCTGTTCTTTTTATCAGTGAGAACCTGACCTCAGCAGGATCTCTGTTTGATTCTACTTCACCCTTCCAGATAGAATATCTAAACATCTTAACTGGGCAACAGTAAATGGCTATCAATGGCTTAGATGGTGGATATGTGTTGTTTTGGGGAAAGTCATAGCTCAACATAGAGCATGTGTCTTGGTGGTCCAGGGTTTAAAGCCTGTCCGTCCCACTTAAAAGAAGAACAGGTGACAGGTGATGGGAAAGAATTCTGCTGCAAATTTCAGAAATTGGTTGCTAGTTCAAATTGATCAAGATAGATGGAACAGCAGTGATTCTTTTCTGACAGTAACCAAAAATTCTGAGCTGTTCAAATCAATGAATCACACAAGGTTAGGTTTCAGTGTGCAAGCAACCTTTACTTAAAGCTTGCTTTATTAAAATGCTGAGTATTTTAAGATACGATAGCTCAGTTGCCTTTGACTTCCTTTGCTTTATTTACACAGCTCTTTGGATTCCCAGAGAAAACGGTGTATAGGTACACAGAGAGCAACCATGGGCATTGCCTTAAATCAAAATACCTATTTTCTTTTTTGTGAAATGCTGGCTCTTCGGCTTTGAAACAGAGATGAGCACTGCCCCTAGAGTCGGACACAACTGGACTTAATGTCAAGGAAAACCTTTACCTTTAAGCCATTTTTACATACCAGCTTTGAATTGCATCCCTTGCCAGGACCTACTCTGTAGTTGTTCCTGGCATTACTAGCTGATTTTGTGTGACGTTGCAGAGAACTAACCCTGGAAAAATATCAGCAGAATAAAATAGTTTGTAGTGGAAAGTTTTCTCCAAAATATTCTGGTTTTTTTTTCCACCCCCCCATGGTTTCTCAAAGGGGTGGGGGTGCCATGATATTAAGTATCATTTTTAATAGAGTATATTGCTTCTAGAATTGTACTACGACCGAGGGAACCATCATGAATTTGTGTCGCTGGTGAAAGATTTGGCCCGTCCTGGTGAGTTCACCCAGTCGCAGACCTTTGACTTTGAATTCACCCACGTTGAGAAACCGTATGAATCCTACACTGGGCAGAATGTGAAGCTAAGGTGAGTTCCATTCTCACTAGTGGGTTTCTCTGCTCAAATCTTTCTTCTTCTTCTTTTTTTTTCTCCCCCAGTAGATAAACCTATTTGGAGGCATCTTAACCCACCTTTCCCCCTTTCACAGGTATTTCCTCCGTGCCACTGTGAGTCGCAGATTGAACGACGTGGTGAAAGAGATGGATATCGTGGTGCACACACTGAGCACGTATCCAGAGCTTAACTCCTCCATTAAGATGGAGGTGGGGATTGAAGATTGCCTGCACATTGAGTTTGAGTACAATAAATCCAAGTAAGTCACTTGTCCTGCACCTCCTGGGGATCTGGTGGGCACCCATCTTTTGGATGTGTGGGTCTTACGTGTGGTGGTGTGGCCAAGGAATTATTCCCTCCTCCTTCAGCCTGCTGTGCTTTGTATGTGCTGGACTTGAGGTCCTACATTTGCTAGTAACATAATCATCCATACCAACTATGGATAATAGGAGTTGGAATCCAGGGTACCAGATTGGGATTGGGTGAAGCCATATTAGGTCAAGGGAGATCTATTATAAAAGACATCCTTGAATAAAGCAGTTCCCAAGTGGTGGGGTACCATGCCCAGGAAATCCATCTGTTCTTTACATTCATTGCTGCTTATCATCCTTTTTCTTCCACCCCCAGTTTATTTTAGGTTTAATTGACAGTTGATTAGTTGTTTGGATAGTTCCTTCCCTTCTTCCTTTCCCACTATTACTTATGCAAAACTTTGGATTCATAGTGAAAATGGTGTAGAGGCTTCCAGATTGTTGGAGTACAACATCCATCGAGCCCAATACTTCTAGGCTGGAGAAGTCCTAGTTTTATTGGCCTGTCCCTTTATATATTTGTTTTTTTCCAGTGACATTAAATGCCTGTTGTGAGCCCTTTGGGATTAAGAAAAAAGATAATTGCAGCAATATGACTCTGGTAACTTCCCGAGCCAATCGTTCTGTTTTGGTCCAATATCATTTTTAGAGTTGTGAATGTGGAGAAGTTGGAAGAGCGCTTACATTCCATATGCAGCCTTGAGCTCCTGCAGGAAAGAAGGATGCAGATCCAGCAAAAGATTAAAATAAGGCCTGTGAAGGGAAAGAGTTCTTGGGTCCATTGGCCTCATTCCCTGTTGATCTACCATCTCTTCCAGGTATCACTTAAAAGACGTGATCGTAGGGAAGATCTACTTCCTCCTTGTCCGGATCAAGATCAAACACATGGAGATTGACATCATCAAGAGGGAAACCACAGGCACGGGGCCCAATGTTTACCATGAAAATGACACCATTGCCAAATATGAGATCATGGATGGCGCCCCGGTGAGAGGTGAGGTGGACGAGCTGCTTCCGTGGGGGACCTTTCAAGGGCTCTGTGGCCAGTGGTGGGGGGAGAGAAAGCCACACCCCACGTTTCACTTCTGTCCATCCTTATGTCTTGTTTGTGGCACACTCCAGGAGCATAGGAGGCAGGAGGATTAGGTACGTTTGCCGCCTAGAGTTGTATATGTTAAAAAAATGTTATGTATAAAATGTAATGTAATAGAGGTAGATAAAATATAAAATAAAGAAAACAACCATAACATAATAAATAAATAAATAATAAAATTAAAACAAAATAAAAATCTATATTTAAAATTTTATATTTAAGATTTTACTATTATAATCAGAATTCTTATTAAACTTACATATTAAAAACGAATACATAATAAAATTGAAAGAAAACCAAAGTAAAATAAATAATAATGAAATTAAAAGAAAGCCAATAAAAATAAAATAATAAATAATAAAATAAAAATAAAATTTATTTATTTTTATATATATATATATGTATATGTAAGAAAAAATAAAGGCAGGATAAAAATATAATTGTCGTCATCGTCATCTGTTGGAAACCTGCATTGTGCTTCCTTTGCAGGAGAATCCATCCCCATTCGGCTCTTCTTGGCTGGTTATGAACTGACGCCCACCATGAGGGATATCAATAAGAAGTTCTCGGTGCGCTATTACCTCAATCTGGTGCTAATTGACGAGGAGGAACGGCGTTATTTTAAACAGCAGGTGAGAAAACTGAATTCTGTTTGGGTGGATTTGGGCAGGAGTGAAATCCCAGGGCAGGGAATTCCCAAAGCTGGTGGTTCCAGATGTGTTGCCTTAGAACACTGTTTCTCAACCTGAGCAATTTTAAGCTGGGTAGACTTCAACTCCCAGAATTCCGCAGCCAGCTGGCTGGGGAATTCTGGGAGTTGAGGTTCACCCAGCTTAAAAGTTGCTCAGGTTGAGGAACACTGACCTACAACACCCAGTGTGCCCAATACTATTAGGTTGGAGAAATCAGGTTTAAAACAAAGTGGGTCTCCCATATCCTTAAGATCCAAAAGGCAGATCTCTTTAAGAAACTGCTATCGCATAGTTTGTTCTGAGCACCAGCTTTTTTGAGTTTCAGCTCATCTTGGATTTGCTTGTTTTTCTTGATCCATCATAAACCTTAGGTTTATTTAAATTAGAATAAACAGAGGCAGCTGCTTCCCTCCACTTAGCTGTTTGGAACAGTGAGCAGAACGTGCCCTGTTGTGCCCATTGTCATAACAAAATGCGTATTTACGCCGGAGTGGCCTTCCTTTGGGCTGGCAAAGTAGTGCTGTACTCATGGAGGGAGCGAGGAACAGAAGATCATCCCACAAAATGATGGTGTCCCAAGCAAGACCTTGGGAGCGAGATTGCAGAAACCTCACAAGATCTGGAATCTTGCACTAAAACTTGGGGGGTGGGGTATCTATACCTATTTGCAGAGAGTACAGAAGATAACCTTTAGGAGATTCAGGTAGTCCTCATTTAGCGACTGCCTCATACAGCAACCATTCACAGTTACAACGTTGAAACAGTAAGTTTGCAATCAATCCTCGTATTTACAACCTTCGCAGGTCTGTAAAGCAAAGGAAAGCTGAAGTCAGATCATAAGGAGTTTCACTGAGCGACTGCTTCACTTAACAACCAATTTGCTGGTCCCAATTGTGGTCGCTAAGTGAGGACTACCTGTTTCTAGGAAATGTTACCTAGGGAAACAGGGGCTGAAACATTTGTTAAGTCCAGAGCAATGCAATAACATTTGGAAGCAGCTCGGCAGATGCCTCCCTGATTCACCAGGGTACAAGAAGGAGGAGAGGTCCAGCACAATCAGACTTGCAAAGTTCTCTTATTATTCTCAATCTCAATAAAACTAGTTTTACCCTTTCTATGGAGATGATTTCCTGTTCAGAGTTTGGTGGGGTTGTCCATGCGTTCACTGCGCGGCATATTCCGGTTTCATGCACAATGAGGCCTCCGGCGCACAAGCCTTCCCCCTCCCCAGACTTTTCAGCACCTCTGGGGGCCAGTAACAATGACAGCAACAAGCCTCTGTTGGGCTGCAAGTGGCGTATTCTTGATTAACTGGTGCAGCCCGTTTGACGGCGTCCCATCTTCTCCTTTTGGGCACAGGAGGTGGTGTTGTGGCGCAAGGGCGACATTGTGAGGAAAAGCATGTCCCACCAGGCTGCCATTGCTTCTCAGCGCTTCGAAGGAACACCCTCCCAGACAGAGAGCAGGATGCTCAGCCAGCCGTCAGAGAACAACGGGCGCCAGTGAGGGCCCTTGGAGTAGCCCCGGACGGGGAAGGGGAACCTAGAGCGCATCTTCACCAGAAACTTGCAAACACAAAATTATCTGTCAGGTTGTGTGTGTACGTGTGTGTTTTCTTTGTCTTTTCTCTTGAGGACCAGCGGTTTTCAGGATGGGGAAGGGGGGTTGGCACACATTGTGGGAATATGGCTGTTTCTCTCTACCTTCAGTATTTGTGGATAAGCTGCAAGGGCAGATCTGATGAGTTTCTTAACGTTGTATTGGAAGAGGACCGTGGAAAATCCTTTTGTTTTGTTTTTCTTAAGAGTGTCCCAGTTTCTCTCTCCGGGAAGCCATGTGCTTCAGCATGTCTGTGCATCCAGCGAGGTTCAACAATGCATTTTGCGATCACATGTGAATATATCATGGGTCCAACATTCCCCAGACTTCTGATGGCTGAGGCACATGGGCAGCCACGGGCTGTGTGTTTGTGTGTAGAAGCGGCACACATTCTCATGTCATCACCCAAATGATGCAAGTTGCATAATTCCCGTCCTTTGCACGACGGGGTCATGTTGTGCATGACGTCGTCCTGGCTTGTACCAGATGCTGAGAAGTCAGTCTGTTTTGGTTCTGGTTTTTTTTTAAAGCTGGTAAGCACAGTTTGTTCCTAAAGGTTTTATTTCTAAGGGTTTTATCCCTTAAAGAAGGTGAAAAGAAGAACAACCTGCCTTTGGAGGTGATAGCATTATGTTTCTGTATGAATCACTGTTCGAAACGCACCTCCTGAATGGAAGAAATAGAGTACGGAGCACCGTGACTGGCAGACCAGTATGTCAACTAGGAGGTGGAGGAAATGGCCGAACCATACAGGGAGGCAACGGGGAAACTCCTTGGAACAGTTTTCTTGCTGTAGATTCTGACACACGCCTGGCAAGTTTCTGTCTTAAATCTTTCAGGTTTGTTAGCACTATTGGGTGAAAACAATTCTGCACAGCAGTGCGCCCTAGACTGCAGAGAGGGGGTGAAGAAGGAAATCCAGCCCAAACATCTTTGCTTAAACTGAGGTGACTGAAACACACGCTCCTTGCGTCTGTCAAAGTCATCTTTTTAAGCCCTGTCAGATGCTCTTCTTCTCCCCCGATTCCCAAGAATTCTGTTGCTTCTCCCACTCTTGGTGCACCTGCTCCTAAAACGTATGTGTGTGTGTTGTGATAAAACAGAAGAACCACCTACCGCCACCCCGGAGGAGTTCCTCTGCTGCATCTCTGCCTGATATGCTGTTCTGAATTTGTTTCCTGCTGGGACAGCGTGCCTCTGCGTGGAACATCTGGTTGCTCTTGTGCAGAAAAGTTGCTTTTGGAGGAAGATAGCTGAAACAATCGATCATGGACAGAATTGTCTTCTCTGAAAAACGGGACATCAGCCACCTAACTTAGCAACGTTGCCGGACAGTTGATCGCTTCCTTGAGCACGTTGCCCCCCTCTCCCTCCTGCCTGGCCCCAGGACTTTTACTTTGCTTCTGAGATCGTTCAGGCTAGGAAGATCTACGGTGAGTGGCCCGCAGAAGAGACCCATCACCGTTCAGCTAAGGCTGAGTTCAGGTGCCACTCTCCAAACAGAGAAAGTATCCAACTTTAAAGTTTAGCTGAAGATACCGGTGTACGGAGTGACCTGGGTGTGTCTTAGCAGAGCTCAGGCTGTGTTTTCCTGTTTGTTTTTTCCTCTTCAAAATTAATTAAGGACAGTCTTGTCTGATTCTTATTCCCCAGCCCCATTTTGTGATAAATAATGCACTTTCTGCTCTAGCGGTAGATTGAAATCACTGATGATTGTTTGCAAATATTCTTGAAGTGTGTGAAATCAATCTACGGTTGCTCCCGTTTCTGTCTCATTCAGCAGCATGGTAAATACTGTCCTGGTCCATCTTTGGACTTCAGCACTTTTAGGACTCCCCCGCCCTCCCCTTTTTTTTGGTGGTGGTTCTCTTAAATCAGGGTGGATTGTCTGGGGCTGTGTGAGGCTTCAGTTCCCTTTGTTTGCATCACCAGAGTTCAGCAGCAAAGCTCTGAAAAACAGGTGTGACTTCTACCAATTTGGGGAAAGAACAAAATAGTTGGGTTAAGGCTGCTGCTAAGCTGAACGCATCTCAGTTGTCTTTTGTTTTAAAAAAAAAAGTTAGTCTCTAAAATGGTTGCCTGATTCTGCCATAGAGGATGGGAATTAGAATTGTGAACTTTTCCTTCCTCCAGAAAGGAAGGGAAAGTATTATACTACTTGCTGTGCTTTTAAACTACTTGCGGTATGCAATTTGGATATAAACTGAATAAATAACTGAAAGGTAAGTAGCCAATTGTTTTAAGAATTCTGGACCGGTCTTATTCCTGGTCACCTAAGTTTCTATGAGGTGTCTGCGAAAACATGGAAAGATACAACCGTCTCACTTTTCGTTTTACAGTAAAGCCAGATTTCTAGCCACCGTGGACGTCGAGATCTAAAGTTTGTGGGCCACGCCCTGCTCAAATTTCAGAAGTACCCGTTTGACAGGAAGAATTCCAGTGGTTCCCTTTCCCTCTTGGCCAGAAAAGTGAGAATTGGTTCTGCAGAAACGTAAGAAACTTAGGGCCTCCGGGACACCCCTTTGCCTAGTCAGCAATTTGGGGAGGTATCTCAGGCTTTCCGGAACTGACTGCTCCAAGTATAGGACGCTTATTCTGAACTGGGAATGCTTTCAGAATGATCGAAACCGCCCATTTTCATACTCAGACTGGCATTAGGAGAGAGAAGGTAAAGTATTCATTGTCAGGAAGGTAGATTTCATAGATAGGCATTGTTCTTGTAAGCCAGTTTGGTTTAAAGGTGGCTTCTTGAGCAAGAGAGAGCATGCTAAGACATAAACTGTGTGTAAATCACAGTGTCCAAGTTCATCTTTCACAATGAGCCGACATCAAGCCAACCACAAAATGACTTGGTGCACTGTGTGAATCTGGCCATGGTGCCTTGTAAATCGTAGTTATGGATTAGCATTATGTGTGAATTGAGCCACTGTAGCCTAATTATAGTAGCCATGGCTAATAGACTAACCAGGCAGATAAACCTTAATCAAAATGAACCTTGGTTAACGTAAACCATGGCTTAGTACAGTAGTGCACATCAGAGGCCAAAATGTCATGGAATTCCTGAAACCTTGAGAGTTGAGAATGTTCTCAAAAGCTGTCGCTCATTCAGGGTGGTTAATATGAAGAAGAGGAAACACTATCAGTTAGTTGGGGAACGATCTTACTAACTGTATTTAATTTTATTCTATTTAAATTAAATATGTATATATTTTTACCCTGGCCCCACCAGCGTCTTTGTTCTGGCTCTGCCTACTTTTTGCAGGATGGACCCGTGTCCAACCCTTGCAAAAGGTTGTGCACCCTTGCCTTGGTGTAATGTTTGAGTCCAACCAGGAAGTCACTCAGTTGGGAAGCCAAGGTGTCTTGTGCACTGAGTCTATTTGAGAGAGACACACCATACAAGCCTTCTCTGAGGATACTTTCCCACCCTTCTAAGATTTCATTAGGAAGGGTGAAGATGGAAGCTTTTATGAATAGTACCACCATTTTCCCTGGGCTGAAGCAAGAGAAAGATTTATGGAAAACATATTATCCTAAGCTTCCCTTACTCTTTCTGAGATTCTTCAGCTGCAGCATCATTGCCAAGCCAGAATGATGGCAGAACTATCCCGTCATTTCTCTGAGAACTTTACCACTTGGTGACTGTTCATCTGTTCTTTCCAGTTCAGAAGAAAATCAGGTTGTCAAAAAGATGCAGATAACCTTAGCTGATAGTCCAGGATGCTTTCAGCTCACTTATTAGGACCACAGAGACATCAACTTGCCTGGAAATGTGTTTTTTTATTAAAAAACAAAAAGTTCAAAAACAGCTGTTTTCTGCCTTCTGAAGGCAACTGTGTGTGATGGGTCTATAGTGGACTTCGAAAGAACCATTCATCCTATGTACTTGTATTCTATACGACAGCGTGG